>NC_133913.1:4828785-5131392 GCF_964199755.1 Larus michahellis | reverse complement strand
GCCAAGAGGAAGCGTGAGCGTGGCGGTGACAAGGAAGAGGCTCTTTGATGTTATCAGAGCAGGAGAGAAGGCAACAGAGGAGGATATTAAAAAGATGAGAGAAGAGCTGAATTTGACTGGATGGGTACGACCAGGATCAAAATGAATTAAGATTTTTTACAAGGAAAAACCATATAGGAAATAAGTTTCAGCAACTAAAATTAACAGGAGGAAAAGTTCAGCTTCCTGTAGACAAGCTGGCTGTACGATGTAGGGAGAGAATTTATGCCTCCTGGAAAATCTCTAACAGTTTTGGCGGGTGTTTAAAAACCAACGCTGGCAGAGGGAAGGAATTGGAGCATCCAGAAAGATGGCTGTTGGCAGGAGCTAGATAAAACTATCTCCAAAGGTTTTGTGGTAGCTGCTGGAAAAAGCTCTGATGGAAAGAAAAGGCTCGGTTTGAAGGGGTTCCTCCTGAGAAAGGCTTAGAAAGTGCAAAAAAAAAAAAAGGGGGGGGGCGGGGGGGCAGTTGGAATGGCTGGTTTTACCAAGCAGCAAGGGAAGCGTTTTATCTCAAAGCGGCGTTTTATCTAGAGCTGAGGTTTGTAGTATTGGGTGCATAAAACAGACTAAAATCAAACACGCTGGTTTAGTTTTACTGAACCCAACTCTTTTGAATGGCCCCAAAGGGCAGGCAGCGGGAGGGAAAAGCTGTGCTTTTTTTGCTCCTTCCCCTCCGTTGCAGAACGACAGACCCCACAAATTTCATGGCTCTGGAAAAGAGGCTCCAAGACTGAACCCATTTTTGCTTGGACGCACCCAGAAAATGCCGCAGAGCCTGCTGGCGCTGCTGGAAGTCAGAGAAGGGAAAAATCAAGAGGGACTCGCCGGCCCAAGCACGCCGCCAGCGCCGTCCCCCTGGTCTCGTACGTGTTTTGGGTCAGGAGTGGCGTGACGGCAGCGTTGGCACTTAGAACTGGTATTTGGGCATCCTACAAAACGGTCCAGACCAGGGTGCCATCACTTTACTATTTTGAGCTCTCGCTTGCACACAAACGCCGGAGGGAAAGACGTGGCAGACACACGTGTGTGCGTGTGCTTTTTAATTTTTCAAGACTCGTCAGCTTGAAAGGGGAGGTTGGGAGATGTAACAGCTTTGTTATGTTCCCTTATCAAACCCGCAACAGTGACCTTCTCGGCTTTTATATCGATTACATCAGCCGAACAGCACATCTCCATCATGTGCTGCATCCCAAGAGGGGCTTATTTTGCCTTAATGCTGCAGAGGTCGCGGGGAAGGTTGAGAGCTAGCAGCTGAGCCGGCTGGGGGAGGAGGGACGGTCCCCCCCCCGCCGGGAGATGCACTGGTGATGAGAACAGAAGCGCCCGTTGTACAAGAGACAGCGCTGGGGGTGGCAGGAAGATGGCAAAGCTGTGACTCAAAGCTGAGATCCGTCAGACAAGCTGGCACGCCGGCATCTTACCGCAGGACCGTGCCGGCAAAGTGCTTGGGAGACATTCTGGTGGGCTACTAGCGCGTTGCAGGGCTATTGCATATTTGGAGGAGTATCTCGGCATGCTAATGAAATCCAGGGGCCTTGTGCAGTAATTAGGCCACTTGGCAGCCCCGCACAACCACCTTTGGCTGCCACGGGTAGCCTTTTTGGCTGCATTAAGTGCTTTTGGACGAGTGGCGTCGCTCTCCTGGGTCGGAGGGAAGTAGGCAGCCAGGGCATCCCGGGGATTTTTTATTCATGCTTCCTTGTGAGTCTCAAGTGGCTCAGCTCCAGCCGTCTCATCTCTTTCTCTTCTTGTTTATGCCCAAATTTGCTAGAAGATGCCCGCGGGGCTGCTGGGCAGGAGGCAGTGCCCAGCCCGCACCCTTGGTAGCCCAGGGAGTTGAACCCAATGCCAAGGCAAGCCGGTCCCGTGGGCTAATACACCAGAGCGGCGCTCAACCCGCTGATCCGCACCTTCAAGACAGTGATGGCTCCAGGGCATGTCGTCTCAGCTGGGTGTCTTTGCCCTGCCTTCGTGGTGGCAAATGGGCCGTACGCTTCCCAAAGCATCGGCATGGGGGGGGGCACAGCTCAGCAGGGCGATGCGCTTTTATCCAGCTCTTCCAGGGGCTGGAGGGGTATTCATGCAGGGAAGGGATGTCCAGGGTTTTCACAGGAGAGCTGCAGCACCAGGATTGAACCAGCTTCTCCCACGCTTATAAATGGGAACGGGAAGCATCCCCACGTCCCAGTATTTTCTGCACATTTGCTGATCTCGTCCGGGTACGAAGCGGGGAAGCTGGCCACTGGCAGCCACATCGCCGCGCCATTCTACAGCTCATTTTCTGTCCTAATCTCTGCGGGTTTTTTTCAGTATTTCTCTCTCTGCTATTCCCAGTCCTCCCAGAGCCGTGGGGAGCTACAGTACCATCCCTGCTGCCAGCCAGGAACACCGGCTCCCGAGGTGCTGCAGGCATCAGAGACAGGACACGGCATCACGGGGTGCAGGGCTCAGATACGAGGGTGGAGCGTGTGGAGACCTGCAGATATTTCTCCTGATCCTAATGGCAAAGGACAGCTGGGAGGCAGAGGTGGCCACGTACTCAGAAGCTGCTGGAGACAACCTGGATAGATGGTCAGGCACTTCCAGATATCCCGAAGGACTCCCCCAGGCATGGATTGGAGGCATCTTTGGGTAAGAAATATATAGATGTGGCTGAAAGGCAGGGGCGGGAGGAGGGAGCTTTCTGCATGGAGGATGAACTGAATGGACAGCATTGGCCAAGAAAAGGGAAGTATTTGGTAAAGCACGAACAAAAGATTATTACTTATTCTGACATTTGCAAAGTCAGAACTCTTTTTCCTTCGGTTTGCAGCTGGCCGATTTTTAAAAGAGGAGGGGAAAGGTTAAAAAAAAAATCCACCCCAAAGAGATGCGGTTTGGGACACCTGAGCTGAGGGAGTTTTTACGTCCTTGTTTGCGCTCGTGCAGGAATTGTGCAAAAAGTAAGAAGTCCTCTGATATGAGGCGAGTCACCCTCCCTGTCCCACGCCCCCCGGGCCTGGCTCTAAAGCCCTGAGAAATGCTGTCAGAGCAATAGTGCGAGATTCATATTTTTTTTATTTGTTTTTTTAAGGATTGTTTTCCCCAGGAACTCTTGTTGCAGCTCCAAAATTTCTTGCCTGTCCCCTCCGCTGGCTCAAGCCTTGTTTCTCGCTGCCTGCGCTTCTCAAGCCCCCTTTTCTCCCCCCCTGCCCTGCCCCGCGGTGGGGGCTGAGCTCTGCCCGACTCGTGGGCGTGCAGGACGCCGCTGCCGCCGTGCTGCCTCCGACATCAGCGCTCGTCAAACATTTATAACCCGGGCCAAGCCCGCCACGGGATGCGACCGAGTCGAAAGCTATTTTTGGTTCTGAATTCATCCCCACTGAGCGCTTCTTCCGTCAATTCCAGTCCCTGAGCGTCTCGGGCTAACAAACTCCTCCCAGCAAGCACCGAGGCTACTCGCAGGCTCCACTTCATACCTTTGTTTCTACCTTTGTAAACCAAGAAGAAAGGGTTTTGTTTGCTTTGTGGAAACTAGCCCTTGTCTGAGGAGCTGGAGGAGCAAAACTTGGCTCTTCTGGGCCGGATCCTCCGATGTCTGCCCAGGGTGAGAGCTCCGATTGCCCCAGCTGGCGCATTTTGGGTCATCCCAGCCTAGTTTGTGTTTAAGGACCTTCCTCTGTGTTCTTTCTCTCAACGTGGGAATAATGAGGGTTCCTCATCTCTGTATTGTCCCTAATTTCATAATTTTGCAGCCAGGGCACCCAGTAAAGGATTGCACAGGGACCACGTTCACGTCTACTCCCTTGGGACACACGGGCCTGTACCAAGCCTTGACCCAACGTGTTATGACCATACAACTTTCCCAAAAGCCCTAAATCCTCTTTTCTCTGCTCAGCCCTGTACAGAAGGAGCCAGACAAACACTTTTGGGGAACAGCTCCCTTTTCCCGGGCTCCGGGCACCACCAGGAGCTAAACTGTCTCAGGCTTGGTAGGAAACGTGCGACCTCCAAGCATGGGCTGCTCCAAAACTCAAGCCATGAGTATCTGTGAGATGTAGACAGGGCTCGTCCGCACTGCAGAGATAACTGGGGCTGGGCTTTGGGCAGAAATCTCTCCCTGCAGGAAGCAAGAAATCTGCCGGAATATATTTTTTTGAAGTTTTATACCTACTGGGCTTTGCCCACTCACTGAAAAGGCTGGGATGTTCGTTAGAAAAAATACCTCCCGTCAAAATCAGATTTTTTTAAAAAGTAATGCGTGTTTTTTGGTTGTTCGGGTTTTTTTGGGTTGGGCGGGGTTTTTCTGTGGTTTGGGGTTTTTGTTTTTTTTTTTAACTCAGGATGTTTTTTTATTTTAACTCAGGACTTCTTTATTCTCCTTTAAAAGTTGAACCCCTCATATCCAAAATTTTGGGCTGGAAAATGGTTTTGCCGTTTCCAGATTTCACAGCAAAATGCCCATTTTCGGATGGTAAGAACAGCAAACCGGTCCCTCTCGCCTTTTTGTTTGCTTTTTCCCCAGAGCAGTTCCATTTTCAAACCAAAGCCGTTGCAGAGATTGAACCCAGGGCTGCAACGGTCTTTTCCCCGAAGCCGAAAGGATTTGCCCTCAGCCCGTGGCCAGGAGGCGGCTCTCACACCCTGGAATTTTCTGGTTTCTGGGCTCCAGCTGGAACGAAGCAACTTCCAGCCACTTCTGTCTTGTAAATACAGGAGCCTTTGACTTCCCAGGCATTTAAAGTGAATTATTGGTCCAGTGACTCCAACCGTGTGGCCCGGAGTGTCTATCTATCTTCCACCAGTTTGCCGATAGAGCCTCGTGCCTCGCCAGCTTCTTATGCTTCTCTTGGCAAAGCGGCCTCTTCTCCTGCAGCTTCAGCTCCCGGATTTCTGGCATGGCCATCCCCATCCCTCCCACATGTTTGGGCTGAAGTTCATTCGCGCTTTCTATTTTTAGCCACTCTCTTGCGTTCATCTCCTCTGACTTCTCAGACATTTCAGCCTTTGTGTGCTTTACCCCACGGCAACTTCAGCCTGTGGTATCTCATTTTGGTGGCCTAGGGCATGTGTTATTTATTAGCGTTGAGTGTCTGATTTGTGCACTAAAAATCCTGCTCTTTACCTGTCCTCCAGGAGACACCAAATCCACCTTGTCCTTGTTTGAGGTCCTGGTCCTTGGAGAGGGATATTAGGGAGAGCATCTGCCATTCATTTCAGTGGCTGGTCTGGCCCAAACCATGCCACACGTGAAGGATGGTCAAACAAAGATCAAACCAGCCCCATCTCATGCTGAAGTATGTGGCTGGTGGGGCCAGACTTGCTCCAGAAGATGCAACCCATACAAAATTTAGGGAGCATCAGCCACAGCAACTGGCACCTCCTCCCGTGGCAGAGATGGGAGATTCGTGAGATGTTGTAAGTTCCCCAGGTGGCTTCAAGGTGGGTTTCAGGGAGTCTTTTGCAAGAGCTGATGGAGCATCTTGCGAAGTCTACACCCAAGCCTTCGAGGTCATCTGATCCCTCACCCAAAGCAATCCCAACTCCTCCTGCTTTGTCTGCGCAGAGCTCCTGGATCCGCCAGCGGCTAAGAGCAAAGAGGGTGATGTCTCCAGGAAAGAGGCAGGAGACGTCAAACCCCAGCTTGCTCTTTAGCGGCTGCTGGTGGGGCCATCTCAGCTTGTTAACCTCTAGCAGGCTGAGAAGATGCAAGCTACTTGAGGTTTAACAGCACACAAAACTCCATCTTCCTTTTAACCTTTTCTTTTTTTGCATGAGAAAACAAAACAAAACAAAACAAAACCAAACAAAACCAAACCCAAAAACCACTTTGCTGCATCGCAATGTGGTCCCTATGGAAGTTGGGTATGGTCCAAATTTCCATATCCTCGTGTCCTCCAGAGACGTGTGACTGCCCAGCCTTCAGCTGGCTGCACTCTCTGCTCTTCCATGAAACATCCAACGGATGAGATGCTTCAATAAAAATCGTGCTGACGGAATCGGCTCAGGAAGAAGTGGAGCCAAAAAAAAATGTTTCTAAATCCCCATGCTCTTAAAACCAAAAACTTACTCAGGAAAAGTTTTACTGGGTCCAGGCAGCAGGAGGCTGGTGCCCATGGACTTTCCCAGCGGAGGCTTTCTATGCTGTAACAAATATTAATAAATAATCAGGGAAGTTGTTTTTCAGGGAAAGGGCACGATTGCCAAAAAAGATGCAGCCGCCCGAGATAGACAGAAGTGTGCAGAAGGATCGTACGCCGGCAGCGCAGACCTGGGCGACCTTTTTTTCCATCCGGGGAAAACCAGCCGCTGTAGTAGAGCCGTCACCTCTGGTCCCCTTCTTCAGACACCTCAGCAGCCCGAACGCGAAGCGTCTCGCACTGCACAGACACACCACGACAATGACGAGACAGTAACGGGGCGGCAGGGATGTGCCGTGCCGTGTCTTTTACATTCCTTTCTCCTTTCGTTGAAATGTGCTCTAAGCCAGCACGGGGCTAATTTGCAGCAAATAATTTATCAAGTGCTTAGAGCCGCCTTTTTTTGCTTGGCAGATCCTTTCGCTCTTCAGCAGAGCTGCTCTCCGTGCTCGCTCAGCAGGTTGGGTTTTGATGTTTCGATGTTTCTTTTTTTTTCTCCCCTAAAACCTCTCTGCTCTTCTTGATTTTTAATCACTACTGGTTTTTTTTCCCCTGAAAAAGGGACTATTAGTCCCATACACGCCATGGAGTTTTGCATTGGCAATGCCGCCTCCTTCCATCCCACCTTCTCCCCCAGGGCTGCAGGTCCCTTTTCCAGGGACATCCTCAAACCCTCCGCTGGCTCATCATGTTGGTTTCATGAAAGTTTTAAGGTTCCTCCCCCTGCTGAAGAAGGGGCAGAGCTGCCACTTGGTCTCTGGACCCGGGAACGAAGCCGCTGCCCACGCACGTCTTAAAGGGGATGGTTTGAGTGGACGTACTTGAATGTCACTTTATTTCTTGTTACTCTTTTGAGCCAGGTAAAATCAATCAGTAAAGGAAAAGGTGTAATCAGCTGCCGGTGTAGCAAGGCTCCAAATCTCCCAGCCCCAGCTGCGTGGAGTTTCACAGAGCTGCTTGCTCTGGCTGCTAAAAATCTATGGCTTGGCGGAAAGTAATTGCTCCTTGAGCAGCGGCATGAAAGCAACCTGATTTCTTATGGCTTCGTGCCCCCTTTGCTTCCAGCAATGCCTGTGCATCTCCCGCCTCCCAGGACAACGCTGCCAGGAGAAGGCAGCAGATGCTGGAAACAGCTCGGAGCCACGTGCGTGGTCCATCAGCCCCGCTTGGGTCCAGAGCCGCCAGCGTGGGGTTCCCCTCTTCCACTCAACCGGCGGTACTCGTGCAACGGCGCAGGAGATGAATTATTTCTCAGGACCCACTGCCAAATTTTCTTGGAACTGGCTCCTGGATGTGAAAGCTGTCGGGGGTGATGATGAATGAGCAGACAAATGGGCTGACAACAAGGTCTCATAAGGCGTTTCCTCTGGAGACGGGGTCAAAGTCATGATTTTCTACTGCATCTTTAAAAAACCCAAAACATATCTATATAAATATATATCTCTCACAACTACAGATCCTGGCTTCTCCATGACTCCATCCAGGGGCAGCACATCTGCACCTGCCGAATTTGCCCGCAGACCTTGGTGGGGGTGAGGACAAGGGCTAGAGGAGAGCTGGTGATTGGGTTGAGGAAGATCCTCCAGCACGTCCATGCCCACGGGCTTTTAAAATGGTGGGACCTCGGGAGCGTACCCGGCGTCTCAGCAGCTCCTCGCCGCGCGGGTGGGTGGAAGCAGAGGATTCTGCGTGAGAATCGCAGTTTTCTTTGCACGTTTCCAGGCTTCCTCCTGAGCGTTCGAAGCTGTGAAGCGAATGTCACCTTTCTCGCTGGGGAGGTGGGAGGAAGAGGAAGGGAAAACAACACCCAATTTCGATTTATTTATTAATTTTATTTTTTTTTTAGAGAAAATTCTCATGATTGTTTAAGGCAATCTTGTGATTTGGGGGAGGTTTGCTGCTGGGCTTTGCCCTGGGGATACAGAGCAGGGGTGAGCATGGAAAAACGCCCAGCTGATGAATAGCTTCCAGGAGGTGTTGAAGAGCTCCTGTCTGGTGACCGCAGCACCGCAGTGTCCCTCCTGGGATGGCGCACCTTCTCATGAAGTTTCTCTCACCTCACTTGATCCCAAGCTCAAAGGTCACTGGGATGCCGGGAGAGGGGATATGAGACCGTGAGGAGGTGGGGAAGAGCATCAGGAGGCAGATGAGAGGATCAGGAGGTGGGAAAGAGCGTCAGGAGGGTGAGAGCACCAGGAGGTGGGTGAGAACATCAGGAGACTGAGGAGAGCATCAGGGGACTGAAGTGGGTTCGTTGTTTGGTTTGGTTTTTTTTTTTCTTTTTCCCCAGCAACTGTGAAACAAAACAGGTTTCACAGCCTGCAGAATTTGAGCCTCCCTTATTTTTTGACATCTTGAAGGGAGAAGCACCACGAGGTTTCTGTGCAAGGGGGTTTTGTGACTATGGACGGCTGTAAGACGCTGGATGAGAGCAGTGAAGGATTGCAAAGAGCTTTTTAAGCCCGAGGGCGGGACTTTTCTCCCAGACCTGGGCTCTTGCAGCTTCTACGTGCGTGGTGGAACCGGGAGAGGAAGATTTGTCGCCCGGGGGCACAAGCGGGGAAGCAGCAGGACATAAATGTCTGCTGCCTGCTAAGGAGAACTCAGAGGAACGAACGAGCTCCTTCACTTCCCAGCACCCATGGGTGCACGGCGGACTGGGCATTTGAGCAGGACAAAAACAGGTAAAAATGGGAGAAACTGAACTGGACAGATAGAAGGAGGATGGGGAGAGCAAAGCAAGGACACAGAGTACTTCCAGCATGACACCAGTGCTCAGGCTGAGGTTTTAAGGTAGGCGATCAAGGTAATTTTTCCTTCGGCCAGCTCAGGAGTTTACACTTCAAGGGCCATACCCAAGCCCTGTGGGTCCTGTGTCACCGGCTGAAGGCAGTTCTCCTTCTGGAGGCTTCATGGCAGCTTCAAACCCTGTTTTTTTACAGCCAGGATGAGAGCTGTGGGTCGATGGGCATGGCTCATCCCGCTCCACATGGGCTCGTGCAGCAGCGCCAGCCTTCAGGCTCAGCCCAGCATCGCCCCGTGACGCCCTCCCGCCTGCTGCCATTGAGGTGCCACTGAACACAATTGTGTTTATTAGTGCTTATATTAGTGCAGAGAGCGGGCGGGCATGTCCTCGGCCACCCCCAGGGTGTGGTATAATGTTCCCTTTCTTTCCCGTATGAATTTGGCTTTGCAGCTGATAGATAAGACAGCCGGCGTCAACACAACGTGCGTTGCCTCTAATCAATTGACACGCTAGATCCTTGACAGAGAAACACTTTGTACCCGGCGGTAATTATTTGTTCCTTGCCAGTCCTGGAGATCACACCGCCTTCAGTCTGATAAGTGATTGAAATATGGGCTTTTTTTTTTTTTTTTTTTTTTGGTCCTTTAAACCACCCCTCCGAGGCTGAATGTCAAAGGCAGCAAAAAGAGAAATAGCCGGGAGTGGAAGAGCGACTCCGGCGCAAAGACCTGCCCCAGCTCTTGCTGTCAATTCCTTGGGAAAAGAAAAGCTTGTGAATGTCTAACAGGGGGAGAACTGGGTACAAGTCCAGCGCGCTGAGGGTTTGGGTGGACTCAGACACCAAGAGGCTCAAATGCAGAGTTTTGGGGTCTTCGCTCCTAAAAGCTTTACTGCGAGGTCTTCTCCATAAGGCAGCCCAGAGAGTGCTGCAGGGATGGGGAACCTGCTCTAGGAGCACATCTATTGGGAAAAAGAATGTTCTGTCTTGATTTAAAGTCTTCAGGGGCTGTGGGACCATCCATGGTCCCATTCACGCTCTCTCATTTGAATGCATTTAACTTCCCCCTGTCATGACCCCCTTCCCCTCCCCGTTCTGCCTTTGTCTGCCAGATTAAAGAACCCTTTATTAGAAATCTCTCCACTGAGGAATTTACAGACTGACGGAGCCACCTTTTCACCTCCCCTTTGTTAAACTAAATGACTTGAACTTTCCTCTTGCTGGCAGGCAGCTCGCCAAGCCTCGCGTCGGCCCCGGCAGCTCTCGGTTGAACCATTTGCGATGCACCAACATCCCTCCCAGGAGCTGCTGCCTGAACGCGGCTCCGCGTTGCGTGGGAGGGTCGTGGGGTGGCCGTGGGACGGCTGTGGTCCCCAGGGATGTGCCCTGCCTTAGCACAGCGTGAGGCTTTTGAATTTGGGACACATTGTAGTGACCGCCGGCAAGAGATGCTGCGTTTTGACTCCTCCAGTCCCTCCTTCCTCCACCACCCATCCCCTCTGCTCCCCAAACACAGGCTCTTCAGGAAGGAGAGGGCAGGTCCAAACGGTAGAGGGGTCTTGAGTCATCACTTGGGCTGAGAGCCCATCTGAGAGCCAAGGAGGCTCCAATCAACGCTGCCTCTCTGTGCCCTAAAGTCACATCAGGAGCCTTCAAGCCATGGGCTTGCAGAGTACTGGGCAGCAAAGAATCACAGAATGGTTGTGTTGGAAGGGACACGCACAGTTGGGGTGGAAGGGACATTAAAGGCCACCCAGTGCCACCCCCTGCCCTGGGCAGGGACACCTCCCACCAGCCCAGGTTGCTCCAAGCTCCGTCCAACCTGGCCTTGAACCCCTCCAGGGATGGGGCAGCCACAGCTTCTCTGGGCAACCTGGGCCAGGGGCTCACCGCCCTCAGAGGGAAAAATTTCTTCCTTAGATCTCACCTAAATCTCCCCTCTTCCAGCTTCAAACCCTTCCCCCTCGTCCCATGGCTCCCCTCCCTGATCCAGAGTCCCTCCCCAGCTTTCCTGGAGCCCCTTTAGGGACTGGAAGGGGCTCCAAGGTCTCCCTGGAGCCTTCTCTTCCCCAGGCTGAACCCCCCCCCAGCTCTCTCAGCCTGTCCTCACAGCAGAGGGGCTCCAACCTTTGGAGCATCTTTGTGGCCCATCACCATCACTGCTGCTGGAGAAACCTCAGGGGCACATCCTGTGGTAGGAGGTGGGAATGGGGGCGACGTTCTAGGCAGGCATAAATCCACCAGTGTTGAAGGTGCCAAACCCACCGCAAGTGTCACAGTGTGACCCACCTTACACGGAGGGATGGAAGATGTCATGGCTACAAGTTGACCTTTTTCCACCTTCTGCTGCCCTCCTGCTCAAACTGGCACCTGGGCCAGCACCGAGCCAGGGCATTGTGTCTGCAGTTACAGCCATCTCCTAAAAGCACCGTAGCCCCCCTGCGCTGGCTGTGGGATGGCTCTCCATCACAGGGGCTGAGGCGCGTTGAATTCACAGGGCAAAATGACACAAGGCAGCCAGAAGTTTCACAAGTAGGTTTCTGGTTTCCAGTGTCCGTCCTTCAAGCTACGCACTATGCTGCTGCTGCTGTCCCGGCCATGTTGGTGTAACGCAGTTTGGTGGTGATCCCCAAGGTGCCTATGGGGTTTTTTGGGTTGAGATACATCCTCAGTGTTCAAACACCTTTTTTTTTTTAGTAATGGGCTGCCCCAGGAATTTAGTAAAGTAGCCCGGAACCCTAGATTTCTAAATTTACCCAGTCTGGTGGTATCTCATCCAGGTTTAGAGGTCAAATGGTACCAGCTTATCTGCTCGGGACTGGCATTGTCAGCAGTGAATCACCGCTCAGCCCCCATCCCCTCTCGAGATCCACGCTCTCTTGGTGAGTTGCTTTTGCAGTTGGGGGGCTGGATCCTGTAAAGTGGACTCTAACCCACACCAAGGTGGAGACACTCCTGCTTCTTCAGGCACAAAGATATACAGCACAAAGTCCACCGTGGATATAGGGCCAACTCCCTTCCCAGCCATTCATGAGCATAAGGGTTAGAAAGACCAGTTTGCATGAGGAGCCTGGAGGTTCAACCAGCCATCGTGGGCATGTCTGAGGGCCTGGAGATGTTGCAATGAGTCCCCTTGAGCCAGGCCTGGCACAAATTCCCTCCACTGGTCCAGCAGGGACCACAAGGACCAGTCTGGCACAGGGGTTTGGCAACGGGAGCCAGAGCTTGGCAGCTCCGTAGCTCCGCAGCCAGGCTGTCAATGAGCACTTGTTACCAGCTGATGGCCGCTGGGCATCCCGTGGATAATGAACGTGTGGCCAGCGTCCAGGTCTCAGGAGATAATGAAGACTGATAACGCAGAACGAGCTCTTCAGCGTGGAGAGTGTGCTCTTCAGGAGCAATCAGAGGTGCCATCCCTGTGCCAGCCTCCCCCTTCAAGTGGCTTTCCTCTACAGGTGGTATTAGCAAAACTCGTCACAGCACCTCTGGGTGTCCCCGAGGTGTCCCACCCCATCAAGCTTCAGCAAAGCCTTCCAATGACTCTACCAAAATCTCGTAATGGAGATTTAATAAATTCCCAAGGGGAGAAATTTGTATGCGTGGAAATGACTCTTGGAGTCACTGTCACCCTGAAGCATTTAGAGGGCACACATCTGAGCACACGTCCTCTACGCACTTCTCTGCCAGCCTGGAGAGGATTGGACTGAAACCCGGCTGCTGCTCCTCCATGTCCGAAAGGACTCTGCCTGCCTCCCTTGCTTGGTGAAGGATTTTTGGGTGTGTTCAGTCGCACAAACCAGGTATTTTTGTTGGGAGCCTTACTGGTTTTGTTTTTGTCTAAGAGGGAGAAACGTTGAGGGGAAGTGGACTACGTTGAGGGGAAGTGGACTACCTGCTGCTGGAGAGCAAAGGGAGGAGGAGGAGACTGCAGCTAAATAGCCTGCGGGATGTGTTAAAGTGGCTCCTTGGTGCCACAGCTCATGTTTAACTGAAGGAGGACCCCGCTGAGCAGGGACCAGCTTTGCAGAAGCCAGAGAAGAACCCGCCTGGAGGAGGAAAAGCCAAGAACCATGTCCTGCGGGCCTGGGGAAGCCGTGAGCACTGCTTGGGAGCCCGAGTGTGGGAGGGACTCCAGCCTTTGGTGCTGGGGCAGCTTTGGATGCCTTGTGCTGTGTCTGACCAGCTGGGTCACCCTCAAAGCAGCTTCTTGGGCTTGATGAGCAAGCGCAGGAGACAGGAGGAGTAGGGCTTCGGGTTGCCCTTGGCGGACAGTGAGCACGGCGGAGCGCTGGGCTGCAATCCTGCCCCTTGGTCTTGCCTCAGCAAAGCTCTCCTTCACATGCCATCAGCCAAAGCCACGCCGAAAGCAGGGAGAGGAGCCTAAACGGCTCCAATCAGGGAAGGACGTGTGGCAGCTCCAAAGCACGGAGCTTGCTGCGTGGAAAGAGCCCGTTGCGGCAGCTGCCCTGCCAACGTGCTGCTTCCCGGAGGTTATTGTAGGCATTCACGGTGGCAGACATGGGAGCATTGCTCCAAGGTCCTGCTGTTGGCATGGCGGGGACAGCAGTGGACTCGGGTTTGGTGGCACGTGATAGGGGGGACGACATGATTTGGACTTTGAAGAGACAGGACCCACCTTTCCTGAGTCACTGCACTGCACCGAGGTTGTCTGTGTGGCTGCCCAGCTGGGACGTCTGTCCCAGCACAGGGAAGCTCTTGTTGACTTAGGTGGCCCAGGACAGACCCACCCTGAGCACCCTTGGCCGGTTGCTAGCTTGACATTGCCCATGTCTACTCCAGAACAAGTGATAGACTGGAACCCCTCTGCACCATGCTCTGGGCAGCAGAAGGATTTGTCCCAAAAGGTGGTTTTGTGCACGAACATGGCACTCGAGACAGTGGAGGATAGATCTGAACCTTCTCCAGGGCAAAGGGATGTCCTCAGTCCCCCAGCTGGCTGCAGACCACAACACACCTCCCATCTCCACCGTCCCCTGCGGGTAATTCTGGGCTGACCTCCAGTCCCTGTGACTGGTTTAATGCCCTCCCAGGGTTTGGGACTCCATCAGCTCTGCAAAAACAGTTTTTCACAGTCCAGCTGCGATTCTCCCTGCTGTGGCCACCATGTTGGTGATGCCAACCGGCTATTCAGCAGTACCCTGCCCGGAGCTAGCAGAGGTGCAAACACACATTGCATCCTGCTCCTGCCCCTCCAGGCTACAAAGCCAGCAGGGTCTGGAGCTCCAGGAAACTTGTATTCTTCTTTATTGGGGTAAAGCAGCATCCTTTTGACCCAGTTCTATTTAAAATCCTGGTCACCAAGAAATGAGACTCCAAGAGACGACCACAGTGCACAACATCGGAGCTGGCCCCACCACCACGGAGAAGATGGGGACGTAGCTGAGCATGGCCAGGGTTTGGTGCCCACCCCATTAGGAGGTGTGTGATTATGGAGCCCCTACTACAAGAGAGATACGGATGTGCTGGGGCGTGTCCGGAGAAGGGCCACGAGGATGATCAGAGGGCTGGAGCACCTCTCCTGTGAGGACAGGCTGAGGGAGTTGGGGTTGTTCAGTCTGGAGAAAAGAAGGCTCCGAGGAGACCTTCTAGTGGCTCTACCAGTATCTTAAGGGGGCTACAAGAAAGCTGGGGAGGGACTTTTTAGGATGTCGGGTGATGGTAGGACTAGAGGGAATGGATTAAAACTAGAGATGGGTCGATTCAGACTGGACGTTGGGAAGAAGTTCTTCACCGTGAGTGTAGTGAGACACTGGAACGGGTTGCCCAGAGAGGGGGTGGAAGCCCCATCCCGGCAAGTTTTTAAGGCCAGGCTGGACGGGGCTCTGAGCGACCCGATCTAGTGGGAGGTGTCCCTGCCCAGGGCAGGGGGTTGGGACGAGATGATCTTTAAGGTTCCTTCCAACCCTAACAATTCTAGGATGTGGTGGAAGGGCCAAGGGGAGGTGAGGGGTGAGGAACGGCTGTGGGCAGCCCCCGCGATGGGCTCGTCCTGGCGCCTGCCCCTCACGCCCCCGCCAAGGCTGCGCCGGGGGCAAGGCAGAAATGACACAGCCCGGCCATTTCCACAAGACCAGCTTTAATATCAGTCATGAGAACGAGGAGAAAGCACAGAATCCGTTAACGGGAAAAAAAAAAGAACAAAAAAATTTAAAAAAATTAAAAAACTTTTCCAAAATAAAATAAAATAAAAACATAATATAGAAACCCACCGTCCCGTGCCCACCCGCCGCAGACGGACTATCCAGGCACTGCAGACGGAGGAGCACGACACAGCAGCTTGGGGGGGGACACACACACGTTCCACCAAGAGCCACCGGTCCGGCCCCTCTCCAGGGATGCTCACCTTGGGGTGACTGGTAGCGCTGAGGAGCCCCGGCGGTGGCCCGGCCTCGGGGGACCCGGCTTAGCTTAAGATTCATCACAGACTGACACGAAGGACAAGAACGTAAGAAGAATCCAAGAGCTGCGACTTTTTGTTTCTTTATTCTAATTCAGCCTACGACGTTAGTAATGGTGATTTCAGGGGATGGCTGGGCCCGCGAGTTCCTTCTTGTAGTGAAAATCAGAGACTGTAAAGAGGAACAGAGCTTATAAAGACAGATAGGAATATATTGCCATAAAAAGACCTGGCATGCAAGTGCTTTATACATTTGGCAGTACGTGAAATGGCGGGGCTTCGGTTGTGTTTTTGGTGGTGGTGGTGGCGGTGGCGGTGGTGGTCTCTTTTGTTTTGTACAGTTCAAAAATGAGCTGCTGCCTTCACATCTTGAAGACAACCCCCCCACAGGAAAGGACAACACAAGTCAAGTCCAAGGCGCCTCTCGCTTGGTTTTGGCAGAGTATATATATATATAATATATATATTTATTTTTTTTTTAATGCATAGCGATTTTCTTCCTTTTTTTTTTTAAATACTTTTTTTTAAATCTTTTTTTTTTTTTTTTTTTTTTTGCCCCCGTTGCAAACCTGAGCTCGGTCCCTGCTTTCCTGTGCAGTTTTCCTTCCTTAGGTGTTGGCACTGTGGAGCAGTCGGACGGTGTCAGCAGGCGATCTCCTCCAGCGTTCCCAGGGTGGCCTGCAGTGGCACGTTCACAGTGTGGCTGATGGTTTCCGAATGATTTGGCATGGGGTCGCAAGTGCTCTGCGGATGGAGAGCGGGGGACAGGGTTACCCTAGGGCCGCTGGACGCTCCCTTTCCCTCGGAATCACAGAATGGTTCGGGTGGGAAGGGACCTTAAAGATCATCTCGTTCCACCCCCCTGCCCTGGGCAGGGACACCTCCCACCAGCCCAGGTTGCTCCAAGCCCCGTCCAACCTGGCCTTGAACCCCTCCAGGGATGGGGCAGCCACAGCTTCTCTGGGCAACCTGGGCCAGGGGCTCACTGCCCTCAGAAGGAAAAATTTCTTCCTTAGATCTCACCTAAATCTCCCCTCTTCCAGTTTAAAACCCTTCCCCCTCGTCCCATGGCTCCCCTCCCTGCTCCAGAGTCCCTCCCCAGCTTTCCTGGAGCCCCTTTAGGGACTGGAAGGGGCTCCAAGGTCTCCCCAGAGCCTTCTCTTCCCCAGGCTGAACCCCCCCAGCTCTCTCAGCCTGTCCCCACAGCAGAGGGGCTCCAGCCCTCCCAGCATCTCCGGGGCCTCCTCTGGCCCCGCTCCAACAGCTCCGTGTCCTTCTGCTGTTGGTGCCCCAGAGCTGGAGGCAGCGCTGCAGGGGGGTCTCCCCCGAGGGGAGCAGAGGGGCAGAATCCCCCCCTCGCCCTGCTGCCCACGCTGCTGGGGATGCAGCCCAGGCTGGGGGGGGTTTCTGGGTTGCGAACGCGCGTTGCCTGCTCACGTTGAGCTTCTCACCCACCACCACCCCAACCATCCCTTTTCTTTGGCCGAGCCATAGCATCAAGCCTTTGGAAAGAAGCTGGAGTCAAACGCTGCATCCGTATGGAGCGGGGAAATATCCTCCTCTCTCCCAATGGGGCTCCTTACCACGTTTTCATCATGGCTCCCTTCCTCTTCCTCCTTTCCGAGTAGGTCTAGTAATTTCTCCTTGATCAGCTGCAAAAGAGGGAGGTTGGGTTAAGGTGGGCACCCACGAGGCATGGGGCAGCCTCACCCACCCAACGGGGCTGGGTCCAGGAGATGTGCTGGGTTTGGAGGACACCCTCCAAAGGATACGGAGAAGGGGACAATCTTTCCAAGCAAACCGCCCCATGTGTCAAAACGGGCCTCTTCACATGGGAAAAAAAACCAAACCCACCCAAACCTCAATTTTTTAAATATATTTGGGGGTTTATTGAAAAATGTCAGTGATGCGAGCGCCGCTTCCCTTCACAGCCACATTATTTCCTTGGCAGCCGCGGCTGCTGAAGAACTTATTTTCAAGCGCAGTCCCGGTAGGGTTGAAAAGTGAGTGTTTTTCTGAAAAACCTCCACTGGGGGAGCGTGGCGGGGTGGGGGGGGGGGAGAAAAAAAAAAGAAGAACGCTAAAAACGTGAAGAATTGGGTCAGTTCCTAAGGAAGCGAGGTGGCCGCTGGCTGGCACGCGGAGACACGTGGTGGGGATTCGGGACCCCGATGAGTCCAGGAGCCCAACTCTGCCCCGGGACAGGACCAAAAGGAGGATTGTGCTGAGCCAACGATGCAAAAAAAAACCCCCATCTCTACGGTCAATATTTCATCAGATTTTGGCTACGCCACCGGGAAAGAATCGCTGTAGCCATTTGTTGGCAATCTCAAACAGTTTATAAATTTATAATTAATATATAATTTATAAATGTTTTGGTTGAAAACACAGTGAATTTTAGGAGCTCTGCACCCCACCTCGACGCAACCCTGAGCGGATTGGATCAACCACGTAGATTAGGCAGCATTTAAGACATTTTAATTCCTTTTCTCCCCGCGCAGTGTGGGTTAAACATTTATATCACGGGTGACCACGGAGATGACCCCTGCGCAGGGCGTAGCTGGCCGAACCGGCTGCTGCATCCCCAGGCATCCTCTCCAAGGAGACAGGATGCTCTCTTAAGAGCTGCGCTTGCCCAAAAAGAAGAAAAAAAAAGAAAAAAAAAAAAACAAACCCCAAAAAACCAGCGAGAGGAAACTATTTGCCAAGTTTTATCAGCAGATGTCAAATAAAGGAGTTAAACAGAGAAGAAAAATCCAACCGTTGCGAGGGTTCTTATTACCTGCTTACGAAAGAACCCCAAGAAAGCCGGGAATAGGCGATTTTAATGAAATATTGTGTGCGTTCAGCCTCGGATATAAACTGAGGCGCGGGGTTTGTTTGCACTCCGAAGCCATTATGAGCTTTACGCTTGTAATTTTCCATATATTTTATTGCAGAATAATGCCACCAAGTGCTCACAGCTGCCCAGAAGGGACTGGGATGGGGAGTGACCGTCTTAAAACGCGACTAGCATCCCAACTTTAATAACATGAAGGGGGTTTTCAAGCCCCGGCGAGCTCGGAGCAGACCGCGGTTGCCTGACGCCCCCATGCACCTGGTTTGGCACGCGTTAAAGCAACAGCCACGAACGACCCCCGGCTGCAATATCCCACGGGATTAAAAATTCCCGGTGCCATCACGGTACGGGGCTGAGACAGGGCTACGGGAGCACTGGGCTACGCAGGTATAAAATATTGCGTATTTGGGGGCGGGGGGCCCGAAGCCATGGCGTTAAAACCTGCAGCTACAGCGGATGAGCTGAATTCGCAGGAGGCACCTTCCCAGGGCCAAGGGCCGAGGACCTTGGGTTGGGATGTGTCCAATTTGTCGGGAACTGCCCATCTCTACAGGTGTTTGCATCCTCCTCCAAACTATACCCAAGGCATAAACTTATCCTTTCCTGCTACGAAACAGGACATGTTCTTGCATGTTGGGGTCCCTGGGGTCATCTTGGTGCGAAGAGGTGGCTCCTCGGTGGCTGCAGCTCCTCTCCCTGCCTCCATTTCCCCTTTCATAACCCAAAATCATGAGCCTGACCCTCAACACGAAGCCTTCTGCAATGTGGCCATGAAGACTAGGAAGGAAAACCGACGGCTGTCGGGGAGGATGCTCCAGGGAGGGTTATTTTGGCCCATTTGAGAAGAAAAATGGGGCGGGAAAAGCCCAAGTGGGCTGGAACCTGCCTCTGCGCTCGCAGGGGCGACGGCGGAGGATGCTGGAGGGACGATGCCCGCAGGGACGCTGTGACAGCATGGGACCACCGAGGGCTGTGCTGGCACCTCGGCACAGAAAAGCCAAAATCCCCTGGGAGCTGCTGTGCTGTGCTGCTGGGCCGAGACACCAGCGCTCACCGGGGCAACTCGCTCAGGCAAAAAGAGATTAAAAATACCCAAGGGGCGTAACTCTGCTGCTGGAGGGCAGGAGGACGGAGGGCTGCCAGAAAGCAATGTCTTCTCCCGACTGCTTATTGCAATAATTCCCATTAAAGAGGGCTTGCACTCGGCCACCGCGGAGCCACGGGACCGCGCTCGAGCTCGTCTCGGCGCTTCCTAGAAAGCTCCTTGCTCCGGGGCTGCTGGAAGAGCTGCAGATAACAGGGACTGGGGTTTTTCCACCTCCCCAGCAGCGGTACAAGGTCTGGCCTCACTGCTTCTCCCACCTGACGGCTGGATTGGGGCTCAGGCATTAATTGAAGGAGTTTTTCATAGAATCATAGGATCATAGAACGTGTTGGGTTGGAAGGGACCTCTAAAGGCCATCTAGTCCAACCCCCCTGCAGTGAGCAGGGACATCTTCAACTAGATCAGGTCGCTCAGAGCCTCATCCAGCCTGGCCTTGAATGTCTCCAGGGATGGGGCCTCCGCCCCCTCTCTGGGCAACCTGGGCCAGTGTCTCACCACCCTCAGTGTAAAGAACTTCACGATGACGATAAGGCCGCGCTGCTGGGAGAAGCCCAAGTGGGGACGGGGACAGGAGGGTGCAGCAGCAGGTTCCCAGCCAGCACCCCAGAGCCACCGCACCTCGGGCAGCGCGAGATCCAGCGTAGGAAGCAGCACAGCCCCATGAAGGTGGTGCTTAATTAGCCCAAGCGAGAAGGAAACGTCGTTAGCAGAGGCAGGGTGCCAAGTGAACCTGGCTGTGCCATGTCATGGCTGCGTGCCAACCCTCTTCCCGCCGACGCAGGGACCTCCGCACCACGCTACATAGCTGTGACCCGACGACATAGCACTCCTGTCGAGCATTAATCATATAGTACCATGAATTAACATGAATAATCCACGTGGGCACATTGGGCATGGAGGGTGCTGGTCCGCGACCAGCCGAGCCTGGCATCAAGGCTGGCAAACCCACACCCCGCCAGAGGAACAAGGCGAAGGACGAGGGTCTTACCTCGTATATATAATCGAAGAGCTCTAGGATAGTGAGGATGCTAGCACCGATAAATAGCCCCATCTGGCCTCCAATGTCACCTAGGAGAGAGAACAACACACAGGTGGCTTTTACCCCTGGGGTAAACGCTCCTAGAGGCACCCGTGCAACCACGGTGCAGCTCCCTGGGTGCTGCTGTCCCCGAAAAGTGGGGAAATGCATCACCCCAGAAACACCAACAGCTCTAACGGCGTGAAAAGCATCCCGGGAAGGACGCTGCTGGCCACCAAAGCATTTCTCCTGCTAACGAGGCCATCAGCTGGAAGCCTAACGAGGATGCGATACCGCAGGCTGGCATCTGAGGAAGCCATCTGTCAGACAGCAGGCTGCGTCCTAGGAATCCCAAAGCCCAATTCCCAAACTGGGCTGGGGAAGGAGAAGGATGCTGGAGAAGAATTAGGTAACGTCCCCTGGAGCCAACAAAAAACCCCAAAGCTGCCAAAGAGAGGAAAGGGAGAGGGAAGATGGCCTGCTTTTTTGGGGGGAGCATCTCAAAGCTGTCACCGCTCAAGTCCTACAGTCCCCCGGGGCTGGGGAAGGGCTGTGGACGAGGCACCGTGGGGAGAGGAGACTTCCAGGGACCTGCTGGGAAGGTAACCCCTGACGTGAGATGCTCTGCTACGCCAAACCGTGTGCTTCAGGGAAGACAAATCTCATGGGTTTTGCGGCAAAACACCCCACGGTTCAACCGTGTTGCTCCCCCGAGTGAAGGCACCCATGGGTGGCGGAGCTACCAGGACCTTTGCTGTGGGCGTCCATGAGACAGAGACAGAAGAAAGAGAGGAAAAAAGGTGCTTTGGGACAAAGTGCTGGTTCGAAAGAGGCTGAGGACTGGGAGGTGATGAGACTCTGCCCAAAGCACTGGGGAACCCACAGCAGGTGCAGATGGGGTCATGGCATGTACATTTTGGAGAGCTACCACGGCGGGGTGACGTGGGGGCACCCCAAGGGGCTTGGGGTGCTCTGCTCCCTGCAGTGTCCCCCATCCCGGCACAGGCTCGCAGAGTCCAGCCCTACGGGATGGCCCGGCTTCAGCTTTTAACCAAAGGTGCTGATCACTCCCTGCATCCCAGGAGGGATTTGGGGATTGGGAGTGGCTGAGTGGGCACAGAGCACGCTTGCTTCTCCTTCCTGACCAAATACCTCCACCCCAAAGACCCAATGGGTCCCAAGCACCCAAATCTGTAGGTGGCACCCACAAAGCTTGACCCATCTTGAGGTTGAGCAACCCAACAACTCCTCCACCTTCTCCATCAAGCTGTGGGGCACCACCCAAAGGCAAAGAGCTCAGGGTCCTGGCTGGCCATGCTGGAAAGGAGGATTTAAGAGGTGATGGGTAGATGGTTTTAAGAGCTGTCCTCCACACACTACCCTTCCAGCGTTGAGGGCACCACAGAGACCATCCATCAACCGCTCAGCCCTGGGATTCCCAAAAAATAGGGCCTGGTAGCAAGCTGAGATGGACCACTCACATTAACCTTTCATGGGTGACACATGGACTAGCTGCGATCCCTGGGACATTCCCCAGCTTGCTGTTGGAAGAAAAATGGAAAGGTGGCTGGATCTTGCTGGGATTTCATGGCAATGCACATAACCCGTGCACCCACTCGTGGCATCTGTCTGTCCCATAAACACACACGGACCCCAAAATGCACCCCCGCTCCCTCCTTACCAAGTAAGGCTGCCACTTCATAGGCTTTCTTCTGTTCAATTGTCTCATAGTTGAGTGCTTCAAAAAATATGTCCAGCACAAGAATATTCTCTCTGTAGAAAGAGGACAAGAGCATCAGCCCATCAGCCACTAATGGGCTTGTGTGCTTTGGGAGAAGAAAAAAAATGGGAATTTGGGGCTTTCATCCCCTCCCTGTCCTGACTCTTCTCCTTCTGGGGTCCTCAGCAACCCACAGACACTTGGACCACCTGGAGACCAAGACCACAGGGCGCCTATAGGACGCTGGCAGCCTTAGCAGAAGCTGGAAAATGTTTTCCCAAGATCCCTCAGGATCTGAGCTCTGGATCTCACTTTGATTATAACAGCAAGAGTCCAAAGGATGCATAATATGCAATAACTCTCTCTGCCTCCACAAGGCAATAATGGGCCCAGCGCTGGGAGTGGTCCATGACAGCGGCTGCCTGAGGTCCACAGCCCAGACTCAGGTAGAGAGTAGCCACATCTCAGACAGGGCCAGCAAGACCGGGCTTCCCTGACAAAATAAAAGGAGGTTTTGCACTTTTTTTTCTGCTGGGTATGGGGCATGCTCATGGAGACAAGGCCAGGGAGGGACTATACAGTTGTCCTGAAACACATCTACTGAGATGAAAGTAACCTACACCTCATCTCTTCAAGGGTTTCACCCCAACCCTCTGTGGAGGACGTACCTCTGTTCAGTGATACAGGCATTGGCAAGGTCTGGTCTTAGCATGGGCTGGTTTAAACTCCCAACAGGGTTTTACAGACACTTTCCCCCATAAAGCAAAGGAGATCTGTCTTTGGCAACACTCACGAGATGTATTTTTCCGACTTGTTGAACTTCTTCTCCAGGTACTTGGCTGAAGTCTTGCTGGGGATCTTGACCATGGAGAGCTCTTTGTTGTACCTGGTCAGGTTACAGGGTGTCCTGCAGATGCAGTAATTGCTGTCCTTTTCAGCAAGCAAACCTGGAGAAGGTCATGGAGTTAGATCTCAGGGAATCAGGGACACACTGCAGATGTGGGAGCAGAGGTCATGCCACCCACGGAGGGGCCAAGGAGTCACATCTCAGAAATGCTGCAGGAAAACCAGTCCTGGCCATTACTCTCCCACTTCATCCCATGGCCAACCCCACCATCTTGGAGAGAGGCCTTTTGCCCCAGGCTACACTCTGTTACCAGCATCTGCTCGGGGAACACGTGGTGATCGAGTCTCCTAAATCCAGACCTGGAATGGGTCCCTCCCTCCCAAACCCAAACCCAGACCCAGACCTGGAGGTGCTCCCCTCCTACATATCCTGGGGTGCCCGTTATCCCGAGGGTTTCTGCACTGATGGAGCCCCGTGCCCCATGTAGAACCAGAAGAAACTTCACCCTGGGGTGCACCCAGCCCTTCCCAACAGGTTGGGTCTCACGAAAACCCATCGCCGGGTTGCGGCTGCTCTAGATCATCCCAGTCCTGCCAGCCAGGAGGACGCAGGCTGCTGGAAGTCCCTCCAGCCCGGGATACCCGTGGTACCCAGGGATATCACCCGGTACTCACCGAGCGCAGGCTCTGCGCATTCCTTATACTGCTCCGGGGTACAGAAGGGCGCATCCCCTGCAGGGAGAGGACACATCCATCACTGGGCATCAGCCACCGCTGCTGCGAGGGAGCTGGGGACTGCTGGCCTCCCCGCGGGGACCACAAGGACCTCCCTGTAGCGAAGCGAACCCAGGCTGGGGATGGGCAGCATCCCCCCCACCTCTGCCCCTCCCGGGGGCCTTTTCTTGCAAACCAAGGGGTGGGTTACTGGAAATACCACCCAGGGCTGTTAAGTGGGGCCAAATATGGGGAAATCAGACCCAGGTGCCTCTGCCACGTCCTGCCCCTATTTCAGGGCCTTTTGCAAAGGTTATTAGCATCCTTCTTTCCTTAGGGAAAGGTATTCCCAGCTCCTTTAATCCTTGGTCCCTTTCCAGCTCATTAACCCCTAATGAGGGATGGAGGGAGGGGGGGTCCCTGTGCCCCCCGGCACACTCACCTGGCATGTGAACCATTTTGCAGTTGCAGTTTTCCACAATATACCGGGTCTCGCAGTCGATCCTGCAAGCCGTGATACTGTAAACGGGAAAGAAGTCTAAGCCCATATCCGACGAGCGACATTCACCCCACGGCGGAGGCAGGTACGTCAGCTGCAAGAGAGGGAGGAGCGGGGCGTCAGGGGACGCTGGGGACCAGCAGCGAGGAGCGGGGCACAGCATCTCCCTCCTCTTGCCATTTTAGTGATGTTTGTAAGGAGGGGACCAAGCGGTGCTGTTGCAAGGGAAGGCCACAGCATGACTTTGGCCAAGTGAGAGTCTTTAGCAAGGTCTTCTGCTCCAGAGCTGCTCTGCCGCATCCCTCCAACCCAGCATCTCCGGGAGCAGAGCCACGGCAGGATGGTGCACTGGAGATGGGCAGCGCCAGAGGTTTTCCAAGACCAGCTCTGTGGTCTTTCTTGCGCCACTGGGAAAATCTTGCCCATGCAGGGACCGAGGGAGAAGCTCCGACCTGCAAATCATCTCCGACTTTGGTGAGAGCAAACATGGGGTTGTTGGTACCGGTCACAGAATCCCAGAATCCCAGCCTGGCCGGGGTGGGAAGGGCCCTCTGGAGATCATCCCCTCCAACCCCCGGCCAGAGCAGGGTCACCCAGAGCAGGTGGCACAGGAACGCGGCCAGGCAGGGTTGGAATGTCTCCAGAGACGGAGACTCCCCCACCTCTCTGGGCAGCCTGTGCCAGGGCTCTGCCACCCTCACAGCAAAGAAGTTCCTCCTCCTGTTGAGATGGAACTTCCCAGGGGCAAGTTTGTGCCCGTTACCCCTTGTCCTGTCCCCGGGCACCACTGAGAAGAGCCTGGCCCCATCCTCCTGACACCCCCCCTTTCAGTATTTATCAGCGTTGATAAGATCCCCCCTCAGCTGTCTTTTTTCCAGGCTGAAGAGACCCAAATCCCTCAGCCTTTCTTCATCAGAGAGGTGTTCCAGTCCCCTCAGCATCTCGGTGGCCCTTTGCTGTCCCCTCTCCAGCAGTTCCCTGTCCTTCTTGACCCGGGGAGCCCAGCACTGGCCCCAGTGCTCCAGCCGTGGCCTCCCCAGGGCAGAGCAGAGGGGGAGGATGAACCTCCCTCCACCTGCTGGCCACGCTCTTCTCGATGCCCCCCAGGATGCCATCGGCCTTCTTGGCCACCAGGGCACATTGCTGGCCCATGGATAGTTCCCATCTCCAGCTTACTCTAACCTCTGAACTGCCCCACTCCGTGCCACTCGTGGGGACAACGCAGACAGCGCTGGTGACACTGAGGAGCAGAACGGGGTGGCAGTGAGACCCCGGCAATGGCTGTGACTGCTCTGTGACTGCTCTGGCGTCAGCAAAGCTGCCACGTTTGCACCGTTCCCTTCTTCAGGCACTTTTCTCGTTGATGAAAAATGCAGCAGATCACAACCCTCAGAGAGAGCCAGGGACTTGGGAAGCATGCGGAAAGGATCAAGAACAGTTCAGCAGCTAGAGATTGCTGCAGAAGGTGAAAAATGCCAAGGAAAGGGCGTACCGACGCCGTAAGGAGCCTCCAAACCTTCCTGCTCCCCATGGAGGGATGGCTCTGCTCAGAGCCGTGCTGCCACGGGAGATGGTGCCAGGCAGAGCTGTACCTCGCTGCAGCCTCCCAGAAGGCAGACAAGTCCATCGCCTCATTTTTCTGAACACCCACGCTGGGGGAGAGCCCCGTGGAGCGAGATACACGTTCATCCACTCTCCCGGCACCCCATGATGACGAGGAACCCGCCGCCTTCTCCCCTGTTTGCACATCACCTCGCGTGAGGCTCACGACTTCTCTGCTCAGTGCTAGGGCAACGCAAACCCTTCTGCTGTTACCGCTTTATTTAACACAAATGCAAAGATAAGATAAGCGGGACTCCACAACCCACCGCCGAAACCTTAATCCAGAGCCCAGAACACGCCGGAGGACAAACAGTCACTCTCTGGCCCCCACGGCCAAATCTACCTCGTTCCTCTTCTCTCCGCAGCCTGGCAGCCTTTCCCGTTTCTCTTTATCTTTGCTAAATGCTCCGCACAACTCTTTGCTAAAGAGCAGAAAATAGCATTCCCCTAACCCCTCCTTCTTCGTCTTTTAAAGCAGCGTCCAATTTGCTCTGCTTTGCTCCAAACACGGAACGTTTTGTGCTGGCAAAGCGCGTTGGCTGAACAAAAACATTTGCTTTAAAAAGTGTAGTAACATTAATCACGTCCTCAAATAAATATGTAAACATATGTTGATGGACTATGAGCCTAGGACTTAGTGGCGAGGCTCTGCGGTGCGCGTCTTGGGTTTCTGCTGGAGATTGATGGGAAAGGGAGGAGAAAAAGAGATGACCCAAGAAGTGGAGGCAGACGCTGTGGGATAAAAAACAACCTCATGAATCCTTCAGGCAGGGACCTGCCGTAACTATGACAAAATTACCACTCTGCAAACCGTCTGGAGCCCACGCTCTGCTGTAGGTTTACCCCATGAGATCTTCCGTGGGAAGAGAGCTCCAGCTCTCCAAAGCACCCTGCGAAGAGATGTCCACCTTGTGCAGCAGGTTGCAGCGCTGGGGCGCTGGTGAAACTCCCTGTGGCTTTGATTTATGAACCACTCAGGCGTTAAAAATCCATAACGGCCTTAAATTGCAGCCAGGAAGAGAAAGACGAGATGTTAGGAAGAACGTGGGGACGCTTGGGTATGGCAACAGTCTGCCTTGGAGGGGCACGAAACCTGGAAGCTAAAGGAGAGTTTGGGGAAGACGGCAGGCTTCAGAGGGTGATCCTGCCCTCTGGGGCTGGACAAGCTCTCAACTCAGCCAAACCAAAGCCGTTCCTTCTCTAGGAACAATTTTGCTGTGAACAGTTTCCATCCAGGGCTCCAGAGGTGCTTTGCTTACTCCAGCACTTTGCTTGCAGCATCTACGGGGATTACGCTGGTTCCCAGTTAGTTCTGTCTCCAACGGGCTGACGTGGGCTTTACGGGACCAGCTGGAACCGTGGACGTGGCAGCCCTGCGGCACACCCGTCTTCTAGATGAGCCAGAGGTCCTCCCCAGGACAAGATGGTCGTGCAAGGTCTTCCTTGACCCCAAGGCTGGAGCTGAGAAAAGCTCAGACCTGCCTGCCCAAGGGTGAAGGGGGTCTCCGTGTGATGGTCAACCCCTCTTTGGCTCTGGATGCCCCCAGCAGCCAGGGATGGAGGGATCACCAGCTCCCTTCCCCTGCTCCTGTGAGCACCAACCCTACTTTCAAGCACTGATGAGACACAAACCGTTGCGGCGACGTCGAGCTGCGTGTCCCGCTCAGCGCCTCTGCAGGATGCTATGCCCTCCAGAGCCAGCCATCGCCCGTGGGTGCCCGGCCTGCTTGGGGTGGGATGCGAGCTCCGGCATCCCCAAAATCAGCCTCAGTCCGTGCTGCTGCTCAAACTGCTCGGAAAAGCAACAGCGGCGAGAGCCGTTCCGCCGCCTGGAGCGACGCGCACCGATCGCTGTGCTCAGCGGGGCCGATCTGAAGAGCAGACAGTATCCAGAAGGGGTGCGAAGATGCAGCAGGTGACGGAGGGATCCCATCTGCGGGGACCAGCTGAGGCATTAAGGGAGGAAAAAAAAAAAAAAAAGCAGTTCCCAGCAATTTCGGCATCCTCCAAGAAACAGGCCTGGCTCGCAATGGGGTGGTTTGGAAAGTCAGCAAAGCAGCACCTTGGAACAAAAATATCAAGAGCATCTCTGTGACAATAGCAAAGGGCTGTTTGAAGGGGATCTTTTCTCATTTGCTTTACACTCGCAATATAATGGAGTACCAGATGCCATCATTTAGTCATCCGCGGCGGAGAAAAGGGCCCATATGTTGCACGTTGTATGATAAAGGAGAATAAATAATCGCGGTCTCAGATGGTGTCAGCTCTCTTCCAAGCACGGCTACACACAAATCTTCTAAGCCCTTTAAATTTTATTCTGAAATGTAGGTGACGAGATCAGAAAACGATGGGAGTCGTGACCAGATATTTAGCTTACACACTTTTTTGCTCAGCCAGCGTTGGATTTGAGCCACGGCGCTTGTGAACTGGCACGGCATATCTGCAGGAGGCGCACGGCCTGAATGATTCATTAAACCCTAATCGATGCCACTTCGTTAACAGAGTTATAGCCCGTTTTGTAGCCAGGACCACGAGCACTGACCACCCCCATACCAAAAAGCAAAGCTGGTTTGCACCTCCCCAAAAGCGTGGCGTTCCTTGTGGATTTGCTGCTTTGCTGCACACGCGATCCCGTGCACACACTTGCACACACACAAGTGTGCGCGTGCATGCGGAATTCACTTTCCCCCGTCTTCCTAAAGACGCAGGAATAGAATCATAGAATCATAGAATCGTCTCGGTTGGGAAGGACCTTTCAGATCATTGACTCCAACCATCAACCCACCACTGCCCAACCCACCACTACCCCATGTCCCTCAGCACCGCGTCTGCCCGGCTTTTAGATACCTCCAGGGATGGCGACTCCACCACTGCCCTGGGCAGCCTCTTCCAATGCTTGACAAGCCTTTCCGTGTAGAAATTTTTCCCAGTATCCATCCCAGATGCAACACATCTCCCCTGCCAGAAGCCAAGGTTTTTCTCTCCCTACCCCTCTCTGAATGGCCGATACTTAAGAGCAGAAAAAGCCTCTTGGTGCATTTAATCCCAGCGGAGTTTTTTTTGCTCTGCAGTATAATGGCGTTCCCTGTTTTTGAGAAAAGCGCATCGTGTCTGGGACCAACAGGAGACTCCAGGGAAGCTCCAACTTTTACTATTTAAAGGAAATTTCCCCAGTGAAACTCCTGGCCATGGAGCAGAGCCCTGTGGGGTGCGATATAAACACCTCAGTGCTGCCTTGTGGTACATTAATCCCTACCTCGTACAGAATCCCAGAATCCCAGCCTGGCCGGGGTGGGAAGGGCCCTCTGGAGATCATCCCCTCCAACCCCCGGCCAGAGCAGGGTCACCCAGAGCAGGTGGCACAGGAACGCGGCCAGGCGGGGTTGGAATGTCTCCAGAGACGGAGACTCCCCCACCTCTCTGGGCAGCCTGTGCCAGGGCTCTGCCACCCTCACAGCAAAGAAGTTCCTCCTCCTGTTGAGATGGAACTTCCCAGGGGCAAGTTTGTGCCCGTTACCCCTTGTCCTGTCCCCGGGCACCACTGAGAAGAGCCTGGCCCCATCCTCCTGACACCCCCCCTTTCAGTATTTATCAGCATTGATAAGATCCCCCCTCAGCCGTCTTTTTTCCAGGCTGAAGAGACCCAAATCCCTCAGCCTTTCTCCATCAGAGAGGTGTTCCAGTCCCCTCAGCATCTCAGTGTCCCTTTGCTGTCCCCTCTCCAGCAGTTCCCTGTCCTTCTTGACCCGGGGAGCCCAGCACTGGCCCCAGTGCTCCACTTACATCTCTCTATCACCGGGCAGGGATTTCTTGCTGCTGGCTACGACTCCGAGCAGAGCCCCAAGATGCGGCAGCTGTAACCGGAGCATCTCCCACATCCCAGGGGGATCAGCACCGGGAATCCGAGCGCTTCCCCCTCCATCACCGGCTCGGTGGGAAGCAGCGCTGCAGGGAAGGTTCATTCGAAGTATGCCAGGCAAATCTGTGCTTCTTCCTCCAGGCAAGATTTTCCAGCCAAATCTCCCTGGGCTGGCAGGGTTGGACCCTCCCTCCCCTGAGCAAGTCAATGAACTCTTCCCTCTCCAAGGGGCTCATCAAGGGCTATTACCTGGAGCCTCCGTCGTAATTACAGCTTGAAAGACTCGTTGCTTCCCTCGTTCTCTGTAATTTGTAATCAGAAGCAAACTCTCGACTGATCGGCAGCCAGATAGGGCTGCGGGACCTCTCCGGAGGGAGAAGGCACACCATCAAGGATCACCCACATTTCCCACATCCTGCCTCAAGGCCCAAAGGTAATTTGGTCCCACGAAAGCTTCCCTCACCTTTCCCAGGTGGTTTTGATGAGCAGGGACCAACGTCCCAAGTCTCCGATGTGGTCAGCTCTTGTCCTGACCTTTTATTTGCAGTGATGTCTGAAGGCGGCTGCTGTTACCGTCTGTTTGGAGCCCCAGCAGCATCGCTCACGGGACCGCCAGGACCGCCGGGTCGCTTCCTCTCAACTGCTCCCTGTTATCCTTCAAAGAGACGATCCAGCCCCAGAGCCGGGTAGGGTTTTACCCATCGCATAGCTCCCCTTGCAGTGAAAGACTCGAATCAAAGGGCCAAACTCTTCCGCAGGGTTTCCTGCCCTGAAATGCAATGGAGCAGGATCCGGAGGCTCTTCCCTCCAGCTTCATGGCTTCACGCCCTGCGGACCAGCTCCATCCATGCTCCTGTTGCCTCTCCTGCCTTGGCATAGGATTCCGGATGCCCTGCAAGCCCTGGGGTTAACACAATGGTGAAGCCACCCACAAGAGCATCCCTCCTTAACCCCCTCCTCGCCAAAATGGGGCTGCAACCTCAAGCAAAGCCTTCACCTCCAAAGCGCTTGGCCCCAGAGAGCTGCCCCAGCAACTTATTTTAGACATTTGGAAACTAGATGATCTCCAAAAGTCCCTTCCAACGCCCACCAGTCTGTGATTCTGTGATTTGACATTTGGATTTCCTGGCCACGATGCTACTGAGGCTGCTGCATCGCCTGGAAGAGCATGCCGGGGAGCCGAGCCCGCCTCGCCGGCCGGCAAACAGGAGCACACGAGACGGAGCGTGTAAACAATGTAAACGGGAGAGACGCTAATTGGATTGGATTCCTCTCCCCGGCAGCCGTGCAGAGTTTTCCTCCTCTCGAGGGAACGGCTTTCCCCTCTTCCAGATGATGCTGATTTGGGGTCGGAGGGAGGGCTACGGCGCTGGACCGGAGGCGGCTTGCCCAAGGATGCTGAGCTGCTCCCCTCCAACCCTCTCCGCCTACCACCAAAGACAAACCGCTTTTCTTTCAAGCTAGAGGTGGGGGGGGGGAAAAAATCATAAAAGCAAAAGGAAAAGCAGAGGTAAAGGCAGCAGGGACAGTTTCTGCCCTCCGTTCCTGCAGGAGAGCAGCGCCGAGCTCTAATTTTGCTCCGCTGCCGTGGCAGCTTTCCAAGGGCACATACCCCTCCCCGGTCTCGCCCTTGTAGAAACTCATCTTCAGCCTGTAATTGAGGCTGACAAACTTACCTCCTCGCGCTTTCGCAATCACTAATACTTACCTAATTAACAAAATGCTTTTTAAATTCTCTTGATCCCGGCTGTTGGGGATTCCGACAAGCGGTTACGAACCGGCAGGCGCCGAATAGGAAAAGAAACAAATTGACTTGTCTCCTTAAAAGCAGGACGGAGCTCGCTTGCTGGAAACTGCAAGGGAAGGGTGGGCTGCTCTCGGCAAACCGGGGAAGGGGGGGACGGACGCGGCTGGCAGCGGCGGGGGCCGTTCGGCACAGCCTCCTCCCTGCCACAGCCCCTGTTCCTGGCCACGCTGCGGCCCCTCGTAGCCACCCCTGGCACTGAGCCTCCCGACAACTGCCAGCATCTCTCTGCTGCCAGAAAAGGCTTTTTTTTTTTTTTGATTTAGTTTCAGTGGTATCTCTGTTCTTTTCTACGTGCTGTAATTTTATGCAATAGGGAAGACGTGGAAACGCAGAGGAGCCGTTTCCAACACAAGGTCGGGGCAGTTTCAGCCCGGTTTGTAACGATGGATCCGGCTTTGGGGACGCATCCTGCATCGCCTGGGCTCTGGGCTACGGCTCAGCCCCTCTCCTGCTTCCTCCACGGCCGGGTCCCCCACCTGCCGCCACCAAACCTCAGGCAGCGACCAGCAAAGAGGGATCAAACCTCTCCCCGAACACGGCAACAACTAGAGGGGGTGTCTTCGCATTTGCTCACAACTAAATAACGACCAGAAATCTCCGCTCTTTAATGAGACATCAAATAGCAGCAACTGACTAGAATTTCAATCCCAGGCAGCTTTAGCACTTGTAAAATGCTTAAAAAGCTCGGCCTACGCACAGCTCTCCCAGTTAATGATGCTGGAAGTTGTCTATTTGCCGTCTACCTTTGCCGTGCCGGTGCGATACCTCGTCGTTCCTTCTCATTTGCTCCCTTCTTTGCAAGCACCAAAGAAGTTGTCTTTAAGGAGAAGGGCTTAACCCTTCCAGCAGCTGGAAGGTCCCCATGCACTGAGCTCGGGGAAATTATTACAGCCCACCAGTCCCCAGCTGCTGGAGGGGGAGCGGGCACCGGAAGAAAAATGTGATTTTGGAGCTCAGGTTCCTCCGGGTCCCCGTTTCCTCAGAAACGATTTTGCAAATCAAATAGGAATATTGAAACCTCCCCAGAAAGTCCAGGGCAGCCCCCTTCAGAGGCTCGTCCCGGCTTTGCTCCCAGAACGGCTGCTCCCGGCAGTCGCTGCATCTACCGCTCGGTTCTACCTCCCGGCTAAAGGAGACGGACCCCTCGCTCGTGTGCACGCTCGGTCTTAAATGGCAACAAACTCTTCTCTCTCCTTCCTGGTCACCTCCTTGGCACATCCACAGCCAGCAAAAGCGTTCCCCCTCATTCTGCCCGACACCCTTGGCTGTATTTGTTGGACTACATTGGCCAAACTGCTACAGAGGTACCCAATTTGGCGGGTGCGTGGCGGGAGTTGGACCCTCTGAAGCTCTCCTGTCCTCAGCCAGCAGCTTTCTAGTGTTTTTAAAAAAATCCTCGTATCCGTATAATATGGGGAAGGGTTAGCAGGAGCCCCCAGACGACTACTTCACCTGCATCCCTGATGTTTTCTCTTTCTGATCTCCTTCCTAAGCGAGGCCTTTCCAATCTCTCCCGGTTCAGACGCACCGTTCCTGCCCCTGACTCAAGTCCATCGCTTGCCTCCGAACCCGTTTTCTTTTGCATCCTTTTAGAAACAGGCTGATTCACTCCTAATGCTGTTTTCTAAGCAAAACCGCTCCCCTGCCCTACAAAAACAGCCACGCAATCATTTTTGTACGTCTCCTCCTTTGAACCGGTCCCGTGCAACGAAGTTTTCTATGCGTCTGGCCGGTTTGCTTCTTGCTGTTGAATTAATTAAGAGTCCGATGATATACCAGAGGAAATCAACTGGGAGTGCGTGGGACTGAGGGAAACAGAAAGAAATCGGAGAGTGGATGTTCTTCTGGGAGGATGTGTAAGACCGTAGGTTGGAGAAGATGCTCTGAGCGAGGGTTAGGAAACATGGGAAATACTATTTAATTGCTTCTAATTTTCAAATGCCGCTGCCCACACCCTGTTTGGAAATACGGGCTTCGGTGCAATCGCTGCCAGACCCCGAGTCGTGTTTTCCTGCCTCTGTAATTACACTTTTGATACCGCAGTTGGTGGTAGCTGATGGTCTCTGTCCCGTGCAAGCATTACGAGGGGATGAGTCTCCAAGGCACGCTAGAGCCCTATTAAACAATATTGCTCCATCTTCAAACCTGTTGCTTAATTGAAGCCTCTTAAATTTTTTATTGCCAAGTTGGCAGAAATTGCCATTTTTAGTGCGCTTTTCATCTTCTCTAACGCGTCGTGCCGATGGCGTGGCAGGGAGCTGCCGAGACGGGGGAGGTCCCATTCTCCGATCCCATCCCTTCTGGGAGAGGCTCGGGCGATGCCGCCGAGATACGGCGACGACGCTGTAAAACCCAGCCGGGAAAAGAGGATTAAAAGGAGCCAAATCCAGGAGGAATTTATCTTTCTCCAGCGGATCAACCCTCCGAAATGTAATTTCCAGTGCGCTCACCCACGCCTCGGTGCTGTGGTGCGGTGCAAGGCTATGGGGGGGATATTGCAGCCTCCTCAAAGCCACGCACAACGCAAGGTCCGGGGAGGCTTGTTATAGCACCAGACTCACCCAAAACTGCTGGGAAAAGGGAAAAATTGAGATGTATCTCTCCAAAGCCAAGAGCAGCAGGCGCTGAAAGGCACTGCCCTACTCAGGGTGGTCCTGCCCTCCCTTGGAACCCGTCCGGAGGGTGACGGCCCCCCGAGCCAGCTCCTGCACAGCTCCGAGCTTTGCCCATTCACGAGAAAATAAACCTTATTCATTAGACTCAGCAATTGCCATGGAAACCGCTCCCCTGCGTGGCCGGAGCATCTCTCGCTGCAAGGCACAACGGGGACCGCGGCCAGCTCTCCCCATGTAAAACGGTGTGAAAACCCCCCAAAACACCAGCTATGGTCTCGCACGTCCATGTAAACCGCTACAGCTCCTTTCACGGCGTGTTCAGAGACAGCCACTGCCGTGGTGTACGGAAAGTCACCCAGAGAGGATGTTTTTATAGAATCACAGAATGGTTTGGGTTGGAAGGGACCTTAAAGACCATCCAGTTCCAAAATCCTGCCCTGGGCAGGGACACCTCCCACCAGCCCAGGTTGCTCCAAGCCCCGTCCAACCTGGCCTTGAACCCCTCCAGGGATGGGGCAGCCACAGCTTCTCTGGGCAACCTGGGCCGGGGGCTCACCACCCTCACAGCCAAGAATTTCTTCTCAGATCTCATCTAAATCTCCCCTCTTTCAGTTTGAGGACTTTACCCCGTGTCCTATCATCATATTCCCTGATCCAGAGTCCCTCCCCATCCTTCCTGTAGGCCCCCTTTAGGGACTGGAAGGGGCTCCAAGGTCGCCCCGGAGCCTTCTCTTCTCCAGGCAAAGAGATACCCGTGCAAAGTCCCTCTTACCATGCCGCTATTGCAAACCAGCACGACAGCGTTACAGCATTAACATTCCCAAACTGGTAAATGGACCTTAAAAGTGTACCTAAAAAGCAGAGGGAGAAGAAAAACTGATTTGGTTTCTTTTTTGTTTAGGCTGACAGCTAATTTTAAAGGGAGATTTGATGAGATCAGGCACCATCACGGAGCCAGAGTTTGCTTTCGATAAGGGCATTTCGGAAAGCTCTCGGTATAAAGATCCAGGATTTATCGCCCCAGCACTAAGACTCAAGTCCTCGCTTGCGCTAAGCGGCTGCATACCTGGAAAGGCAGGAAATCAGTAAGTAAAGCCCAGTAAATATTCTTATTTCCAGACTGGGATTGGGGGGGACGAAGGGATGGATTTGGGTATGGCCACAGGGAATAGTAACAGAGCCGCAAATAAAGCCATGAGCCTCTAAACCACAAATAAATTCCCTTCGCCCCAAAGCCTGTCTCAAAGCCGATGCACGGGTCTCACCATCACACCAAGGCGAGTCTGCCCAACTCCACGTCTATTTTTTTATTGCTGGGAAAAGCGCTTTTTATTGCCGGGAAAAGTAAGACAGAGGCTGCCCTGAGCTGGGAGACGTGGAACGACCTTCTCTTTAGCTTTACTTCTATTCTTCTCCAGCTGGAGGATCGTTTCATTTATGTTTCATGGTATAAAACACACGGTTTCGGATCTCAAGAACTAGCCGGCCTTAGTCCCCTGGGTGATGCCCACGGGCTTTTCCACCTTTTGCTCTTATTTCTTGAAGCAGCAGCACGTGCCTGCCCCAGATGTAGAGATTTAGTAGGAAAAAAACCCGAGACTTAGTCAGGGGTCTGAATAAAAGATGCCCATTCAGGGCTTGAGAAGGTGGGTGATGCCTGGCCGGTCCCTGCGGGGTAATTCGAGGAGGCAGTAGCATGTGTATGCTGTAATGGTCGTAATTAGGTTAAAAAATGACTTTATGGAGTGGGAGGATTGGGGCGGGCAGCATCGCCCGGGGAGCTGAGTGCTGCTCCAGGCAGGCGGCTTGAAGAGCCTCCGGGTCTCCTGGGTAAAGGTGTCTCAGCCCGTGGTATAATTTGAAACCAGTTACGGAACCCCTGGCCCCAAGCAGAAACGTGCCCTTCCCTCTCCCAGCACCAAAACTCCATCAAAACCTGCAGAAGAGGGAACACACTCCAGCTAAAAATCCCCCCAGATCTGTTTTTCTTCTCATCCTTCTATAGCTTCCCTGCCTGGAAGGAGGGATTTGGAGAGCGATGGGTTTTTTCCCTCTCTCTCTCTCTCTCAGTTGGCTGTCTCCCTGATAGGAAATCTAATTTTTTAATAAAAATAATGAAATAGTTAATGCTGGCAATGCTGGGGAAGATTTACAGCAGCTGTCTTAAAAGTCTCCAGCGTTTACACTCTTTCTATCTTAAAACAAAGTCCTGGAGATCCTCGCTGCAGGCTCCAGCTCCCAGCCACCTTCCCAAATCTTGCTGAAACCAGAATGTTTAAAGAAGACAAATCTTTCCAATTACTGCTCCTGCTGCCGGGCGAGTTCGATTCGAGGAGGTGTCGCCAAACCCTTCCGGCATCAGGCAGCCGCACCGCACAACACGATCCCCTGCCTGTTCATGGGGCACGCAAAGTGCCGCGGAAACGGCTGGCGATGCCCTTCTCGATGGCCGACCTCGGCATCTCCCCCGTCAGCTTCACTCCGGAGCTGATGTGGTCTCACTAAGAGGGGGGCGCTGATTCTGCTGGAGGCATTTTTCACGCCTGACAATTTATGAAACAAAAATCCTGCTCTTCTGCTGCTGAGAAAAGAAAGGAGAGGGCCTCGCTCGAAGGAGAAGCTGGGGATGGAAACGCAAGACCCCAACACGGGACCTTCTGTTCCGACATAGAATCACTGAATCATAAAAACATGGAAGCACAGAATCATATGTGACAGTGCGCTCCCCCTCCCCAGGCGCCAACCTGATCTTCATCTCCCGTTGCCCAAGCGACTTCCAACCATGGTGGTGACAATGGCTGCTTCTAGGCATGATGGCTTCATCCGGGGCACAACGTGGTTTCGAGGAGACAGATAACAACTCAGTAGCCAAGGGCTAACTGGAGCAATGCTGGTATTGTGGTCAACAGCCAAATATGACCAACACAGGTCAATCATCTCACCTCCATAAATAGTGAACAGCCCAAGGGCCCTTTGAGCTCTCCTGCACGGCAACGGGGTGCACGCCAGCATCTCCCCTTGAGCTGGGATGCCGCTCAAGGTTACTTCTTGAGATCTGGAGATGCCTTGCCGCAACAGATCCTCGGTAAGTGACTAATAGCACGCTAAACTTTGAAATCTTAGCTAAGTGACAAAAAGGAGGGATTGCGCATATGTAGCCCTTTAGACATAAGCCGTTAGAATCATAGAATCACAGAATTGCCCAGGTTGGAAGGGACCTTTCAGATCATCGAGTCCAACCATCAACATAACTCTGAAAAAACCCATCACTAAACCATAGACGAAACCAACCACCAAACCGTTGACCAAGTCTGCGACAAGGATTGGATCCAGCCGCACTGTGACTCCTAGAAAGCCAGGGGGTCCTTTCTGAACCTCGACTCAACGGGACGGTCTCCCTGACAGCTCTGTCTGACCCTGTAAATAACAGTAAATGCAGTAAATAACCAAGTGTGCCTTGCCTTCCCGAATCTTGTTAAAACACTGTCTCATTTACCATCAAACTTCGTTAAATCCCTGTTTTGTATCAATACATGTACTGCTGCTTCTCTCTCTGAGTGAAGTGCGTCAATCCATACGCGACATCATAGAATCATAGACTGGTTTGGGTTGGAAGGGACCATGAAAGGCCATCTAGTCCCACCTGCCTGCAATGAGCAGGGACATCTTCCACTAGATCAGGTTGCTCAGAGCCCCGTCTAACCTGACCTTCAACATTTCCAGGGATGGGGCACCTCCAATCTCTCGGGGCAACGTGGGCCAGTGTTTCACGTAAAAAATTTCTTCCTTATACCTAGTCTAACATGGGACCCTCTGCTCCATCACTGCCTTCCTCCATGACCTTTGCCAAGTCACTTGTCCTCCCTGGAGTAGCCCAGCACCTCCGAGCTGCCTGCCCGGTGCTGGCACGGGGACGGCTCCTGTCTGCAGCCACTGTGGGGGATGACCAGCCACTGGCCCCAAGCCCAGGGCCGTACCCAGACCCCACTGCCAACGGCAGCCACGGCCATGGGGCTGACCCCAGCGGCGCCACCTTGGCGTGTGGACACCCCTAGAGTGCTTCAGGAGATGCCCCTGGAGCGGAGATGGATAAGGCACTCAATGCCCAGTAATTACTGCCAACAGGAATGAATCAGTTTTCCATCCTTCCAGATTCTTTTCCTCGCAGCGTGTCCCACGGAAGCAACACTGAGTGCTGCTGCTTTTCCCTTGGGGTGACAGAAAGGAGCTGTGGAGTGAGGCGAGGACGTTGGGGACACATGGAAAGGTTTCTGTCAAGGGAACGGGCATGAAAAATGCCCATGATGGGTTTCCAAGCCCGTTTCTCCTTTGGACTTCAGCAGCTGCTGCCTCAGCCCCCGAAGAGCCCTTTGCCTTGGCCATTACGAAGGTGTAACACTCCAAAGGAGGTCCCTGAGCGCTAATAAAGGCGCTCATTTTCTCCAGCCCCTCGGACTGCCCACAAGACACAAACCAGCAACAGCGAAACATTTCTCTGCTTTAACTGAGAAGTTTCCACCTGGCGCTCGCCCACCGGGAACCCACACCGTTCGTTATCTCCTGCATGATTACGCACAAGCGCGCCGTAATGAAGGAGGGAAGATCTGCATCCCGCCTCGCTGAAATGCACCATCTTCAGGTGTATTTTGGTCCCCAGCGGCCACGGAGAGATGCCTTAACGATACATTTGGTGGTGAATTCCTCGCGTTGCTCTGAGCCGAAGCGTAACGACTGCGGCTCTGATTTCCACGGAGGAGTTTAATCAGAGCAAAGCCTCCAACAGCTCGTGTTCGCTTTCCTCAACTTGATTTATATCTCATTTGAGGGTGGATGCAAGAGCAGGGAGGAAAATGAGAGAGGCAATGAGGCAGGAGGGCTAGGACTGAAGGCACTGAGGCCAAGCTGGGGGAAAACATTATTCCTCTGGCTGCCTTTCCATATGCCTAATCAGGATTCGGGTCTAATGACGCAACGTCACATCTCATCCATCCACACCGCGACGACGAGCCACCGCTGGGCCTCGGGGAGGGTGATGCAGCCTGAGCCAGGAGCATCCCACCGCAGTTTGTAATAAATAACGCGACTATTGCTGTGTTACCTGACAGGATTCACGCTGATCTACGTAATGAAACACTCTCCTCTCGTCTCTTTTCATATCCTTGGAACGTTGAGAGCCTTTTGGCAAAAAGCATCCTTTCTCAGAGGGTTGGAAGGTACCCAACACATTAAGCGACGGCCACAGCTGAACCATAACCACAGAAGAGGAAGGCAGGGAAATTATCGGGGATGAAGTCCCTTCTGTGGCCAAAATTACAAGGATTATGGGCAACACACGAGAAGCAACGCTGAAAAAGCTGCCCTCATCCCCACCGATTTGAAGCAAAGCATAAAATTAGCTGTTAACGATGAAGATGACTCTCAAGGGGCATGGGTACATAGAAGTAACCTTTCATACGGACCCACTGGAGGACTCCTGGTGTGTAAATGAAATTTAGGACTTACCCTTTGCTCTTGGGTGGCCACAAAGGTCTGGAATCCAGGGGCCACCCCGAAGCCCAGCTCCTGGACGAAAGGCGGCTCAGACTGGCTGTGGATCTGGACTTTGACTCCGGCCTCGAACGTCGTCTCCTCTGGAAGAAGAAGGAGGGAGGTTAGCGGGCTGGGGTGGGTGGGATGGTGTCCACCAGCACGGGCACGTTTGTCCCTCCGTGGAAAATTATCTCCGGTCAATCCGTGCTGCTCAAAAGCAGGAGATAAACAGTTGGGAGTGCTCCAACCTGGACGATGAGATTTGTGGGCATCGAGGAAGGAACCCCAGCAGCAGCGATTGCCGTTGAGCAGAGCGCACCCGGGACTCAGCCCCAATCCCCCCATCGGGTCCAAGAGCATCTCCAGGCCCCTGGTCCTTACACCCTCCCTGTAACGCAGAGCTGCATGATCTCACCAGCTTGGTCTGTAGGTCCAAGCTACAGAAAACAGGAGGTGACACCTACTTTCTAGCTGCTATTTAGTTACAGCATTTTAAATACATTCCGGTATTACTAAAACAAACAAACTCCTCTTTCCCCCAAACAGAGACGTTTCTACTGTCCGTAAGGTGCCGAAAGCATGGGTGCGCCCTGCATCCACTGCCCCAACTGTGACACAGCTCGAGGCCACTTGTGAGACAACGTAAGCAATTAAATAACGAAAAAAGTGTTTTAAATTCAAAGGAGCTCAGGGTTTTGGCAGCTGAAGTGGCTCCAAGCTGGACAAAGGCGTTTGCAGCACATGGGCGCAGACACCGAGTTACGGGTGATGTGAGGTTTCCACATCCCAAATCTGTGCTGAATACCGAGTAACTCGAGGTCAGTCCCCCTCTTCCACCAGAAGCTAAAACCAACCCAAAAAAGACTTAAAAGAAGAATTAATGGGATGCAAATCAGAGCCGAGTACGATACGTGAGCACTTTGGGCTCCTCTATCACACAGGCATCTTCACCAGCTGGGGCGCGTAACCTCCCTCTCTTCAGCATTGCTGCCACGGTCTCACTTCCCAACAAACTAGAGGGAGCATATGGGACTACGGGGCGGGGGGCTCATTTGCAAAGGAAGTTCTTAACTACGCATAATTTGGCCGAAAAACTGAGTTACCCGCTAATATGAATCCACGCCTGCGGCCCGCAATGCCACCTCTACATCTAAAGAGCTTCTGCTGAACGACGAGTCACTCCTTTATTTTCTTTGCTTACTACGCCTTGATTTTCCTACTGCTTTATTCTGCGTTTCGTCTTTTTAGCAGCGCTGTATTCAATCCAAAGCCCTGGTAGAAACCCAGCACCAAGGAATCATGGCCGCAGAGCTGTTACACCAAGGGCCGTGCAAAGATTTGCAGCAGAAGACACCAGAGCATGGGGTGATACGGGCAGAGGAGAATAACTAGGGAGGAACAAGGTGATAGTGGAGGACATGAGGTTTACGGATGTCAGGAACCCACCACTTCGGAGGATGCAACTCTGCTGACTCACTTGGGCAGCAAAGGGATCAGCCGCCTTCTCCCGACAGGACTTTCTTGGACCCTGCTCACCTGGTAGCCCCCAAGACAAACGAAGCCTTGGATCTGCATGGATTTGTCAGGCTAAACGAGAGCATCCACGGTGCTCAGATCTATGTCCTTCACAGCTAACCGTCCTCTGAGGTTCAACACTCGGCCATGGCGCTGAACCTCAACACTGACCAAGATTTGGTCCAAGAAGGTTGGAACAGAGATCTCTGGAGACCTCTGGCCAGACACGCAGCCGTCACCTTCACCCCCTATTGAGCAAACAATCCCTCCTCGCCAACAACAAACCAAACCACACGTTTTCATTGAGCTTTTGGGAACAAACAACATTTAAGAAGCCCCACTCTGTCAGCGAGGCTGCTTTACGTGGTGGCTCGGTAAAAATTCATGCGCTGCACCCGCAGTGACGCGTCTACCAGCAGCATCTCCACATCTCAAGCATTCGATCTCGGCAGGCTTTGCAGACCACCCAGCTGGAGCAGGCTTTTAAAGCCCAGCTTTTCCATCTAAGGCACAGGAAAACAATTTGGAGAGAAACAGCATTTATTAAAGCACTCACCTCCCCAGGCCTCGCCTACTTCTGTGCAATTCTGGGATGGTGGCGAGCTCTCTCCATGCGCTTGGTCGGGGCTCAGCTCCAACCAGTTGGGAGTGGGACTTTTAATCAGTCAGAAGGTGTACTGGTCTGCAAGGCTCACTCTTGAACACACCCTCCCATCGACCGATGCCTCCGGTGCCCGCGCTAATCTGCCTGTCTGGGCATTGTCTCGGCGACGCTCCACGCAAGCTAATTATTTAGTTTTGCCTCCTTGCGACAAAAGTGCTTTTGGTATGTAAATAATGCCAAGATTTCGGGCAGGGAGCATTGCTATTGCATGGGGTGGCACATGGCGGATGCGGAGCTTGAGCGCGTCTCCTCTGAATCCCACGTTGGTGGGATACGGGCACAGAGACTATGAGTTTATTTGGGCTTTTCCCTACGCTGGACGCCCCCAGGGCGCGATGGCATTGACCATCCTTGCTCTCGGCCTCCACTTCTGCTCCGGACCCGATGACCATGACCCAAATCACTCCCCACCACCTTCCCACGATGGGGGGCATTGCGAGCAACACGACCCTATTACTGGGACCCACCGTGACAAAAACCTGCCTTGCCCAGCCATACTTGGGCCCCCTTGCTCCAAGAGGTGTCAGACGGGCGTTGACATGTCCAGGCTCTCTCGTTGTCTGCTCAAGCCCTGCATCTGTCCACCCACGGGGGTCTCACTTGAGGGTCTCCTCCCTCCCAACACCTCCCCACCACTGACTCTCCCAAACACCCCAGCGCTGAGGTCAAGCCAGCTTTCCCCAAAACTTTCGGCAATGCAGGCTGTCCCCATCCAACCTCATCGCTGCTCAACAGCACCCCAGCAGCCCCGGGCTCCACAGACAATTCGGCACACAGGGGTGCCCCATGGGCCAACGCACACCCGAACGGGTTCAAACCCTCTCCCGAACACCCACCAACTCCTCCAATTTCAATCCCGATCCTGTTTATTCCCACGTGACGCCCACTCCTACCAATCCCACCCGGCTCCATCGCTTTCCCTGGTGTTGATCCCCTTCCAACACTTCAGAAGAGATACCATATGCTTCCTTCAGTAATTACCTGACAAGCTGGAGGAGAGAGCTTCTATTTAGTGTAACTTGTTGGGCAACGGGAACCGTTTTGTCGAAACATGTTCCATCTGAAATTATTCTGCCCATTTCTGCACCTGCCCCGGGTCTGTTCAGCTCTGACTTAATTCCCCTTATTTCCTATGACCGGGCGCTGGGCCCGGCTCCGTCTGCGGGTAAAACCCTGCCCACCCGTATCAAGCAGACACGATACAGTCTGCAGGGATCCATAAGGGACTTAAAAGCAGCGGGGTCTGTAATTTGAAGTAGAAAATCCTGGCATGTAGCCAGCGGTAATCACGGGCGGGAAGGGGGAAGGCGTCTTCTATGCCGCAGAAGAAACTTTGGTTTTCAGACACACCAGTAATTAATTTTCATCATCGATAATAACAAGAGCAGCAAAATAAACAGTGGAGGTTTTTTTTTCTCCGAAAAGCTGCCAAAAGCCAGGCGGCGTTCATTGTCTTTCCTGCAAGAAACACCTGCGAGGACGAAAACTATAAACACGAAACTGGCCTTGAAAAACAGTCGCTTCTCCTCAAAATTCATTTCCCGCAAAATAGCTGTTTTCCGCCAAGAGAGAAAAATTAAAAGCCCGGCTACAAAACCCCTTTGATGGAATATGCTCGGACCGGTCCTCACTAACTCCATCTTAAATGTTTCCAAGCTCCGCGCTGGAGCCGAGAAACATTAGTGTGGGTTAAACATTTCCTCCAAGTGTAAGGAAAAGGTCTCGGAGGACCGGACCCAGAAGCTCGAGACCACCCGGTTTTGGGTGCATTTCGCTTATTAAAATGAATGTCCCTGAGCAGAACAAACCCCAAAAGGCCCTGTGGTCTCCGGGACAGTCACCCTGAGCCTGGTGAGGTGCAAGCAGGGGTGAGAACATCCACAGAGACACGGCCCGGCCATGGGTTTGCCAGTTTTTGCAGTTTTAGCATCCTTTTGAATGGCTTCTTCTAGCAGTACCTCCTGGAAGCGCGGGGCTGAGCCCCGGTCCAGGTGGTCACCGCTGTTCCGTTAAGCCTTTGTCTTGTAATCAGCCATCAAGGGAGCAAAAAGTAACCCCGAAACCCCTTTGAATTGGCTCAAAACCCAGCAAAACTTGAAGAAATACATTCCAGTGGCTGGGGGTTTGGTTCGTACCTTTTGGTTTTTAAACTAGTTTCGCGATGTTGCCCAAGCCCAGACCTTCATTCCGTCCCCAATCCCACTTTCCAGAGGGCGGCGCCTGTAAATACGTTTCTTAGCGCATCCCAGGTCGAGAACAGAGCAAAAACTCCTTGACGGTTGCATTTTTTGAACACGTGAAGGTACATTACGGTACACGGGACAGTGTTTCCAAACAAATCCTGAGCTGCTCTTTTCACTCAAGGATTAGAGTAGCGTTAATTAAATTGGGGATTAATCCAGCATGTGCTGCAAGCTGGCTGCAGCGTATTATTTGTTGCAGATTGCACCGCTTTCTATTTCTGGCGTTGGCTTGCCATGACTTCGTCGGGGCTTTCTGCTTAGAGCATCGCTCGAAAAGCTTAATAAAGCTCCGGCTGACTGTACGCCGGGGTGCGGGCTACGAAGTTCATCCCCGTGAATATGCAAGAAGCTGCAATTAAAACAAGAAATGCTGCCAAAGGCACGGAGCTACCCTTCTCCCCCTGCCTCATTATGTCCAACCTGATCCACTTCTCTCTGGCAATTAACATCTGAAGCTGTGCTCAGCATTAATTTATTGGGAATTGAAGACACTGCCCGAGTCACGGGTCGTTCCTAGCTGGAGCCGTCACCTGCCAGCTCTGCCGGAGGCACCGGCAGCTCCGTGGGAGACGCTCGTGCTCAGAGGCAACCAAAACAGATCCCACACGGCCCCATCTGAGAAAAGTAGACGGTATTTTCTCAGCTGGCTCACTTTATGACTGTATTAGAAATAAACCTGAAGGTTTATTTTGGGTAATAAGCCTTCTCCCGCGCTCTGCAGAAGTGAGCATAGAGCTGGGAGGTTTGGTTTCTCCCCAGACACTCGTCGTCCTTTGCCTCAGTTTGCCCATCTGTAAAATGGGAGCGCTGTTGGTACTGAATTCATTGGGCTGGAAGGGTCACCCACGTGTCTTCTACGCTCTGCAAAGCGCAGTTCGACAGCGCGGCGTATCACCGGGGCCCAAAGACATGGGGGACAGGGATCTCATGGGGACAGGGCTACGGGCAGCACCAAGCACAACACCTGGAAGGACGCACAGACGTTCGTGCCGTGAAGGGTACGTTGAGACCACGGTTCCTTGTCCTCCTCAGGGAGGAAGGCTCCCCAGGAGCAGGGGGGTCGCCGCAGCAGCACAGACGTGCCCAGAAGACGCTGTGAGACGTCGAAGTTCATCTCTAGTTTTTACAGCATCCTTTGCTCAGTATCGCCATGGAAATGACGCGCATCGGAGCAAACGCTTCTCCACCTCCCGTGTCGGCCCCCGGGGTGGGTTGGCAGATCCGGCACCGGGGTCGAGCACCCCGAGTTGCTCTGGGTGTGCAAAACAACATGGCCACGGCCCCATTCACACCACCCCAGTGAGCCCCAAAATCCCTCCTGCATCCCTGCTGCAGGGATCCCATTTAGCTCAGCAGCAGGTGGGACCTGGCTGCGTGTCCTCACATCAGCCCCGGGGTCTGCACCCGCAGCTCGGCACCTCCTGAGCACGGCAAGCTCATCACACCAGTGGGGCAGCCAGGACCCGCAGCAACCCAGAGGATGTGCCTTGTGGTCCCAGGCTCGGGGAAGTCAATCGCCGCTTCAACCAGGCTGTATCTGTGCAGAAAGCTTAAACAAATGCCTAACCTTCACATTTTTCACAGGCAAAAATTCATAGACGAAAAAAACCACCCCAAATCGCCATGGAAACATAACTGTAAGAAAGCAGGACCGGCAAGCCTACCCTGAAAAAACCCCAGAATTCTAAAGAAACCAGTTTAACGCCCGCGAAACCAGTTTCGCTCCCCTGCGCGCGCTCTCATCTCTATGGAAGCGTCATGTTTCGCTTCACTTAAAGTTGCTTGGTAACAGGATTAAGCGAAGGCGAAATAAAAGTATTCACGGCAGGGTTCGGGGAGGTTTGAGAGCGCCCGTTTGACAGGCGACAGAGGTGACGCAACTTTCCCCACTAAAAAAAAAAACCCCTCGCTCCAAATTTGCCCCGTGTATTTCGTTGTTGCGGGCCGTGCTTCGGCTGCTGTTTTGGGAGCAATCAGGGATGACGAATTTCCCCACGGATGAAAATGAGATGTCAAAGCACCGGCACTGGCAGCGGCTGGGGAAAAGACCGTGCGTCCCGCTCGGATGCGGCAGGAGCGAGAGTCCCAGCGGGGCTGTGCGGAGCCCGCGTGAGCCCAGCCTGGCTGCTCACCTGCCTTTAAGAGGGACAAATTAAATGTAGAGAAGCCCCCGTGCAAGGGTGGCCGGGGGAGTGGGGAGCCTGTCGTGGTCTCGTCCGTCTGGCCAGGCTTCGGAGAGGTCCGGCTGCTGCTGGGTGTGTGGTAGGGCCAGCGCCGGCCCAAGGGAACGGGGATACGTTGATGCTGGAGAAGACAAAAATGTCCCCCAAAGCGGCTGGAGAAGAGTCCCTCTTTCGGAAGAGGGGAAAAGCTCACTAACTGCTTTCCAGGAGGTGGACGTTGCATTTAGGGTGGGGGTGATAGGACAGAAAGTTTTATTATCTACAGGTTACGGCCCTAAAGTCTCCTGGATGGAGACCACCCAGCCCTCTATTCTTAAGGACAGGTCCCTCAACCTTGTCCCCTTTGGCTGGGAGCCCAAAAGGCAGGACATCACCTCCAAGGCTCTTCCCCTTTGGAGCACACCAAGGCATGCTGGTTTTTCTCTCCAACGTGCTCTGCTTGCCACGGTCCGTGCTGGGGTCTCGTGGATGCTGCAGTGACACCCCCGGGGCCCCCGCTGCTGCTGGAGGACTCGCTGCTGACAGCACCAAGACAAGCTCCAGGCAAGCCCGGTGCCCAGCTCTGGACACCAAAATCTATTTTCAGGCTCCTCCTTTCACCAAAGGAGCAGGAGTGATTCATCCTATCCCAGGGAGATGTCTACAGCAGGATGAGTCACGGCCAAGGTGTTGCAACTTCCCTCCACCGAGCCAAAGCAACTCCTTAATCTCCGTAAGGAGCTACGACTGGATCCGATAAGCACAACCGAGCCCCAACGGCAAATTCAGGCATTCCCTTTTCAAAGCTGAGGAATCCGTAAAGGTAACCAGCTTCTCTCTCTAGAAACCCTTCCCCGTTGGCGATGAAATCAAACCTTGCTGCTTCAAAGCGCTGCTGACAACCTGCAACAGGGACTTCATGTTCCCTTGGTCCCTTGGAATAATCAGTGTTGGGATGAAACGGGGCGAAAAAGGATCATTTCCTGGTGGACCAACTCCTCTCTCACAGAGGTGGGAAGTGATCTGAGACACCACAACAATCACCCAGGAGCTGGACAACCCAGGTAGATGTGGCTCCAGCACGTCAATGATGATCTCAAGGCTACAGGAGGCTTCGATGGTGACGGAGAGCAGACGAAGAGCGGCAGAGAAGCACCGTGTGACAAGTTTCCCTATAGCAAGTCATCAGGTATTTCGTGTGCGAGGTTAAAGATTCATTCTGGGAACACAAAACCAAAAGCACCTGAACGAGCTACCAGCATGAAAGGCCACCAGCTTGTGTTAAAGGCAAGTGAGGTAGTGATGTTAGTTACAGAGGTAAATCAATTCTTCCTCTTAATTTCTTGGGATACGGTCAGAGTTATTTCAGAGGGTTTTTTTTCCCCCCTTTTTCTTTTATTTTTAATGAAAGAATACTTAGAAAACCTCATCTCCTGGCTCTTGGGGCTGTGACGGGAGCATGGAGGGCTGCTTCCCAGCCTTGACCGTGACATGAAGGGGATGGGAGCACTGCTGTCACCCAGCTGTCACCACGAAACGACACCTCTGGTTTGCTGTTCCTCTTTGCTTTGGTGAGAAACAACGGCAAGAAGGGATTTGAATGAAGAGAAGAAGGGAAGAAGGGAAGGGGGAAGAGAAGAGGGAGAGGGAGAGGGAGAGGGAGAGGGAGAGGGAGAGGGAGAGGGAGAGGGAGAGGGAGAGGGAGAGGGAGAGGGAGAGGGAGAGGGAGAGGAGAGGAGAGGAGAGGAGAGGAGAGGAGAGGAGAGGAGAGGAGAGGAGAGGAGAGGAGAGGAGAGGAGAGGAGAGGAGAGGAGAGGAGAGGAGAGGAGAGGAGAGGAGAGGGAAGAGAAGAGAACCTCTGCCTACAGAGCCTGCAAGAGGGCAGCTGAAAGGGAGATTTGGGAAGGGCAGGAGATGGACCTCGTGTCCTCCTCTCTCTTCCCATGGCCCAAAGGCTGGAAAAGCAGCAGCAGAGCCTCTGCCGTAAAGCCCCGAGGGATGAAGGCAGAGAGGGGATGTCTCACCTGGCACCGCTGGGATTTAACCACCGTGCGATTCCTACAGCATACACCGGGATAATATATATGGGATATAAACCCCAAAACACAAGCTAACGCTCCGGGATATAAGGCAACAACTACACCTAGCTGGGACCCAAAGCTCTCCTACCAGCAATTAATTACTTAATCCCCCATTAAGCATTTATTGGGGTGTCTTCTAGTTAATTATCCCGTCACGGTGCTGGAAGAGGCAGGAGACAGGGCATGATCGAGCTCCTTCACTCCCAAAGCCAAGCCAGGAGCGGAGGTTTTTCCCTGCTCGCTCCATCCCGAGCTCCCGGCAAAGCGCAGCCGCGACTCATTACTCACCAAGTAACAGAAGGTGTTATAACAAACTACATTAAGCATATCCGCTATTTTTAGTTAAGCATATTGCATTTGCATACTAAATCTGAGGGGCCATATGTCTCAACGTATATTATTAAAATGCTTCTTACATAATATACGGGGCAGGAGAAACCGGCAGGTCTCCAGCTAGCCGAGCCCAGAGCTGTTAAAGCGGTTTTGCTGGACGGCGAGGAGCCAGCAAATGAATATTTCAGTTCCTTCCTTCTCTCCTATTAAGCTTAAGCTTTAATCATTAAAGTGGGGGGGGGAAAAGTGTCTCGTAACCTGCTTTACTGGCGGGGTCATGCCAGGGCAGGGAGGGATGCTCCTGCCAGGTTACGCTGCTTATACGATCGCTTCTTGGCGGGGAAGGAAAATAAAATCCCTTCCCACCTCGGCATCCTTTGGGAATCACGGGTGGGCAACCAAAAAATCAGGGAGGAGAGCCAAAAAATCAGGGGGTTGGTCAGAGCCACGCCAGTTATCTCCCCCCTCCCTGGGAGCTGCTGCCAGAAATATGGAGCGAGGAAGGGAGAGATATTCCCTCCGGAAGGGAGAAATATTCCCTGAATCCAGAGCCGGGGGAGCCGGGCCCCCCCCCACCCCACCCCCCCAGGCGACCCATCTGCCCACATTCGCTTCAGCAAGCTGCTGCCACCGCAGGGAGAGAAAGGATTCAAAAAAAATTCAATAAAACCAAGAAAGGACAGGTCTTACAGGCGCAGAAGTGGTTCTCGCACATCCCTCCCCCCCCACTGCCCCCAGGAGCCCAGCCGCTTCCCCCAGAACATCTTGAAATATTAAACGGTGAAAGAGCTGCTGCTAATTTTGGCTGGTAGCGGAACCCGATGGAAGCAGAGTCCCTAGGGCCGAGGCCGGCTCCTGGCTCTGCTGCTGCCCCTTTCCGTGCAGACGGATGGATGGAGGGGACCAGGATGCCTGGGAGGCTGAGCCCTGGGTCCAGCCAGCCTTTGGCATTGACGAAAGGGAGATGTCATCTCCACGAACTTGGTAGCGTAGTCAGCAGGATGTGGTTTCTCAAACTACAAGTCCAGAGATGCCAGGGAGATCTTCCAGCTCTGAGCATCACTGGACCCCAGGAAGCCCCTCTGCATCCCGACACCTCTCCGGGAATGTGGGTCCCATGAGAAGCCATGATAGTCCCAAAGTGAGACAGAAGAAGAAGATTGGGGTGGGTCATCACCCGGGATGGTGGGTCACCACCCCAAGATGGTGGGTCACCATCCCAAGCGGTGATCCCGTCACCACCACCACCACCCTGACCTGCGGTGAGAGCCTCCCGTGGGACTGCAAGGTCCATGCAGGTCATCAGACCGAGCTGTGCCAGGTCCAGCTCCTCTGCAGGATCTGTGCTTGAATTTTCCAGCCTGGAGGATGCTGTAGAGCTCACGCTGGTCCAGCACCACCAGCGGATAACCAGGATTTGCTCCTGCTGGGCCTTTATCCTGCAAGGAGAAGACTTCCCTCTTGAGCCAAGCTCATGCCTCCCCATCGCCCGCACGCTTTTCTCATTCTGCAGCCACTCCAATGAGTAATAACCTCTTACAACTATTTATTTTCTCCTGGTCCCTCTCCAGGCCACGTTGCCGGAGGCCAAAGCCCAGATGTCCCCGCAGGCAGGAGCTCCGGAGCGGGTCCCATTGGCTTTTGTACCCTTTTGGAGAAAAGCGATTTCTCTCTGAACGCAAAGCCGGGCCGGATGGGAAAGCTTTGGAGTTAGCCTGCAATTAAATAAAATCAGCGGCGGTACAAGGACGTTTGAAGACAGGCGGCGGGCAGAGAGGTTTTCACCATTTCGAGAAACCTTGACTCCGTGCCCTGCCTGAATTGCACCGACAGCTGCGGATACGTCTATTTAATTTGCATCGCCTGTAAATGTCAGTGTTTTGAGTGATGTAATTTCAAAGCGCTTCGGTGAACTCGGCAACTAAGTAAACACTTATTTTAATGGAAAAGGATGCTCCTCAGACGCCGTTTGTGATTGCAAAATACCAGGAAAGAGCTACTCTAGCAGAGTGTGTGTGGGGGGGGAAAATCCAAGTATTTTAGTTACGTCGCGGAGAGAAATGCTCCTCCTGCTCGCGCACTTGAGATTCCGAACAGTTGTCCAGGAAGGACCAAGACAGACCTGAAACAGGTGATCTTTCTAGAGGTGGAGATAAAAAAAAGGAAAAACTAGAAAAGAAACCCCAACACCCTGATCAAACTCAGCGATACCAGTGCGTAGGCCTTGGTCTCGCATCCAAAGAGAAGCTTCAACGACCGAGATGCAGGATATTTTAAGGAGATTTAGGTTTTCCCACACATTTCCCCAAGAAGTTTCAATTCCTACATGTTTGCTTAGAAAACTCCTCGCACCTAGGAATTTTTACCCCTGGCAGCCAACCGGATTTTCGACCTTAATGGAAGAAAAAAAAGTCTGCAGGCCTGGGGAGAGGAGAATTTCCTACTGCCTGTTTGTTAGCTTATTTATGATATTATGATAAAATGGCCTATTTTATAGCCATTTTTTCAGGACTGGGGTTCCCAAAGCGGAGAGAGCGGGTGGTCGTGGGAGGTGATGCTCCCCCGGTGTCCCTTCTGCTCCTCCAATCTCAGCCTCCCACCCGCAGACCTTCCCGGGTGCCTTCACCACTCCCATCGTCCGCACGCCAAAACCGAACCCTTTTTTTGCACCAAGAAAGGATTTTCCTTCTCGACGTATGTCCCATCTTCAGCCCAAAGCATCGCTGCTTCCTCACGCGGCATCTCCCTTGGTCCCCCCAAAACCCCCGGAGTGTGTTCCCTGCCCCCCCCCCCCCCCCCAGCCCTCTCTCCTCCCGCCGTCCCCCAGCGCCGCAGATGGAGGATGCTATATATAAAAAATATTTGCATTGTGTTGTGGTGCGCTGCCCACGGTAAGGCCGGCGGGGCACAGACAGATCTCATACGGCAGCAGGCAGCCTAATATTTTCCTCTGATAAAAATAACCCGTGAAAATGACATCTCGCGCGGCCTGCGGGGCTGCAATGAATTTTGCTGGAGGGGGGGGGGAGGAAATAAGAAAAAAAAAAATAAAATCCATCAGCGCTAACCTGGAGATTTAAGCAGCAAACAGCGTTGCTGAGACCAGAGGTTGCTTCTGAGTTTTCGCAAGGCACGGGGAGAAAACGGCAGCACGAGAGACAGGGCAGGAGGGGAAACACAGCAACGGGACGGAGCACGAGGCATAGCTGGACCCTGCTGGGATTTGGGGGAAATAAGGTGGATTTTGCAAGCAAGACAAAGTGAGGGAGACGTGCGGCTCCTCTTGTTTTGGCCATCTCAAGAGCTGAGCGTCAAGTCTCGGCTGGTCACTAGGGCTCCTCCACAGCCCATGGAGAGCGACGGGTGATTACCCACCCCATCCTTTGAGGGCTGTCTGACTTATTTAGATGAGAAACCTCTTTTTAATGGGCAAGGGAGGGTGAGATGGCTCCACTCCAGCTTTCAGAGCTTGGTCACCCCGTTCATCACCCAAATCCACCTTCTCAAGTGCCAACACACAGAAAGAAATGATGTGTGTGAGCAAGGGGACTCCAAGAGAGTCTTGGTGGTGGAACCTCATCTGAAACACCATCATCGGTTCTGGTCACTGGAGCCTGATCAATGGAGACTGGGAAAGGAGCACAACAAAGCTGCTGGGATGGGAAGAGGAGCGGGGAACCCGGCATTTGGGAGGAGTCCAACACAGCTTGGGTTGTGTATCGTCTGGCGAGACGAAGGCTACGAATCCTCTCTATAAATACATCAAAGGCAAACACCAGAAGGGAGCAGAGCGTTTCCACCGACAGGAAAATATTTGTAAAAAAAAAAATAAAAAATAATCCAAACTACGATAAAATGTCGGTGAATAAACTTCACCTGGAAATCAAAAGGTCTGGAGCCAACAACAATACAGGGCCACGGCAGAAAGCGTAAGTGCTAGCACGGTTAGCTTAAATACCACCTTGTGGCCTCTTGCCCTTCAAGGAGAAGCCTTGCTCTTTCAAGGGGATTTTGGCTGCAAAGGCTTAGGGGCAGCCCCACAGCTCACTTCCAGGCTGTACGGTTCGCGGTGAAGGGCTGAGGTTCTCCATCGCCTTGGTAGGCACCATGCAACCATGGTGGGCACCACAGCAGGCTGTGCCTGCTCTGCACCCGCTTTCGCATCCGGAAAGCCAAACCGTCGGGGAACCGGGTGGGGGAACAAACCACTGGGGCTAAGAAGGTGCAAATACTGCCTCCTGCATCTCCCCATAAGAGTGGGACCAAGGACCTGGCTCCAAAGATCTGCCTTGTAACGTTTTACGGACCACAACTCCAACCCCAAGGTAAGACCTTCCCTCTGGAAACCTCAATTCTTGCCCCGTGCCCATGGGACCCGCTCAGCATCCCTACAGCAACACCCTGGGCCCCCGAGCGTCAACATCCCACCCCGGGGCAGTAAAATGACCAAATCCAACCCCCAAAGCCTTGGTCCACTCCTGTCCAAAGCCCAGCCCTGCGCCCTTGGCTGCAGCGGCGTGGGACGGAGCCAGGAGCCAGAGACGCAAGTGTTCTTGCTTTTATGAGTTTGCAGCTTTCACGAGTTCAATACTAACTCGTAAGGCAGCAATAATGCTTAATTATTGCTTTTATTATTGAAATATTTATGGAAGCCCATACAACATTATACAAACAACCCCGCGAGGCCATTACTACCGTTATAGAAATAAATATCTGCACTGAAGGGCATTACGACGAGACAGCGAAGATAAATCGTTCCTGACTCCCAGGACGGAGTATAACAAACTGCTGCGTAACATTAAAATGTGTCAATTTTTCCCTTGGGAACACGCTCAGATAAGAGCTCAGAGCGTGAGAAATGCATCTCAATCAGGACATCACTGAAATAAACAGGATTTTTTGCTATTTTTCCCCCCAGAATTGGCTCTGACATCCCTTTTGATGTGGCTACACCAGAGAGCTGCTTCAGCCCTAGCCTGGAATTCGATGGGAGTCAAACCTCCGACGCCTTGGAAAAAGAGGGTGGTGAAGTGATGGCGAGAGGCCACCAGTGAAGCAGCCTGGATTGTGGGGAGCAAACTGGGGGGGACCTTCTGCTCCCCCATGGGGACCAGCAGCCTGGATGGATTCATACGTTGTGGCAGGGGCTGAAGTCTCACAAAATAAATTAGTTTGGGGAACATGATGGATGGCTGAAATGCCAGTATCGGGTGCACAGTGCCATAGTGCTCATGACTGGTGGGAAATGGGTTTCTCGCCTGAAATGGAGCCTTCAAAAACAACGTCCCTGTGAGCTGATGGTCTCTTGCCCTAGACCGAAGGTGACCAGATCACAAGGAAAAGCAGAGCTGGCTCAGAGCCCTTTTTCTTAAGGCTCCTGCATGAATCCTTTGCTATCTTTGGCCCTTCCCCATAAAGAGAAGGACTTCTGCCTCCAGCTGCCCCGCTGTTTAATAGCAGAAACCTCTTTCCCATCCTCATTTCCAAAGACACTTATTTTGCTTTCCTCACACTGACCTTCCACTGGAAGAAAAGGGACTTTTCCTTCTGCACGTTGGTATTTGAGAGAAGGCAACGGCAATCACTTCCCCTCTCCGCTGTTCTCGCTCTCCAAAATATTTGAGTAACGACATCCGTCTAGTACAGTTTGTCACTTGGCCAAACTCTGCAGATGGCATTTCCCTCTCTTAATCTTTATAAGCTTCTCCTTAAATAGTAGTAGTGGAAGCAATACGCACAACAAAAATATTAAAATCGATAAACAAAACACAGGAGCAATCCTCCTTCCTAAAGTTCCCCAGTTTCACAGGGTATTTGGTACCAAAGTCTATACATCGGTGGTGGCAGCACGTCAAACCCAACCCCAGACAGCCCCAGAATGCTTGGGTCTCTTCCCAGGTAGTGGTGACTGGGCACCACGCAGCTCTAAACCAGCTTGGTTTTTATCGCTACATGGCTTTGCAATCTTACTCTGCTGTCACTGAGAAGAAAAGTCATCCATCCTTGGCAATAGTTGTGACCCGGCACGTCTCACCTCGCCAGAAAATGAAAGCAGCCTTCGAAGCATTAGAAACACGCCTTGAAGAAACAGAAGATGCCAACAGAAGAGGCCAGCAGCGCAGGTCACCAGTAACATCACCTGACATCACCCTGCAGGGCAGGCGGGGGCAGATCCTGCCAGGGTCCCCGCGGGCACTGAGTGACCTGTCTCAACAGCCAGGGCTGGAAGAGCCCTGGGGAGGCCACCAAACCCAACCTCCTGCCCCAGGGCTGCATCACAGCAGTCCCAGCCTCCTCCGATGGACCGTCATCTAACCTGTCCCTAAAGGTTCCAGTGAAGAAGGGTTTCCCTCACTCCGTTAGGGACACAAGGGACAAGAGGAGATATCTTTCCAGTGTTTCATGCAGTGGCCTCCCCACCACCCAAGTCCGTTCGTTCTTCACCTACCCACCACGGCTTGTCCCTCCCGTTCTCCCCAGTTTAGTCTTTCCCTTACCTGAAGACTTACGAGCCTTTCTCCTTCCTCCTCTCTGAACCAGACAGCGTTGACTCCTTCCCCATTTCAACCACCTCAAGTGAAGCCCAGCGCTGCTGCGGGTAAGTCTCGCAGCCGAAGACCTCACGTGGCAGCAGGTGCCACCGACGGCTGGAGCTCTGGCAGCGCGGACACAGCAGAGCTGATAAAGACCTTGAAGACCTTGCAAAATTCAAGCTCTTTTCTCCCTTTTCATCTTTCCTCCGCACATCCAACCACCGTGGATCTAGTAAATACAGCGGCAGAAATGCGCTGCTCGCGGGCTGATGAGAGAGGAGCTTTGATTCTTTCCTGCCCTCATTTTAACCTCCATAAAAGCTGAATAATTAACCACAACTCTTTCTTTTTTTTTTTTTCCCCCCCCTCTGCTCTTCTGTTCTGCTGAGATAGTCTTTACCTGCTCTCCAGCCATCCAGAAGCGCACTCTGGATGCTCTTTGCCATCTGTGATTCCTTCAAGCATTTTGTAATACCGCAACGAGACTCGGCACAACCAGAGACAGCTGCGCTCTTCAACAGAGACGCTCAACATGGACCGTTGGCTGTTTTGTCTTGTAAACAAGCAAGGAGAGAGCCGTAACTGAAAGGACGATGAAAATTCGGGGATGCTGCCTGATGACGAAATGAGATGAGGTAAGAAGCGGCCACCAAGAGCTGCAGGAAACCCTCAAGGAGCGCTCCTACCCAGTGCGTGGGCGCTGGAGCTCCTCGATTTCTCTCACTAAGTCCTGCATATCTCAGGAAAAACCATATTTTATTTGCTGCATATCTCAGCAAAGACCGATTATTTGCTCCTTCAGAGCTGGCGGAAGCAATGATGTTTTTTTAAGAGAAGACTGTTGGGCTCTACTCATGCTGCTCAGCGCAAGGGAAACGCTTCCAGAGCATCTACGGGAGGGGAGAACCCTTCCACCGTCATCCTCAGCACAGCTTTACACCGCGCGGGGATGACGGCAGTTCGCCTTAGGAAGCACCTGGGAGGTCTCTAATGCCAACCGGAGCCCACGTCGCTACGGGCTGGACAAAATCGGAGCAAAACGATGATCCTTGCACCGAGGAGATTAAAACAATTAAATTTAATTAGCACTTGCAAAAGACTTTTATCTTCAAAGCGCTTTCTAGCCACAAAATCTCCCGGTGCCTCCGTGCGATTGATTAGTATGCGCGGAGCTCTTCGTCTTCCAGGAGGGAAACGAAGGCAATCGGGGAAGGGTCAAGAACAAAGAGAGGGGGGGGTAACGACCTGGATTATCCTCATGTAAAACTGCTGCATCCAGAGAGCATCCCAAAATCTCACCAGGGTCACCGACATCTCGCTCCCAGTGCTCAAAAAACCCCCAGATAAATAATAAAATAATAAAATAACTGATGTTTGCGGCACCTTTGGGACTCTTGGGACAGCAAAGGCTGAGGCCGCAGACAGCAGCCCCCAGACCTTGTCACCTCCGCGCCAGCTGCCCGGGCACCGGCCGATGGTCACAACGCTGGCCATGCCAGGACCCTTCTCGTGTCTCCTTACTAGCCCACGAATTCTCGCTATTTTGAGCGCTCATATTTTGGCTACGGACATTTAACTTTACACGCCGGCCACAAAGACTCGAACGAAAGCTGCGGCATGAAATGCATGTTCAATTTTAACACCACGCGGCATCGCTTTGTAACAAGTACCCCTTGATTTTAGGTGCCTTATCTCTGCTTTGCCAGATTTCCCGAAGCCAGCTGCTAGTTTTTTATTCCTTTGGTTTTGCCTTAAATGAACATTTCCTGACTCCGGGGCTTTTTTTTTTTTTTTTAAGGAAAGCTTTTGAAGCATCTACATCCCTTAAAGGATTTTTTTCTCATTAAGTCACCGATATGTATTTACAGCTTCATTTTAACAACGTGACGTGACCGGGGACGTCTGGCTGTGCTTGCTAATACCAGTCCTACAGAGGAGAACGCCTTGCTCTCGTAGCTCACACCTTCTCAAGCAGGACCCCAGGAAGAGCAGCAGCTTTCCCAGACACGTCTTAACTGCTCGGCGCATCCCCGTCTGTATATATAAAATCACAAGCACCGTCATTTCGTTTTATTTTTGAAATGTTTTGAATTCTGGGTGTCTAACCGCCAAACCGGCATGAACTGGACCTAGCGGGCGTTGCACGATGCGCTGACTGCGCTAGGATGGGCTGAAACGCGCTCCTTAGCTGAGCTCATGGGCCAGGACCTCAGCACCAAGCTCACCATGGGAACCAGAGGGGCTGATGGACAAGATACGGGGATGCTACGAGGAAATCCCTTGGGAAAAGACCAGAGTTTTCACGCTTATGTTTGCTCACCAGCAGCCAAAGCTGTTGAGATGTTCTTCCTCATGGCTGCAAAGCACCAGTTTTGGACTCTTAAACCCAAAAGCCTGCAGGAAAGTCTACCGATGAACATTTTCCCTCTATTTACTAAAACAAACAACCATTTGATTTTAATACCACATTGAAATCTCCCCCCCGCCCAAGTCCTTTCCTTCTACAAGCCCTGTTGGATGGGCAACATCAACCCTCGGGGCAATCCGAGCCTGGATCAGCCCCCGGCAATTTCCTGGGCGCACGGGAACAGCAGTACCTGCTGCATGGCAAAAGAGAAAAAAGAGCTTTTTCAAAGACTGCGTTGGCTCTCTCCAGCTCCATGATAACATCGAGAGGCCCCGGAGAGCAATTCGCCGCGAACGGGAGCGTATCGGTTATGTGCCAACCTTAATGACGCAGCCCAGACACAAAAACTCGAGTAACCTTTGAGCCTCTCTTCGCTCCGGCGCTATCGATGAGTGTGCTCAGGCAAACATAATTAATTTTTAGTGGCAGCCTAATTTTGTGGATGCTCTGGTTGTCAGGGTGCTGGTGGAAAGTGGCAACAACATTGACCTTTTCTCCCCAGGAAACCTGGCTAATTGAATGAATTCTTGCTCTCATTAGGAAAAGGTCCAAGACGCAGCACATTTTATGCCTCCCTTTAGGTGACACCAACCAGCCTCCTAAAGGTCAAGCTGCCTCTTGACGGGTTGATCCGAGATCAGATTTTCCGGTTGCAAAAAAGCAACGAGTTCTCCCGGCCCAAACCCCTCCGTGTTATTTACGCTCCAGGCCGCTGCCGCTTTAGAGGCACCATTTATCTCTTCGGACGTTCAAGTCTTCAGAAGGATGAATCAACCCTTTGCCATTGGGGTCTGGGGTGTTTTTCTACTGCCTTGGCTAATTATTGCTGCCTGGCAATGCCGAACCGTCGCATCATTTCAAATAAAGCGGCGTTCGCCCTTTGCAGCGTTGGCTGCGGTTCAGTAGAAGTGGAAGCATTTAATGGCTTCTATTTAGCAAGAGGAGATTTATGCACGGGAAGCTCAACTTCATTTTGCAGGAAGAGATGTAAGCAGCGAGGATAATTTGACTCTCTAAGGACGAGCTTGACGCCACGCGACAAATTACTACCCTGGTTCAATCTTCTTCATCGCTTTTATGGGCTCTCACTGCAGATCGTAACCTAAAATGTTTCTGGCACAGAGGTGCCTGTGCAGGGCCCCGAACACACCGATCACCACCAGTCAACCTCGCAGTTTCGTGAGCAGCTGATACTCAAGGCTTGCCCTGGGTGCTGGGGAAAATCAGGTTTATGGCTTCTGAGTCCATTTGTGGCTGTCTTGACTTCCCCAGATTTTGAGCCTTTCTGGGTCTCTACTCTCTTGCACAAGTTGAAATCCAACGCCAGCCAAAATTCATTGCTCTGCCCTGACTTGCTGGGAGACAAGGGGGTTGGGTGGGAGAGGAGCCAGGGAGGGATGTCCACCATCGCCGCCATAGCTCGACATCGCCAAATCTGTGCATTGCCCTGCAAACGGCTGGGAACGGATGGGTAGTGAAGCTCCACGTACAACTGAGAGCAAGGCAGCACTGCCATGTCACCTACAGACCACGAATAAAGATGCAGTGAAGATGCCGGTGTGTCTTATCTGGCATTCATAGAATGGTTTGGGCTGGAAGGGACCTTAAAGACCACCCAGTGCCACCCCCTGCCCTGGGCAGGGACACCTCCCACCAGCCCAGGTTGCTCCAAGCCCCGGCCAACCTGGCCTTGAACCCCTCCAGGGATGGGGCAGCCACAGCTTCTCTGGGCAACCTGGGCCAGGGGCTCACCACCCTCAGAGGGAAAAATTTCTTCCTTAGATCTCACCTAAATCTCCCCTCTTCCAGTTTAAAACCCTTCCCCCTCGTCCCATGGCTCCCCTCCCTGATCCAGAGTCCCTCCCCAGCTTTCCTGGAGCCCCTTTAGGGACTGGAAGGGGCTCCAAGGTCTCCCCGGAGCCTTCTCTTCCCCAGGCTGAACCCCCCCAGCTCTCTCAGCCTGTCCTCACAGCAGAGGGGCTCCAGCCCTCCCAGCATCTCCGGGGCCTCCTCTGGCCCCGCTCCAACAGCTCCGTGTCCTTCTGCTGTTGGTGCCCCAGAGCTGGAGGCAGCGCTGCAGGGGGGTCTCCCCCGAGGGGAGCAGAGGGGCAGAATCCCTGCCCACCCCCACCCACCCCCCCGCTCCCCCCGCTGCCCATTCCTCAATCAAAGATTAGCTCAAGCTCATCAGGAGGGAAAGGTGTTCGTTCAGGAAGGTTCGTTCAAAAGCTCCAAGCGGCCCCGCGCGCACTTTTGGGAAGTATATTCCTGTTTTAAAACGTGCTCGGGGTTTCGCACGCGCGTGTGTATGGGGTTATCCCCGCTGCCGTAGCCCAGCATCCCACCACCACGCATACCTGCTGCCGCCCGTCACGTTCCCAGGTCATTTCCTCCTTATTTTATATTCGCGGGTGACTTTTATGTTAATTGTCATTAGCCCACTCAGAACTCCACCAGCTGCGAGCGAAGCGGAGGCACAAAGCGGTGCCTTTTTTTTCCCCCCTTTTCCCAAACTCCGCCGTTAATACCGGCGGCTCAAAGCCTGCAGACGATTCCCCGCGGTGTAAATCCCAAACAGCCCCCCCCCGGCCCCCCAGAGCCGTGCCAGGAGCCCGGCGGATTTACAGCCGTGACCTTGGGGGGTGGCCAGCTTGAATTCACATCTCTTGTTAAGCAAAAAGAGGCCTGAATTTATGAAGAACCGCCACGAATCACGTTAATACGCAGGAGCAAACGACAGTGAGCGCTTTGTGCCTCTCCACAGCTGGCAAAGCAAATGCCCCAGGGCTGGGGGTTACTCGTGCGCCGTGAGCAGAGGCGGCACAGCTGGAGACCCACTGCCGGGGCTGGGGAGGCTCTGGGGAAAGCTGGGGGGGGGGGACGGACGACGACGTCTGAGCCCCGAGCTAAACCAACTGTCCCTCCTTTGCTGTAAAAACCCTCGCAACAAGACGCCGGAGCGCGGCAGGAACAACGCTGGGCAGACCCATCTCAGCCGCACCGAGATGCTGCTTAAATCTGTTTTGCCTGGCACGAAATCCCGGAGGGCGAGGGGGGGGGGGAATTTAAAAAAAAAAAAAGAAAAAAAAAATCAAAGAAACCATGGAAACGCTCTCAATTTGTGCCCGCATCAGTAACCTTTTGCGAGACGGATTTTCAAGGTTGGCCGCGTTGGCCTCCAGCCACCCGAACCTGCCCCCGCGTCACCCTCGTCCCCCCCCCCAGCCCCGAGTCCTCTCGCTCCTCCGGCTCGGCTGCCGGATCCCAAAAGTCACCAGGGCTTCTGTGAGCAACGAGGAGGAACAACAGCCCCGGCTCGAGCCAAAAGCATCGCCGCGGTGCCGGTTGCACGGAGTGAACGCGGATGGTTTGTGCTGCAAATCCCTTTGAACCGATGCCTGGAGCATCCCAAACCTCAGGCAGGTCGCGGAGATGCTCCACGACACAGCCCAAAACCCAAAGCAGGCGGTGGGTCCCTCAACACCGCCCTGGTAACCTATTCTTTGCCAGAAAAAAGCGCCAGCAGAGAGAACATCTTCTCTAAAACCTGATCTACCCCAAGCTAAGCGAGGCAGCGAGGCTCGTGCCAGTGTCGGCACGATGGCCCAGTGCCCGTCTCTGCTCTGCAGCATCCCACCACGAGCCGGTCCCTGGGGAGATGCAGCCAGAGGAAGGTCAGGGCTGGCTGGGAACCATTGCTTCTCGCAGCATGGATGCCACCACCGTCACTTTTCCCCCCTTTCCAGACTCAAGGAGGACCCAAACGGCCCTTCCCAGAACAGCCAGCAGGCGCAAACAAACCCCAGCTACTTTCTACAGCATCAGGGCTCGCGTGAAGACCCCGGTTCAGAATTAAAGCCCCGCTAATTCAATTTGTCTAAATTCAATTTGGAAATGGGAAGAGATCAGCGGAATTAAGGCGGCTTTAATGAGGAAGAAAAGCAGCGGCATGGAAATTCAATGCCACCGAAACCACCTGCACCTCCGGCTAATTTGGATTAATGCGACAGACATGGCTCAGCTCCCCCGGCAGCGATGCCCAGAGGGAAGACGAGCATCTAGCGCCTTGGGCATGGCAGAGATTGGTCCCCAAGATTCTGGACCACCACACACTGTTAACTTTTCCTTTTCCCAAACCACAAACCCCCGGAGAGGGGCTTCCAACGGATGGTTTTCCCTTGCATCCACTCTTTGATGGCCGGGGTTGGTACCCACACCCTGGAGAGGGGCCACCAACCAATGTTCCTCCACTGCATCCACCATTTGATGGCCGGGGTTGGCACCCACACCCTGGAAAGGGGCCACCAACCAACGTTCCTCCACTGCATCCACCATTTGATGGCCAGGGTTGGTACCCACACCCTGGAGAGGGGCCACCAACAGATGTTCCTCCACTGCGTCCACCACTTGATGGCCAGGGTTGGTACCCACACCCTGGAGAGGGGCCACCAACAGATGTTCCTCCACTGCGTCCACCACTTGATGGCCAGGGTTGGTACCCACACCCTGGAGAGGGGCCACCAACAGATGTTCCGCCACTGCGTCCACCACTTGATGGCCAGGGTTGGTACCCACACCCCGGAGAGGGGCCACCAACAGATGTTCCGCCACTGCGTCCACCACTTGATGGCCAGGGTTGGTACCCACACCCCGGAGAGGGGCCACCAACAGATGTTCCGCCACTGCGTCCACCACTTGATGGCCAGGGTTGGTACCCACACCCCGGAGAGGGGCCACCAACAGATGTTCCGCCACTGCGTCCACCACTTGATAGCCAGGGTTGGTACCCACACCCCGGAGAGGGGCCACCAACAGATGTTCCTCCACTGCATCCACCACTTGATGGCCAGGGTTGGTACCCACACCCTGGGGAGGGGCCACCAACCAATGTTCCTCCACTGCATCCACCATTTGATGGCCGGGGTTGGCACCCACACCCTGGGGAGGGGCCACCAACCAATGTTCCTCCACTGCATCCACCATTTGATGGCCGGGGTTGGTACCCACACCCTGGAGAGGGGCCACCAACCAATGTTCCTCCACTGCATCCACCATTTGATGGCCGGGGTTGGTACCCACACCCTGGAGAGGGGCCACCAACCAATGTTCCTCCACTGCATCCACCATTTGATGGCCAGGGTTGGTACCCACACCCTGGAGAGGGGCCACCAACAGATGTTCCTCCACTGCGTCCACCATTTGATGGCCGGGGTTGGTACCCACCACTTAATAAGCGCATGGAAAAAACCCAGCTGGGAAGCAAAAAATAAATTGCAATCCAAATGGGCTGGGTGTGAAGGAAACAGGCTTGAGACCTTGTTTTGTGTGACCTAAATCAAAAGTCTTGCTTGTAGCCTGTGTTTTTTATCAAGTTAAATAACAGCAGCCCATAATACTACGTGATAGTCTCCTAAGTGGATTGAAGCCTCGAGCTTTATAGATTTCATGCTGCTGCTTAGCGCAATTTTATAGCGCGTTTCTCATCCCCCCCCCCTTTTTTTTTTTATTCCGCATGTTGCTTGATTAATTGGTATGAAATGTTCATCTTTATCCAACGATTCCTGAGACACAAACGCAGAACTCTCCGATTGTATTTCTTATTTGCAGCCCCGTAGCCTGAGCGATTTCCAATTTACTGTGCCGCTATATTAGGTCAATACGTAACACCTCGGGCCACTCCAGAAAGATTAACCAGAAGTGGATTCCCTTTCCAATCAAATAGTCACCGCTCTAAGTTAAGAATTCCTTTTCCCGTATCTGATTGCGTTTCTGCCGCTTTCCCTATCAAGTGCAATAAACCCAACACCCTCGGCAGCCCCGCCGCTCCCCAGCCCATCCTCTTGCGACACAAAGACGCTCAACCGCAGGATTTGGGAGATTCCCTGCCATATGTGCCACCGGTCGCCGCTTCCACCTACTCTATTCCGACTCCGCTCTTTGTCGTCTCCTCCTCGGTTACTGGGAAGAGCTTTTTTCCCTGGCGTAAATCGTTTTCCATCTTGCATTTTACCTCCACGCAGGATTGCTAGGGGTTTTTTGTTTGTTTGTTTGCACCACGACTCCCTTCTTTAAAGCACAAAGGCGACGTGAAGACTTCAGCCACAAATTATTTTCCCAGTCTTTTCACGCCTAGTAAGCTCGCGGTTGAAGTAAAATGCTAGAAAATATAAATTCGAGAAGCGCGACATTCCAAAGACAGAGATTCCCACTTCTTTTTCTTTTTCCCATCTTTCCCCCCCACACACGCCTCATGATTTTGACAGCCCTGACACAATATTTTTGCACCCCCAAAGACGGCGAGGCTGCCTGATGCCACGACATCCAGACACAGTCAAAATACCCTTTTCTCTGCGCTTGGAAATCAAGACTGAAGCAGTCTGTGTACACTCGCTATGCCAAAATTAGACTGCGCATAAATTTAAACGTGTTCAAACAACGGGCTCGCGCACGCAGACAGTCAAGCAAAAGGCCTATTTTTCTATTACAAGCAACTTGTTAAACAAGGCATTTCGACTTCCCAGGATATTACTGGATACTCAGTAAAGGTCTTTTTAGAATGACAACGCACTTCATTTTATTTGCCGAGTCCGTAAACAATTAAATCACTTTTTGTATAACAAAGCAAATGCCAGCGTGACGTGGCAGCGGCAGCTCCTGGAGCGGCCCCATCCCAAAGCTACGGACCACTATTTTCCTTCTTCGCTTCTTATTTGAATTGCAGAGAACAGCTTAAAAAAGCCAGCCGAGATCCCGAGGCACGCAGCCAGCAGCCGAACGAGGATTTTTTTTATTTTTTTTTTTTTTGAGTCCACGCGCCAACTATTTTCCCGCGGGGCTGGGAAGGAGACCGCGCTTTTCGGGCGTCTCCAAATCTGGAGCAAAAAACAAAGCAGCGACGGGACTAAATACAGAATAAGATGCCGCCGCTTGAACTTCGGCATTGATAAAAATCGTATCTGCACCCAAGAGAACCACAACTGCTCTGTGCCAACGAGGGTCTGAGGGACCCGGGGGGCAGGAGGAAAGGTCCCATGGGGTGTCTGGGCCACGGTTGGGATGGAGAGGCAGTGAACTGAGGCCTGGAGGGTTCTTTGGGTGCCTGTTTTCTATGGGACAGACTCTTGCAGGAAGCATGAGCCAAGGCCACCACGATGGACCAGAGAAATTCCATGATTCTGTGATTCTATGATTCTATTTTTCCATGTGAAGAGCTCTCTCTGGTGATGGAGGTTGGTCCACCCACAGCATCTGTGAAGCCCTAATGGGATGCAAACACCATGTCTGAGCCAGCAGTTTGGTGGGGGCAGCTCCGGATCACTCTGGGAAAACCTGGATTAACATGGGACAACCAGCTGGGAAAGGAACGGTTTGAGCAGCCACGTTTGAGGGATGTGGAAGTTGGAAACTGGAAAAAAAAGGTCAAGGAACTCAACCACACAAAAATCATTGCCTAAGAGGCAACTAAAAGAGCAGCTGCTGGGTACAGGATGGCTATTGGGAAAAGGGAGCAGCAAAACCAGTCTGTAGAAGTGTCTGAAGAGCAAAAGATAAGGAGAGAATGGAATGGCTCAGGTTATAAGAGAGATATGAACTCATTGGGAAGAAAAAACTCAACGCTTTCCATCCTGGAGGTATCCCCACGGCTGGTCTCCCCCAGGCCTACACGTGGCTTTGGCGCTGCAACATGAAGATCTCACCCCATGTCCGCCCCCGTCCCTCTCCAAAGCCAGGGCTGAAGTTCACCGCCGAGAGCCGCGTGCCCTTGACAAAGCTTCTCACTGGAGAGCCAAGTTTGTGCGGTCCCAGCGGTAGCAGCTGAGAAGATTTCATTCCAAACACATTTGCATTATTATGCAAATATTTGGAAATCATCAACTCCTTCACTTACCTACTAAGAGCTGAGTTAAGTGTTTCCATGGGAACAGCAACTATTAACCACTATAGTTAATATTTTTTATTCTGGTAGTGTCCAGAGAGCTCAATGAAGATTGACGACAGCTTGTACAAGGCGCTGTACAAAAGTGGAGGATAAAAAAGTCCCTTGTTGAAAGCCAAAGATTAATGTTGTATGAGCTTCAAAGTCAAGTACCAGTTCTACCTGGGCCTGTAAGAACATGGCCAAATTTGCTTGCAACGAGTCCAGGAGCCTCTCCTACACCATTTTAATCAAATTAAGAGCCCAATTTATCTAGTTTTGCCTTGACTCCTACAGCATTTCGCAGTCAGACAGACCTTCACCACTATCCCAGCGCAATCCAGCCCCACAATATCAGCCCATTTCTAGGGACGTGAGAATCCCTCCCTATGCCTCTAATCTTTAGCTGAGCACAAATTTAAGTTCAATATGCGTGAGATTAGCATGAGGTCATGGGGGGGGCAAGACCCCCTCTACTCTGCTCTGGTGAGACCCTACCTGGAGTGCTGCGTCCAGCTCTGGAGCCCTCAGCACAAGAAGGACATGGACCTGTTGGAGCGGGGCCAGAGGAGGCCACGAAGATGATCAAAGGGCTGGAGCCCCTCTGCTGTGAGGACAGGCTGAGAGAGCTGGGGGGGTTCAGCCTGGGGAAGAGAACGCTCCGGGGAGACCTTGGAGCCCCTTCCAGTCCCTGAAGGGGGCTCCAGGAAAGCTGGGGGGGGCTGTTTGCAAGGGCAAGTAGCGATAGGACGAGGGACAATGGTTTAAACTAGAGCAGGGCAGGTTTAGATCAGCCATTAGGAAGAAGTTCTTTCCACTGAGGGTGGTGAGACACTGGCCCAGGTTGCCCAGAGAGGGGGTGGAAGCCCCATCCCTGGAGACATTCAAGGCCAGGCTGGATGAGGCTCTGAGCGACCTGATTTAGTTACAGATGTCCCTGCTCACTGCAGGGGGGTTGGACTAGATGGTCTTTAGGGGTCCCTTCCAACCCAACCCATTCTGTGATTCTACGACATCATCAGGGGCATCTTGAAAATCAAAGGAGTACATTGCTCCCTTACACATGTGGTCAAAAGTCAAGTCTGGATTCAAAAGACCCCCAAAACCACAAGATTTTTGAAAAAATAAAAAAGGAATGCACTTGGGGTTGGGGTTTTTTTATCCCCTCAGGTTTCAAGTCCACCGCCATGGCCAGGTTTCAAGTACCTTTCCCATGTCCAGGGCTTCAAAGTTGTCTGAAGAGAGTGACGAGAGCAGAAGCCGCCATCCCACCTAACCTCGAGATGACGGTGATGCTCACAGACGTGGAGGTACCAGACTGGAAACCTTCTCCCCACTCCTACAGGTTCTCTCTCTTGCCCAGCTTCCCTGCCAGATGGCAAGAACAAGACCTGGTTGATCCTCCTCCCTCATCTTTTGTCCGCCTAATTTATTTTTCCACTTGCTTCTATCTCTTTTTTTTTGGCCTCCTGTGTAATGAGAGTCTGGTTTACCCAGCCAAGACCGATCCACCTTTTCCAGCATCGCACCGATAGAAAAGCACAACTCTAAAGGCAGCGCATTTCTGGATGGCTTCCTCCTAAAGATTCTCCAAAAGGCAACTCCAAAGAGCAAGCCTAAAGCGAGAACGGTGTGACACGAAGTCTGTGTCTCCATGGGGAACCTCAGAGGGGTCCAAAACTCAACAAAGTCGAACATACGGAACTCGCGGTGGGGTTGTCCAAGCCTGCTCTATCTCCAAGCCATCAATGTGGTGGTTTCCTGCCCCCACGGGCTCCCCCAAGGCATTCTGTAAGTGATAAAGCATCAGAGGCAGAAGATGCACTTCATCTTCCCGCTCTCTATTGTGAACCTGCTTTGCCTTTAAAAGGACAAGACTTCAAACAAATGCAACAAGTCAGAAAAGATGATTTCAAATCACCGTCTCCTCCCCCTCACCCGGGCCAGATCAGGCTGACTTTGAATACGAAATAAAAACGAGAAAGCAAAGCTCTTGCTATAAAAACCTGCGCAATTTTAAATGATTGACGGGACCGTGGGAATCTGTTTAAATCCTAAGAATCAAACAGCACACAAATAAATTGTAAGTTTTGAATGAATGCAACCAGATCTTCTCTTTGCTATTGAGCAGAACTTTGAAAGGTGCTCGAAGGGGCTCATTTGTGCAGGACGATGGAGCGATGGCAACACAAAACCTTTAGTGACATCTTGATACCCAAAAATAAACACAACCTCATCCCGAAGAACTCCCACCGCAACGCTCTGCCCTTGCAACTGCCAGAGAAACACAGCGGCTGGCAATTTTTTCCAGCTTTTTTTTCGGATGCTTTGTTTAAAATGTCAACGTGGGTTCATGGAAAGTGCAGCCGCCACTGCTGAAGAACTGATAAGGCTTGCTCTGAATGGGTGGCTTTGGTGGCAGGTGTCACTCCCCGTGCTGTCCCCTGCCCCTGCCACCCTTCTTGCAACCTCCTGCCCGTTGCTTTTCTGGCAGGTTTCAATGAAGAAACCGTCACCAGCGTTGCCAGCAACTTCCACTGCGGCAGCTCGGTGGGGATGACGGGAGCTGCTGAGCTGCCCTTGCAGGAGGCAGCATTTCCACGGCCACTCCGAGTGCTGCCGTCCCAACCCATGAGACCCACGAGAGCGCACAGCCCCAGCCTTTCTGGTCAGCACCTTCTGCCCTTCTCTACGCCAGCATTAGAGGGCTGCAGTGCAGCACTGGCTCTTCAGAAGATGCCCGACCCAGTTGGGGTCATTAGGGGACAGATGCCGTCCATCCCCAGTGCTCCAAGTGCAATGAGCCAAGCCCTTGGTCCACCCAGGCAGCCCTCACCCACGCAAAGACAACAATCAGGGCAACGAATGCCCCCAAATTTCAAGGAGGAGGAAAGCGCAGACAAGCAGCTGCAGGTCCACCTTGAACCTGGCCTCCCAAAAATGCATTTCTAAGGAAGAAGGATATGCTGGAGCACCTGAAGTAGACACCACATCTCTTGTCACCCACAAGTGCCCACCCCAGGACAGGCCATGACACTCCTGTTTGGCCTCCCAATTATTGGCGCTGAGACACCCAAGTCCAGCACTCACCGACGACCTGAACTATGGACGTGCTGGTCCCAACCAGCAGCCGCAGACACCGAGGAGAAAAGCAACTCATTTCCACAAAGACTGGGCTCCTCTTGCTTTCAAGAGCTGTTAGGTTTAGACGTTGGTTGGGGAGCATGCAATGGGATGGACTTTCAAAAAAAATCACCAGAACATACATGTTTGCAGGAAGAAAAAGAAGGTCTTACCTGTTTCTCCCCATATTGGCAAATATTCATCCTGCTGTATGTCCAGCATGATTTCCAGTCCATTGCCTGTCCCACCTTTAACTGTGGTAAGAAGAGGCCGTCCTTCTTCTCCTGAGTTAAACATGTAGCATTTCCCATATTTTGTAAACACCTGCAAGGAGAGAAGAGAGAAATAATATAATATTTCCCATATAAGCAATGCCTCTTCCCATCGGAATGCGGGCTGAGGGATGAGAAACGGCCACACGCCATAGCTCGAAGGGAAATGTCTGCAGATAAATCTAATCCGGTTTAATCACTTAACGTATTGTGTTCTCCTTACAGAAAATAAAAGATGGAAGAGAGGAGGGGAAAGCCGTTTCAGAGCGGAGAACAAATGTCTGCCTCGCCTCGCCAGAGTCATATCATGTTAAGCCTCCGAGAAACACACGTACATGCTGTGTTTGAGCTTGTACTCAAATATAACACAATTCCTCGGTTTCGTGCGAGGCATCTCAGTCCACCGCCGCGGCGGGATCACGGCTGCAGACCTAGAGGTGGGCTCATCCCCAAAGGATGGAAACGCCGGCACTGAAGCCCCCACTTACTCCATGCTCATCCAACTGCTGAATATCAAAGCCTGAAGGTGCAGCTCATGCCCACTGCTTTCCACCCAAAGGAAGCAATGTCAGTGATGCCTGTGCTCTCCCGACACAAAAAAATGCAATAACCCATTCATTCCTGACTCTAGCACTACTTGGTAAGAGTTAAAAACACTTGGGCAAATGATGAAAGACCTCCTCCATCGCTTTTGCTTTTTCTTTAGTCTCATTTTGGCCCATCTCTTGAAAGAAACTCTGGGCAAAGCCCAGGTGGTGGCTGCCAGGCCACCAGCAGCTCTGCAACGTGGGGTGGACATGGGTTTCCAAGTGAGGTGGACGTGGGTTTCCAAGGGAAGTGGACGTGGGTTTCCAAGGGAGGTGGACATGGGTTTCCAAGTGAGGTGGACGTGGGTTTCCAAGTGAGGTGGACATGGGTTTCCAAATGAGGTGGACATGGGTTTCCAAGTGAGGTGGACATGGGTTTCCAAGTGAGGTGGACATGGGTTTCCAAGAGGGGCAGACATGGGTTTCCAAATGAGGTGGACGTGGGTTTCCAAATGAGGTGGACATGGGTTTCCAAGAGGGGCAGACATGGGTTTCCAAGCGAGGTGGACATGGGTTTCCAAATGAGGTGGATGTGGGTTTCCAAGAGGGGCAGACATGGGTTTCCAAATGAGGTGGACATGGGTTTCCAAGTGGGGTGGCTCTTGGTGGGGCAGCAGAGGTGTGACATCTTTGATCATGGCGGCATTGACGGTCTCTGGCACTGCCCAGTCCTGCACTCCCCTGAACTGGGAGAACATATGGAAAAACAAAAGGTTAAAACCCAAGTCTCCCCCATGCCTTGCACTGACAGAGCCAGGGACATGCAGATGTGCAGAACTTCTTCCTAAAATAAAAGAGGATAAAATGGCTCAGGGACATTTAGAAATCCCCCAACCGTCGCACGTGGTGATTCCTGACAAGCATCAGCGCGAAACGGGGAGCACGAGTCGTCTTCGACTCACTCTGCTGCTTTACAGCTCCATAAAGTCCAGGTTTTGGAACCAGTAAGCATCCAGCAAACACCGGTAATGAATATTCAGAGCAAAGGGAGCCCGACACCAAGCGTCAGGCTGGCTCCAGTCCCATCAGAAATCACAAGTCGCTAACGCAGCTGCTGAGATCATACGACCCCAAGATGATTCATGAAACTAAACAGAAGCTGGAGGCATCAGCAATTTATTCCCCTCAAATATCGACGTATGCCTTCTAATCACAGCATCAGGGAAGCAGGTGAAAAGAGACAACTACGAAATCATATTTGAGTTCAAAACCTCCAATCGGAGCCAAAAGGATGCAGAGAATATGAAGTGTTTGCAGTAAAAAAAAATACGCCCTTTAAAAAAGATTTTATATCCATGTGAAAATGCCATTTTAATACTTGCCTGACCTATTAAACCATTCAAGCTGGAAAGATAAGCTGAACAACAGTAATCCTGTGTTAGCAGCCTGTGCCCCGGAGATGGGTTTTCCCAGATAGGTTTTGAAGGCGGGAGTCAAAAAATTTCTAATTAGGGATCGTTTAAAATACGGCAAGAAGAAAACTTGCGTTAGTGACAATCGCGGGAAACCAAGCAAGCTTCTCTCAAGAGCCACGGCACACCGTCCACGCGGAATAAGGATTTAGATGCTGATGTACCCAGCGCGGTCTTTAGCCAAATAAATCCAGGCAATTTTATGGGGCTTTTTATACGGCCCTTTTTTCCAGCTGTAAACATTTCAGTGTAAAACCTCCAGTCAGGGCAGGTTTATCCAACAAACCAGATCCGAAGTGAGAGGGGCCCGAGGCTGACTTCAGCTGCACGTCTGGGACCCCAATCCCGGAAAAAGAAATCAAATGGTGACTTGAAAAGGAAGCGACGTTCCTCCATCCCCTCAGCCAGCGACTGTCAAAGTCCATGAAAAGCTGCTGGCTACGGCCAAGAGCTCATCTCCCATGACCTTGGCAGATGTTTCTCCTGCTTTTTTTTTTTTCCATGAGAAACCTCTCCAGCTGTACACAACCCGAGCTCTGTTGATACACGTATGGAAGAAATGCAACTGCCTCCCAGCCCCACATCTACTGCTGAGCAGTGGCAAGTCCAGGGGACAATGTGAGACACGGGTGCTGCTGGCATCATCTACATCACGCCTGCGACCCTGCAAGGACACATTTCCAAGGAAACCTGATGATTTGCTGCTGCTCTTTAGGGCCACCAGCAAGCACAGACCCTCAATGATGCTCCTGGTGCGTCTCCAGCCTTCCATCTCTGCAAGGTAGGCAGTTACACACAGCTTTGGACGGCCAAATACGGCACCAGAGCCATGACTGTGTTCTGCAGGAGAACATGAACGCTCGTCCCAACAGGAAATCAGGCACCTTTGCCGAAGAGCCAGCACACAGCATGAGAACTTTTGGGGTAGGGTCACGACCAGGCTTAGTCGCTAAGCAAAGAGCTGGTGCTCAAGAGGAGACCAACAAGGGATACATCAGCAAACAGCATGGACCATGAGAAGACTTACAGAGCAAAACATCAAGGGAGGAGGACCAAATGCTTCATTCAGGACTTTTTATTCCTTTGGACCACCTCAAGCCCAGTTCCATGCACTGGGTGCCAATTTGGGCTGGAGCACATCTTCCCACTAAGTTTCACCCTCAAGGAGTTGAGTCCGAGCACTCCACGGTGGTTCCTCAATGCAAATCAAAGCACAGTAGAGTGTGGACAGTTGGGATATTCACTCCCAAAGCACACTCCTGATCCAACTAAACCCCACGTAGATGCCTCCACGTGGGGTTTGAGCTGGCTGCACGCTGCTCCCACTGCTCACCTCCAGCAGCCCCCACTAGGAGAGCACCACCATGGCTACGAGGACCCAGGCTCGAAAGCACGGAGAACTGAAAATCAAAGAGAACAAACCGAAGATGAAGAAACGACCTTTCCCTGCAAGGACAAGGTTGCTTGCAGGGACCCTATGGCAAAGGCAGCCCCGAGCCATGTGCAGTGTTAATGCTCAAGCAGCGACCAGGGATGCCTTCAGGCAATCTTCTGCTAGGCTTAGCCCTGCTCCCAGGCAGAAAGGAGTCACAAATACATCAAACAAACAAGACAGACAAAAAAAATGGGAAAGGGAGAAGGAAAAGGAGGGAAAAAAGTCACCCTGCTCACTGCAGCTAGAGAACCTCCCTGGAAGCCCCTGAAGAAGCCTCCTAGAAGACATCTGGCTAGCTCCTGCACTACAGTCCCAGCAGTCACCACCCTGCTGTGTACAACGTGCCGCACATAGAGCAGCTTCACCTCTACCTACCACCCCTGCGCATCCCCGAAAACACGTCCCATCCACCCAGCTCTCCACCGGCGCTGCGTGGAGCGAGCCCCTTCCTGAGCACGGACGTGGCGTTTAACCCCAGCTTGAAACCACCAGCGTCCGTTTCACAGCGCAGGAAGGCTTTGAGGCCAACAGCCTGGCTTAGGAGGGAGCTGCGGAGAGCCAGCAGGCATGAAGCAAAGCCCCACCGGTTTCCTTTTTGAAACCTGTTTTTCATTTCATTTTGATTTCATTTTTCATTTTATTTTGAAATGAAAAGGGTTCATTTTTCCCCCGCAGCACAGCTCCCATGGGATGCCCGTGCCCCACTGCTGGCTACCTTCTGCCTCAAGCCCTGGGCAGGCTCCTTCCACCTCCTCTACCAGGAGAAACAGCGGTGCCTGCATGAAAGTCCCCTACCAAACCACAGATAAATGTCGTATCTTTAGATAAATGTCGTACCTTTATGGCATCCCCATTTATAAAACTTCTCTGCATGCAGCCGAGCTTAGGCGCGGTGCTCCATGCCCAACCGCGGCATCAGGCTAGGGCACTGGACAACCGCAGGTACCTCTCTCAAGACCTTCAACCACCAGGTTTTCCATCTTTTCCCTAAGAAGCTATAAAAGACTATTTATAACGGCATTTAAAAAGACATTGCCAAGCTCAAAAAATCCATACGCATTCATTTCAACTCCCGTTAAACAGGGTCGCGCTGCTCCTCGCCTTCTCACCTTTGCCATCAACGATTATTTGGGAAGATACAACTTTTTCAGGGGATTCTCTCAGTTTCAGGCTCTTTCGGGCTCCCCGATAACAGGGAGGGATTCAGAGCATTAGCAGATCATGAAGATAAAAGCACAGAGCCATTGGGAAAGGGCAACATCGGTCCATCTAACTGCAGCGGCACACCTGAGACAGTAAACGCGCGGCAAAGCAGAATGATTTAACCCCAGTTTATTTGTCTTGGGGGAAAACACCACTGCTTGCCGTTAGTAACGTTTTAACTTGCAATAAAAAGAAGATCCAGTGCAGAAACAAAAATACAAACATGTACCTTGAGAATAGTCTATAAAAATACCATTAGTTTTTTTCTTTAATGGATCAGGGGTTACTTTCGACAGCTCCTCTGAAAATCCCCATGTAAGTACAAAGGTTAACACGTTCAAAATCTGTGAAATGGTGTTTGAGCGACACGATGAGCCCTTCTTTCGGGAAAAACGTGCACCCGGTGAAATTAAATGGGCATCTCAAACAAATTCTACGCGCAAGGAAGAAGACGCCCCCATCAAAAGCTCCGAGACGCCAACGTGCACCCCGCCGCGTGCCAAACCGATAGGGCAAAAACGACTGATATTCAAAACGCACGCAAGCCTGACCGGAGTCATAGAGAAAAAGGTATTTCACAGTTTATAACCAGCACGCACAGGACAAGCATATCTGCTGATAAATTATCCTTTCAATACGGAGCAAAACGATGGTAAAAGCAAGTCATTTGAAGACTGTAAATTACTTTTCTAAATCCAGACAAAGACGCAGGCTAGAGCTCACTGACAAGGCAAGACATTAGTTGTCAGATTAAGGTACAAACCATTGAAAAGAGAGCAAATTAGCATCATTCACAATCATTTTCTCCACAATTGCAGTACACAAAGGTTCAGAGACACGTATCCCAACGAGCCACGTCCAACAGCATCACGGAAAACGAAGCAAAAAGGAAAACAAAGGGACTTTCCCCGACAGGCCCAGGAGAAGGGGACCACAAAGCTGAAAGGGCCTGGGGAGAACGGAGATGGGTTTGGGTGGGAACTTGCATGAGATGATGGGAAAAAGATCCTGTTCAGGAGGAAAGCAGACCTTATTTCTGAGTTTTTGGCAGAGCGATACATTCCCATAGCTACCAGGTCTCCCGTGGCACCTGCTGAGCCGACGGTGGCACCGAGCCACGTCATTATTTCACTCGAGGTGCGAGGAACAGCACGGTCCGGTTGGCTCCATGCAAGCGCGTCGCAATGGTCCATTTGTTCACACCCTGGCAGGAGGCAGCAGTACATTATTGAAAATGAAATGATGGCTGTGGAGCGCAAATCGCAACGGATGCCTACAATAAACAGGTTTCTGAAGCGTCAAATCCCAAGGGGATCTCTTTCCAAAGGAGAACGAGACTGCAACGACAGCTTGGTAAGGAGGGAATTCACGCCGAACGGGCGGGAAAGGCTTCATCCCCCTTCCAAACTGAAGCGCAGAAGAAAAGAAGGAATCAAGTTCCCATCCCATGCAGAGGAGGACGCAAGCCTAACCAGGGCATCCTCTTCCTCGGAGTGGATTACGTATCTCAGGCCTACAAAAACCAAAAACTCGAAAGACCCACGCATTCACAAGGTGGCTTGGTCGGTCAGCCTCAAGAGGCCGTAAGGCACGGCCCTTTCAACCATTACCATAAAGCAGGGGGGAAAATGCAAATAGATGACGTCCTCTGGTGTCTTCTCCCCCTCCAAGGGCAGCCATGGATTTCTCTTTAAACTCAACGTTTGTTTTGCATTATCGGAAACCTGGCACAGAAGCGTGTCAGACAAGCAAAATATTATCCATCCTTCATGGTGTCAGGTTTAATCTCTCAATGGAGAAGAGTAATGGGGATGGCGCTCCGGCAAGCAGAGCCATAAAAGTTGTCAGAGACGTGTTTACAAGGACAGGGTTTTCCTTTCGGCCTCTCCAAGACGGAGATCTCCCAGTGGGGCTTGTCAAGCAGCTCGGCACGGCAAGGCAGGGAGATGCTGCCTTGGAATCAGCGCGATGTCTGCCCGCATCCCCTGGGCACCGCTGTCACACGACTCCGTGGGAACAGCAGGGATGTCAGCTCTGCTTTTACACAAGTCTGCTGTTTTTAAATAAGAAGTTATCGAGGTCCTAGGTACCGCCTGAGGCTAAGATAGTCTTGTACTGGCATTAACGCTATTTCTTTTACAAACTAGCAGCGGAGCGGCCAGCATCCCAAATGTAATAGTCTACCGTGGCGGAGAAGCCGCTACGTAACACTCCTAATACATCCCCCTCCACCTTCAAAACCCGTTTTTGCCACTGGACGGGACCAAGTCGCTTTTTAAGTTGTTTATTTTATCGGACGGCATTAAACGCCTCCCAGTGGATCACAATTCGCGCCCCTCTATTCTACCCTTCAAGAACAGTTAAAGTCTAGCAGCACTACCGCAGAAGCACGACAGGCCGGCACATTTAATTCACCAAGAGATATTGCCATTTTCTTCTTATTTGTGCCATCGGCCACTCCCTGTAACGGCATATGGGTGCGAGCATTTGTTTGAATGGCGAGTACTTACGGAGGGTCCTTATAGCTGGCATAAATCACCCCCACAGCGATCGCGGCGATTTAGCACCGGTTGAGTGGATATTTAAAAAGAAATATAGCACTAATATTCTGGCAGCAAATGAATAAACTATAATGGTGAAGCTCCAAATATTTGAGAATTATGTTGGTCCATAAACTAAGAAAACTGCTGCCCTCTCTCTCATCCCCATCAAGCCCTAATTACTTCCACACATAACAAACCAGTGCAGAACGACGCGGCAGGAGCTGTGTCCCACCGGACCGTAATTTATTAGTCGTAGGAAACAATATCTGCATGCTCCCACAAAGGTTCATCTCCCACGTAAACACAAATTAACCCATGAACATCTCTGAAATTCCCAGGACTCGGTTTGGAGAACATCATCCAGCCTGATGCAGAAGGACATCTTCTGCTTTTTACTGGTTTTGGGGGGTTTGGAGGGGAGAGGGGGGGGTTTTTTAAAGAAAGAGTCTCTCATCTTATGAAAATCTATGTCCCAGCACAAGCGTGAGGCCACTCGTCATGTCCAAACGTGCATTGCGCACAGGTGAAACGAGGTCACTGGCCCGAGACACGGCGGGCTGGGACCGTGATAGCACCAGACTCGGGTTGAACGAGGTCAGACAAGACAAAAACCTGGACGATGCCCTCAGGAAGCAGCAGATGGTGTGGAAAGAGGAGAAAGGCGGGCGACGACGTACTGCATTCCTCCTTCGTGACCATCAAGGCTGTCCCTCTACCAGCAGCAACCCGTGGACAAGCTCTGCGCATCCCGGCAGTAGGAGCCCCGAAGCCTTGCAGCAGGTGCCAGCATACGGTTGGAAGGCCAGGATTCATTTGGATAATAATTACAATCTGTCTTCCTAACCTCTCCCCACTGATTCATTTAACGAATTGTTCTTCATTACCCTTGCCGAGCTCCCTACCAAGGAGCAGCACAGCTCTTGTCTCCAGCTGAGCACCAGCATCGGCTCTGGGACGGACAACGGCAATATTGCCCTGCCAAAAATACCTTGAGAGTGTGGTGCAGGAGCCCACGGATCCCCTCAGCACTCACCCAGGGGAAGATACCCATGCAAGCGCTAGGGATCCTTAAGAAAGAGGGCGGACAAAACATTTGGACTTGAAACATCGGGGTCAAACCCAAAGCCCTCCAGCTAAGGGTAGCAAGTTCTCCAGAAAATGCTGATTGCCCATCTTCAGACCTCGTGCACCTTAAAACCATCAAGCAGCACCCCAAAGCCAAAGGAGGGATGGGGAAACGCTCGTGAGCTGAGCCATCCTGGTCAGCCAGGGTGAGACTAGCTGGAGATTCCTCAGCCATGGCCTTCAGACCCTCCACGACCCTCCTGAGATACTGAGAACCCACAGGATGGTTTCTCCCCAGCCACCACCAGAAGTTTTTACTCCTCGCTACAGAATTATTCGCACGTCTGGAGCTTTTTAGGCCATTCCCTGCCTAGAAAGCCCAGCCTTTCCGCAGAGCTGGCGCGGGAGGAAGGCGTCAGCCTCATGAAAAGGACAAACAGCTCCAAATACTCCCAACGGGACAACTTCATCTCATGCCTTTTGCGAAGGAAAAGCAGCAACCGCTCCCTCGTCCTTACGCGGGGGAGATAAGCACTAAACGTTGTACTGAAAACAGCATTTCTCCGTAACCAGCGAAGCTTAAAACCTCGGGAGGCTTTTACGACTTACAGCCCTGAGTGTTAGAACTTCTGCCTGAAGTGAAAGATTTGGGGCACGAGAAAAAGCGAAGCCAATCTCCACCCAGCGCAGGGCTTGGGCTGGAGCTCAGGACCAGCCCGGCCACCACAGCCAGGGTGAACGGCCACGGCCACACGGTCGGGTGACGGTTTTCCTGCCCTTTGCACACCAAGGGATTTGCACTGCAGGTTTGCGCTGGCACATAACCAAGCCGTAATTCAGAGCACCACCATTTAGGCTCTTAAATTTTCTCTACAATCAATTGAAATTGGTATTTCCATAATGCACTTCCAGGCACTTTAGTTAAGAGACGCTCAGAAGTTAGCACAAAGTGCTCTTTTCGACCTTCTTGGGACGGCTGCGTCATTTGGAAGAGTGAGCTTTGGAGAGGCCGCATGCACGGCGTCTTTCTTCTTTCACCTGTTGGCTCCATGTAGACCTCACAGTAACACCCCGCTGCCCTCTGGTGCGGAAAATCCCAGCAAAAAATAGCTGTTCCCCATCGCTTGCGCAAATCCCCATCACTCATGCACGCCCGGCCTTGCCCCACCACTCGCGCACGTGCCACCAGCGTGGCGGGGCTGGGGAAGGGGGGGTGTCTCATCTTGAGGACCCTCCTTGGGTGCGTGGAGCTGGCAGGAGAGGCAGCCGTCACGTTTCCCACCTCCTGTGGGGAAAACGCAGCCTGCGGATCGGTAAAACGGGGCTGTCGGCAGTGCCGGACTCCACGGGAGCGTGTGAGGACGCCCGCACTCACACCCGCGGGCTGCTCGGAAATCACCGTAATAGGAGGAGCGCAGCCAGGTTTATACCATCCCAACCCGATTTATGCCATCCCGCGCCGAACGCAGACAGTGGGAGTTTCGCTACAGATGGGAGCGAGCGGAATCAGGCCTCTAATTAGCTAAAACACTACTGCTTTCGACTCACCGTCTACGCAAACGCTACCTCGTAGAGCAAGACAACCTCTGAGCGCCGGCTCACAGGAGGCAGTTGCTGCGCTCATGGGGCAACGGGTGGGCCAGAGCCATCCCCGTGCGCTCACTCCCAGGTTCCAAAACACCTGATCCCGTCGTAGTTTGCCTCTCTGCTCCCCACCACACGGACACATCACGGTAACGCAGCATTTCATCACCTAGAGACAGGACAGACGCAGCAGCGCTGCCCGCAGTTAAGACGTTGGCAGGTCTGGCCCCAGCCGTAACTGAATTATACCCAACGACAGCTGCAAAACAAACGGTCTCACGGCAGGGAAAATACAAAAATAGCAGCTAAAGCGAGTTTTATCCCACCTAAATTCAGGCCTCTGCAGTAAAATGCGGACCCAAACCCCGCTGCCAAGACTCCTGCAACCAGTGGAGAAAGGCAAAGCAGGGAGGAAGGTACGTATGGGGGTGGGTATATAGGGAGAAATCGTCATAAACTGAGATAAAGTTTGTTTGAAGCCTCCGGGCAGGATTCATCACGCCCAAGCATCTATTTCCCAGGGAAGGATCCATCCCAGCGGGATGGTGCAGGGGAGCAGAGAGGCCTCTTGCTTCTACGCTTGACATTTAGAGTGTAATAAGCTGCAAAAAGAGAATTAGTAACCACAGCCCCTTCTCGCTCAGCTGACTGTCTAGAGGAATTTACATCTTTTTGCTCTTTTTCCCTTCTTTTAGCTGTGCAGAGCTTGGGGGCAGCGGCTGCCCTGCTTTCCAGGCCGTGTTTCAGCCACACTCAGGGACGCGGCTGAAGTTTTATATCGTCGGCACCGCTCGAAAAACTTAATTTTCCGATTCTGGGGGTAAATCGGTACCGGCAGGCAAGGGGGAAAAAAAAAAAATTAATAAAATTCATGCTTGTAAACGGGGCAGATTGGATCTCGAAATCACCGAGCGGCAGTAAACCGGGCATGACACCGTGGTATTTTTACAGCCGTATTTTAGAGCAGAGCAGCGCCGGGGGAGGGCAGGGGATGCGGCACCCCAGCAGCGCCGTCCCCGCGTCAGCGAGGCAAGGACGACGCTCTCGGCAAATCCACTTGACTCCCGCTGGGTTACTATAAATCACTCCTCATAACTTTCTACGTGGGATGTCAATCCGATTTGGGCTATGGAGTTTATAGACTGATATAATCAGGGAAAGAGCAGCAGCCAGGCCCCGCTGTTCCCAACAAACGCGCGCGGAGCACGCTCAACACAGGACAGCTTTTTGGAGACAGCCCTACAAAGACTGTATAGAAAGGACGGGAATATTTTCCAGGGGAAATTAAAAGGAAAAAAAAAAAAATTAATACAGCAAGGAAATTATTTCGTATTCTGTATTCCCAAACCTGGCACAAGTGCCCGATCCACAGCCGCTGCGCTCAGACCAACGCAGACACTCTGTAAGCATTCCTTGGCTGAAGGATTAACCTCAGTTAGCCTTTTAATTTAAATTACTGCTGAAGTAGCCGATTTCAGCCAGCGATTTTATAGCCGCTATTTATTATTTGTACAGCCACAGCTCCAAGCGGCCCTTTGCCGTTCCGGAAAGGCGGTGGGACACACCGCCCTGCGGCACGGAGACGGTGCTTGGAGGTACACGGCGGGGTTTAGGAACCATCCCCTAATGACTCAACTGAAGCCCCAGGACCAGACACAGGCAGCAAAACCCCGGCTCGTGCCACGAGGTGGGCTGTGGTGAAGGGTTTGCTGGACACGACCCTCGGCTGAGGAGCAGCAACTCGGTATTTAGTGTAAGACACAAAGCACCGGGCAGGAACGAGCATCTCCCCCACGGCTGCATCCCTCCTCCAGGGCTGGGGCAATCCCCTCCATCACTGGTGACGGAGGAATCACCAAATGGTTTGGGTGGGAAGGGACCTTAAAGACCATCCAGTTCCAAAATCCTGCCCTGGGCAGGGACACCTCCCACCAGCCCAGGTTGCTCCAAGCCCCGTCCAACCTGGCCTTGAACCCCTCCAGGGATGGGGCAGCCACAGCTTCTCTGGGCAACCTGGGCCAGGGGCTCACCCCCCTCACAGCCAAGAATTTCTTCCTCAGATCTCATCCAAATCTCCCCTCTTCCAGTTTAAAAACATTCCCCCTCATCCTACCACACGAAAGCCCAATTAGTCCAAAGGCAAGATTTTTTTTTTAACCCTTAACTCTTTATCCGACTCAAAACCTTTCGTGATCCCGCAGGGAGTGGTGTTGCCCCAGGGCAGGGACGTTTTGCTTTGTAAATGCGAGCGTGAAACACAGCAAGGCGAGAGAAAGAGATGGAGATTCCTTCATTACAGCAAATACGCGGCGTAACGGGACACAAGGGAGCCGGGCAGCTCGTCTGCGTCCCTCCTTAAAACAATGCTCGGGTATTTTTGGCGGAGGCCTCCAAAGAGTCTATTTATGGTCTCCTACGGTCTAAAGTCTATTCACTTGCCACCAAAGGGCTTAAGTATCCACCAGCTCCTTTTTTTACATTTTTAGAGCACATTTCACACTTGATGGGGGCTCAAAGGTCTTTACGGGCAAACGTAGTTTCCTAGATCATCCCAGATACGGGGTTTTTTTTTTTTTGACTTTAAAAAATATATAGACATATTCCAACGAGGCACTCACCCAGCGCGGATGAGACGCAGACCTGCCAGGCTGAACTGGAGACAGACCCCGGGCCGTGGCAGGTCAGAAAATGTGCAATTAAACTTTCCCTTGAGACGCGCCTCATCTCTCTGGAGCATCCTCGAGCCAGAGATCTGGTACCCGGAGCTGAGCGCACGTGAAAACGAAGCCAACGTGCCCCGTTTCAGGGCTTTTAGTTGCTTCTACCTTGAAATAACCTCAGAAGATATTCATAACCCAGGCAAGGAAATGAGTTTGTTCAGCGCGCACAGCATGGTTTTAAAGTAGAAAAATATCCTTTTAATTAGCTTACTGAGCGTAGACATATATATATATATCTAGATATATATATATATCTCTAGATATATCTAGATATCTATCTCCACCAGAACCTGCCAGCCCCTGAAACCCGCTGCCTCTTCCAGTTTCCAGGATGAGACGAGGATTTTACTCGCACCGTAAAGACCCTTTCGGCACCAAGTGCCAAATCCTCGGTCCAACCACCTTGTGCAAACCACCCGGTTTGGTACCCCAGCACCTACAGAGAGACTTCTCTTTCCAATACGAGGGCAGAAGGGTTGCCCCCGGCCAACGCTACGCGGGGAGGGAAGGGGATTTGTTGAACACCCCTCACTCCGCTGTAAGAGCCACCGGCTGCTCCCGCAGGGGCAGGATGCTGCAATAATGCCAAATTTTGAGAACCCGCACTCAAAATTAATATGTATTTTCCTTTTCAAGCACTCCCTGGGATGCCGCCTGACAGCATCGTTTTGCCCCCGCTCCCCTTCGCGGCAGTGCCAGTTCACAGGGCAGCAACCAAAGCCGCTCCCGAGAAGCCCAGATGCCACCAGTGACGAGAGCATCCTCTGATCCGAACGTAACCGCCCCTAAAAGCACGCGGCGATGGCTTCCGGAAGCAACTGTGTAAAATTACACCTGTCCTCTTTTTGCCTTTTATTTTAAATTTTATGTAAGCGGCACGCATTGGTTCCTGCCCTCCTAAACTCATAAAAGCACCAGAAAAAACTTGCTCAAGGAGAAAACACTCACCGTGAAACAACCCAGGAGCAAAATCCCTGAACCCTCGCCGTGTGCACCCCAGGCAGGCCCCGAAATCGCAGGTACCGTGACTTCCTTAACAACTTTCCCCTGGTCTTGTTTTACGGTTCGCTTCGCAGGAGTAAGCCCACCGTACTCCCGAACGAAATTCAACTCAAAAAAGGTAAAAACCGGCTGTTCAGAAACGTAAAGGCTTTATTTTGTAATTAATTTGACACTAGCTCCTGAAAGGCTCGGCTCGTCAGCAGTCCGTTTGAGCAGCTCACCGAATAAAGATTTTCCTTCTCCCCATTTCAAGGAATTTATTTGATGTAATTTCTGTGCCTGACGGTATCCTGCACGTCCAGCACATAAACGCACGCAGCTCTATTTGCTTAGCGGCACCAATAAGGAAAGACTATTCCGTAAATTCCTTCAAGTGGCCTTTAGAGAGATTTTGATACCAAACCTATCCATAAAAAAGGGGGATTTTAGGCTGAGCCGTGCAATTCCTATGCACGGGAACCACGAGTCGGTGTATGGCCGCGTCCTGCAGGGATGTGAGGGGCCGGGAGCCACAGGGAGGTGCGTTGTGAAGATGCTGTGTGGGGTTGGAGATGCGGGAGCTGCGTTGTGAAGATGCTGTGTGGGGTTGGAGATGCAGGAGCTGCGTTGTGAAGATGCTGTGTGGGGTTGGAGATGCAGGAGCTGCATTGTGAAGACGCTGTGTGGGGTTGGAGATGGAGGAGCTGCGTTGTGAAGATGCTGTGTGGGGTTGGAGATGGAGGAGCTGCGTTGTGAAGATGCTGTGTGGGGCTGGAGATGGAGGAGCTGCGTTGTGAAGATGCTGTGTGGGGTTGGAGATGCGGGAGCTGCGTTGTGAAGATGCTGTGTGGGGTTGGAGATGGAGGAGCTGCGTTGTGAAGATGCTGTGTGGGGTTGGAGATGGAGGAGCTGCGTTGTGAAGATGCTGCGTGGGGTTGGAGATGGAGGAGCTGCGTTGTGAAGATGCTGTGTGGGGTTGGAGATGCGGGAGCTGCGTTGTGAAGATGCTGTGTGGGGCTGGAGATGGAGGAGCTGCGTTGTGAAGATGCTGTGTGGGGCTGGAGATGCAGGAGCTGCATTGTGAAGATGCTGTGTGGGGCTGGAGATGCTCAGCTGCATTGTGAAGACGCTGTGTGGGGTTGGAGATGTTGCTGAGGGTCAGGACGCTGCAGGAACTGCGGTGGCCGGCATGCTGGGGATGCAAAGCTGCCGCAGCACGGGATCTGCTCACAGAAAGATGCAAATGGGGAGCGATGCTCGGCTGCAGCAGAAACCCTTTTCGCAGCCAAGACGGGCTGTATTTGAAACGAGGGCTCCAAGGGATGCTGCGCTTGGAAGCGAAGAGCCATTGCACGACTCAAATGCCAGACAGATTAATTAAATGACATGGATGGAGAATCACCTTTGCGTAAACAACGGGAAACTCTTAAAACGCAAGTCCAAGAGAAAATCTTTTATGAACATCCCACCGCCGGCACTGTAAATCTGAAAGTCTTTGGGGGCGCGTGGTCTGTCCCAACAGGCCAGGAAAAACAGGAAGAGAGAAAAAAAATGAGCATCATCGAAATGGCTAAATCCAAGAGCCCTCAACACAAACCCCTTCCCTCGGGTGCTCTGGCAGAGCGGGGATGGAGCATTTCCCGCTGGAGCAGATTCTACCATAAACGTTTCTTTTTTTCCTTCTAAAACCATCCATTGTTGTAACTCCCGATATTCAGAGTTATCTGCAGAGCCTCCCTACATCCCATGGAAGTTTTAGCCTCACCGGGGAAGTCTGTGACAGCTTCATCCAGGCTCTGCATTTTTAATCCAGTCGGTTTTCTTCCCCCCGCCCCCGAATTTGCTGCCCTGAGCGGTCCCTCGGCCGCGGGCGAGCGGACACGGTCTCATCCTTCGCGGTGAAATAAGAAATAGGGAAGGAGCGCGGCTGGAAGCTCTCCGCACTTTCCTGTCTCCCTGGTGACTTCTTAAAAGCATCTCCGGATCCTGGAAAGCCTCACACGCTCCGTCGAGGGCTTTTGCAGCTACTTGTTCCCAATCAAGTCAGCTCTACGGAGTCAGCCTCGGAGATATTGTTTGTCTGAACTAACTCAGCCCGAGCTGGCGCATTTTGGACCACGGCAGCTTTCACAGCTGATCTGGCTGAGATGCCAAGTCAATATAGAACGCAGTGAAGGGAGTCGGGGAGAGGAAAAAAATAGCTACTAGGGAAGAGCAAGGAGGGTTTTATGGCATGGAGATGGTCCTGCATCCGCGGAAAAGGCTCTTTTACCTTGCTTAGTTTTGGTTGCCGCAAGGAGAAGTGGAAGTATCCCGCTGCTGAGGAAAGGCTGAGGGACCTGGGGCTGTTCAGCCTGGAGAAGAGCAGGCTGAGAGGGGAGCTCATCAAAGCTCAGCAAGAGCTACAGGGCTGGTGGCAAGAGGATGGGGCCAGGCTCTTCTCAGTGGTGCCCGGGGACAGGACAAGGGGTAACGGGCACAAGCTGGAACATGGGAAATTCCACCTCGATGTGAGAAGGAACTTCTTTGCTGTGAGGGTGGCAGAGCCCTGGCACAGGCTGCCCAGAGAGGTGGGGGAGTCTCCGTCTCTGGAGACATTCCAACCCCGCCTGGCCGCGTTCCTGTGCCACCTGCTCTGGGTGACCCTGCTCTGGCCGGGGGTTGGAGGGGATGATCTCCAGAGGGCCCTTCCAGCCCCGGCCAGGCTGGGATTCTGTGAAGGGAAAATGGCAACTCATCCTGGAGGACCATTTTGTGATGTTCTCCCCCTGCTCGCTTGTCCTGCTTCTGTCTTTACCCTTATTGAGGGTAACCCCTTTCTCCACGCTTAGATCTACATCAGGAAGACATAAAGGCTCAAACTGACCCTGCTATGAGACTGATGCTCCAACATGAGCTGAATGCAAACTCCCGGGGCAGGGACCATCCCCGTGCACCTCCTGCTCCAGTACCGCCATCCAAGGTTGGACTTGGAGCCATAGTTTCACAAGGCAAAATAACCAAGTCCTGTAGCCCCAGTGCTGGCCACCACAGTGCTGTCCATCCTGGATAAACGCCATTTCCCAGCCTTTTGGGTTTCAACGAGAGGGAGCGTACCAAGCATCCTCCATGCTGTGTGACGCAACGCGGCATCGCAAAGACCCGAGCATGTTGGGGAAACATGTGCCGCCCGCTCCCCTTGGTTTTCCTGGATCTCAACAGCTTAGTGGGTCTTGGCCAACCTGTCTCACACTCTCTGGGACGGGGCTTAGCTCCTACACCAGCTAGGTGCCTTTAGGAGATAAGCTGCCCCCACCCAGTACAGGCGTACAGATACAAACCTCAAACGCAACACGTAGTTATGGGAACCGTTTACCAAGAAATAACAATGACGAGGGAAAGGAGCAGCTCCGGGGACAGGAGAACGAGTGTTTCCTTCATCTACAGCAATATGAGCCAAAAGCAACTCAACAGAGATGGATTATCAGAGATGAAACCCAAATGGGACCTCCCCTGACTATTCAACCAGCGAGGAAATGCCCCGCGTCCTTACCAAGAGCCATCTTCGGGGACTAGCAATTACCAGTCAATTAAAAACGAAGCAGCTTTAGGTTAGAGCAACCGTAGCTGTCTGAAACGCTCAAAGCTTCTGTAAAGCAACGTAATAACTCGGGTCATTATTCCCTCCACACCTTATAATTTTGTTAGTCATCGCATCGGGTTATTTCCCCTTGCTCCCGGGCTACTCGGCTGCCCAGCAAAGCCACGCCATTCGCAACGTATTTTATTATCAGCAAAGCAGGGGCTGACAGCTTGAACGCTTATTGTTGTCATCGGAATAACAGACCTGGCGCAGAAGCAAATGACAAGCTGCAGAGGCAAGCGGCCGACCCCACGCGAGGAAAACCGAACCAGAAAATGAGCAGAACTAAACAGGCCAGCGGGTCGAGGGAGGTGATCCGGCCCCTCTACTCCACTCTCGGGAGACCCCACCTGGAGTACTGCGTCCAATGCTGGAGCCCCTACTGCAAGAGACATATGGACGTGCTGGAACGCGTCCAGAGAAGGGCCACGAGGATGATCAGAGGGCTGGAGCACCTCTCCTGTGAGGACAGACTGAGGGAGTTGGGGTTGTTCAGTCTGGAGAAAAGAAGGCTCCGAGGAGACCTTCTAGTGGCTCTACCAGTATCTTAAGGGGGCTACAAGAAAGCTGGGGAGGGACTTTTTAGGATGTCGGGTGACGGTAGGACTAGAGGGAATGGATTAAAACTAGAGATGGGTCGATTCAGACTGGACGTTGGGAAGAAGTTCTTCACCGTGAGGGTGGTGAGACACTGGAACGGGTTGCCCAGAGAGGGGGTGGAAGTCCCATCCCGGGAAGTTTTTAAGGCCAGGCTGGACGGGGCTCTGAGCGACCTGATCTAATGGGAGGTGTCCCTGCCCAGGCCAGGGGGTTGGGATGAGATGATCTTTAAGGTCCCTTCCAACCCTAACAATTCTAGGATTCTATGATTCTAAATCCCTCCAACCTTCTCCTTCTGACGTGTTGGGATGAGCCCGGGCCAAACCCACAAAGGGCTGAAATTGCAATGGAAGCAGGGAAGTGGAGCATGGATTTCTCTCCTGAAGTTGAAGGCTCCATCTTAGTGTTATTCCATTATTATTTGCCATTCTCCAGGACCTGGCAGGGTGAAGGTGGATTTCGAGAGATGTTGAGGCTGAGCCTAGAGATGGTCCTGACGCAGGTGCAGCAACAGGTTGTGCCGTGGTGGGATGCTCTTGGGTTTCATCCCAGAAAGCCACACGAAAAAAGAAGTTTGGGCACCTCAAGAGATGGTTGTGTTGAGGTGAGCATCCAAGGAAGAAAAAAATGGAAGACAGCGGGGATGTCTCGGGTTTTTCTAGAAGCCAGGGAGGAAGAAAAGCTCAAGAAGCAAACGCAAACTTATTTTCAGTTTCTACATTACGAAAAGCAACAGGGTCAGCAAGAACATGGGTGAGCAATCCGTACTTTAGGGACATGACGCACATCAAGTTCAAACCCATCCCAATTAAACAGCCGAACTGACCTACCCTTGGAAATTACGGATGCAATTTAATTTCACACAAACAACGTTTGCTTCTCCGTAATTTCTTTTGCCTTTTTTTTTTTAATTAAAAAAAACCAAACCAAACACTTGTTTTTGACTAAAAAAAGGGAAAACAAAATGAAGAACTCCAGTCTACAATATAAAGACCTTAGCTCCAAAGGAGCTCCTTTGCCCGTGAACGCAGCCAGCCACAGACAATCCCCCAGCACGAACCTACTCCATACTTGGGAGATTTTAAAAACAACAACCCAAAAGGTTATTACTTTGAAGACTTTCTGTCCAGAAAGTTTTATTTAAGATTTCATTTTAATAGCTTGAGTTCTCAATGCCAGCCAGCGCTCGCTGCCAGGGGGCTGCGGCGGTGGCACCTCCACCTCCCCGAGCGGGACGCTTCGTCTACCGCTCTCTTTTTATGTCGCTATTACATTACCCATCATTTCATGACGTTTATGAGCTCGGATGGATCCCATTAGCTAATCAGTGTTAACGGCTACCTGGTCTATCTTATCCAGGTCAATGGGTTTTGAGGAAAGCAGATTAATGTTTAAAACCCTTCAGGTTTAATAAGTCTTTTAATAATCCCCATATGCCTGTAGCGGGTATGTGTGCACTGGAGCAAATAGTTCATTTTGATATGACCAAGCATCACAACCTTTGGGGTCCACCTCCCCGAGGCTCCACTTGGCCCCATGGGTCCCCCATGGCCACCGCTCTCCCCTGCACACGGTGGCCATATCAAACGACTCTTTTTATCCAGAAACAAGGACTAGACGCAAGAAAAACATGGCAAGCCCCCCCGGGGAAGGCTTCTAGGTGCTTTAGACATCTTGAAGAGCGATGGGGGTTAGACAGCAAGAACGTAATTAATCTCACTTAATGTTATTTATCAGCAACGTGCCAGGTCCAACAACAGACGCGGCAAGGACGCAAGGCACGCCTTCCCTTCCACAGGCACCTCACGATAAGCTGAATTATGGCCACGTGGGTCTAACTCTCTTTTGCTAACCATGACGGAAATCCGCGGCTCACACATTCTCTCCTTGAGCGCCGCTAACACCCCAGGAGCATCGCTCGGCTTTTATCAGATTTTGCAGATTTTATACCAGAAAAAAAAAAAAAAAATCAAAAAATCCCTTGCAGACGTTAACATCTTCCCCGAGGAAGCAGCAGGCACCGGGGGCTCCCGCTGTGCTGATGCCTTTGGTGGCCAGTGATGCTCCACACCGCCTTCTGCGCCTAAATCAACCCCCTGGCGCTGTGCCGTGACAGGGTACGACGGAGCCAGATCCTCTGCCCATCTTTGCTCTTCCAACTTGTTTTCGGTGAGCACTAGGGATGAGTCACCTGCTTCCTAACTTGTTGCTCCAATTTCAGCTCCCGCGCTCACCCCAACCACCCGCTGCCCACGCGTTAAACACACTCAAGCTAATTCGGAAAGATAACGTCCCCGGCTGGCCAGCCTTCCGGATGCATCGATCGTTACTTACTGAGGAAGTGATTTTTGCAAATCATGAACATGCAAGGACCGCAAGAGCAACCACAGAATCCCAGCCTGGCCGGGGTGGGAAGGGCCCTCTGGAGATCATCCCCTCCAACCCCCGGCCAGAGCAGGGTCACCCAGAGCAGGTGGCACAGGAACGCGGCCAGGCGGGGTTGGAATGTCTCCAGAGACGGAGACTCCCCCACCTCTCTGGGCAGCCTGTGCCAGGGCTCTGCCACCCTCACAGCAAAGAAGTTCCTCCTCCTGTTGAGATGGAACTTCCCAGGGGCAAGTTTGGGCCCGTTACCCCTTGTCCTGTCCCCGGGCACCACTGAGAAGAGCCTGGCCCCATCCTCCTGACACCCCCCCTTTCAGTATTTATCAGCGTTGATAAGATCCCCCCTCAGTTGTCTTTTTTCCAGACTGAAGAGACCCAAATCCCTCAGCCTTTCTCCATCAGAGAGGGGTTCCAGTCCCCTCAGCATCTCGGTGGCCCTTTGCTGTCCCCTCTCCAGCAGTTCCCTGTCCTTCTGGAACCGGGGAGCCCAGCACTGGCCCCAGAGCTCCAGCTGTGGCCTCCCCAGGGCAGAGCAGAGAGGGAGGACGAACCTCCCTCCATGTTCTTCTTAACGCACCCCAGAGACCATCGGCCTTCTTGGCCACAAGGTCCCATCGCTGGCTCATGGTCACCCTGTTGTCCCCCAGGACTCCCAGGTCTCTTTCCCCAGAGCTGCTCTCCAGCAGGTCACCCCCAACCTGTCCTGGTGCGGGGGGTTGTTCCTCCCCAGGTGCAGCACCCTACGCTCGCCCTTCTTGAATTTCATACGGTTCCTCTCCGCCCAGCTCTCCAGCCAATATCAAGGCACGGAAAAAACGACCAGGTTGCTTTTTGCTTCGGAGCACGGGGAATTAATTTATCCTCCGTGCAAGGAAATGCCATAGCTGGGATGCAACCGTGCTCCTGAAGGAGGTATCCGAGATGCAGGAAAGCCTTGCCTGAAGCCTAACAAACCACATATTATAGCCCTATTATATATATTATAGCGAGTAAAAAATATACATGAAGCAATATCTTAAATAACAACTTCGTCTGTGCTGTGCCCGTCCCCTTGCCTCCCACAAGCTGCTGGTGGGGCTGCTCCAAGCCCTGTCCCCCATCACCTCCGCTCCGCGGGGAGCCGCAGGGCTCCCCAAAGGGCTCCGAGCCCATTTCCCCGCAGGTCTCGAGCGCGATTCCACGCTAAAGCTCTCGACTTCTCCACAGCGAGCTGCTGTGCCGAGGGGAGAGCGTGAGCCCCCTCGCGCTGCGCTGACGCTCAGCCGAGCGATAACTGCATCCTTCTGGTACCGCTGTCATTAACGCCCAAGATGACCACTTTTCTTGCTTTTCCCCATTTCTCACGTGAAATTTGTCTAACCAAGATGACAGGCAACACTGCTGATGTTCAATACACCTGCTTGCTGTAACACATTTCCAAAATGAAGTCTTAAACTCAGAACTCCTCGCTGTCTCCGCTGTCCCCACGCAAGCAGGCACTTCACAAGGGCTTGCCAGGCCCAGCCTTTGCAGGCAGCTCTGCTGGGGGATATCTCCTTTGCCAAATTTCGTAGCACTTCAAAACCAGACTGCAGTCCCGCGTATCTTTCCTACCAGGCGAAAAGAAGGTGTTTTCTTTCTTTCTCATGCTTTCCCCTCCTTCAATCACATGAGTGGAGGCAGCCCAATGCCAGCTTCCACGTGGGGCAGTGGCCAAGGACAGTTTCAACCCATGAAAATCAACCGTGAAAGTTGAATCCAGCTGACACAAGGACCCTTTACACCACCCCAATACATCTGAGCATGAGTTTTAATGCTGCGAGACTGCCATCCTTCTCCATGCTCTGCCACGGAGTCCCTGTGGGACCTTGGTCATGTCACTTGACGTACATGGTCCCACCAGAGAGCACCCACGCGCCTGCTGCTCTCCCGCTATAACTTGGCCCATCCTATTCCCATCTGCCGGGATGTCTGCAGAACAAAGCTCTAATCCCAAATCCCTTTTGAATGTAAGCTAAAAATAAAACAAGTCTAAGCACTGACCAAATCTGTTTCTAGACATCAGTTATGTCTGCCGAGGCATGAGCGATGCTCTCTGCACCACAGCTGCTATTTGGCCCTTTGCATCACACCCTACCAGAATTTGGCAAAGTATCAACCCATGGCAGCCAGGCACGCTTCGTAGATAATAGATCATAGATAAATCATAGAATGGTTTGGTTTGGAAGGGACCTTAAAGCCCACCCAGGGCCACCCCCTGCCCTGGGCAGGGACACCTCCCACCAGCCCAGGTTGCTCCAAGCCCCGTCCAACCTGGCCTTGAACCCCTCCAGGGATGGGGCAGCCACAGCTTCTCTGGGCAACCTGGGCCAGGGGCTCACCACCCTCAGAGGGAAAAATTTCTTCCTAATTTCTAACCTAAATCTCCCTCTTCCAGTTTATAACCCTTCCCCCTCGTCCCATGGCTCCCCTCCCTGCTCCAGAGTCCCTCCCCAGCTTTCCTGGAGCCCCTTTAGGGACTGGAAGGGGCTCCAAGGTCTCCCCGGAGCCTTCTCTTCCCCAGGCTGAACCCCCCCAGCTCTCTCAGCCTGTCCCCACAGCAGAGGGGCTCCAGCCCTCCCAGCATCTCCGGGGCCTCCTCTGGCCCCGCTCCAACAGCTCCGTGTCCTTCTGCTGTTGGTGCCCCAGAGCTGGAGGCAGCGCTGCAGGGGGGTCTCCCCCGAGGGGAGCAGAGGGGCAGAATCCCCCCCTCGCCCTGCTGCCCACGCTGCTGGGGATGCAGCCCAGGCTGCGGGGGGTTTCTGGGCTGCCAGCGCACGGTGCCGGGGCGTGTTGAGCTTCTCACCCACCAACACCCCCAAGTCCTTCTCCTCGGGGCTGCTCTCCAGCCATTCTCCGGCCAGCCTGGACTTGGGCTTGGGATTGCCCCGTGCAGGACCTTGCGCTTGGCCTGGTTGAAATTCGTGAGGTTGGCACAGTCCCACCTCTCCAGCCTGTCCAGGTCCCCCTGGATGCCATCCCTCCCCTCCAGCGTGTTGACTGTACCACACAGCTTGGTGTCATCGTCCAACTTGCTGAGGGTGCGCTCGATCTCACTGTCCATGTCGCCGACAAAGACATCAAACAGCACCGGCCCCAGTACCGACCCCTGAGGGATCCCACGCATCACTGGTTGCCACTTGGACATCGAGGTGGTGAGAGCAACTCTCCGCCTGTGACCATCCAGCCAATCCCTTACCCACTGAGTAGGTGTGCCCGTCAAGTCCATGTCTCTCCAATCCATCCCTCTCCTCCAGGAAGGAAAGGGACTGTGTGGCAGTGAGTGAAAAAAATTGGACGGGACTGCTGGCAGCTTGTGAGGATGCGGGGATCATCTCTGCGCTCCAGCATGGTCCTTCTGCAGGTGTTTAAAAGCCAACGGGGTCTTCGTTCAAGACTGGGGTTGGTAGGTGCTACATGAACAACAAGGAAAAGCTCCAAGTCCCTAAAGCCAACGCTGAGCTGGAAATAACTGGAAAATTAGAAGCGACAGAGTTCATGACGTTACCTGGGGATGGGGGAGTTGGGCTTTAAGGAGACTGCGGGATGGACTCGGGTGCTAAGCTCTCCCAACACACTTTTAACCCCGCCACAGGATCAGCAGCCGGTGACAGCACCAGATCTGCGATAAAACACTCTTTATGCTCAACTCTGCCAAGACCTACCAACACCTGCCTGGTGGCCGATGGCGGCTTTCAGAAGCGGGGCGCTTGTCCTACCCCGAGACTGGGCACAGGCTTGCCTGGCTGAGCATTCCCTGGAGGAGGGAACTGAAAGTGGATACATAAAGTGCATTAACCTCGGAGTGAACTACCCCTTCCCGTCCTGCCATGGCCAGACTTGGCTTTGAATTTTAACTAAACAAGGTTAAAGCCTCTAATTCCGGAGAACCGTCTCACGGAGAGCTTTAATGTGCTCTAATGAGCTTCCCTGAATCCTAACATCATTTTCCACTTGCAGCATAAACTAAGACACTGAAATCATAATAAAGCATGAAATTGGCCTGTGGATGGGGAGAAAATATGGCACAAAAGCCAAAGCTTATTATTATTATCTTGAGTTGTCAACAGTCCCTGTAAAATACCCCCTACAAGCGGCCGATGCCCGTGCCCAGCTCTGGGCACACGTCCCAGGTCTCCTCCTCTAACCAGGTCACCGCAACGCAGGGGCTCTGCGACATCGCTCTGTTTAATCTCCGGTTTAAAAGCAGAGATAGAGAAAAGGCAGAGAAATGTAGTTACTCGGCCAAGAGACGCGAACCCAGGAAGGCAGCGAGGAGAAACGTCCCGGAGCAGCATCCCCCAGCCTCGCCGAGAGCGGCCCCGCTCTGCCTGGGGGATGGATGTGGAACCGCCTGCTGGGGAAAGCCGATGCTCCAACGGCTTTTCCAGCAGGAAAATGAGCCGGGCAAAGCATCCGGGGCTATAAAGGCGGAGAGCATGTTTAATTAAGCCTGACTATGACACAGGTTTTAGGATGAGGGTTTCTCTACGCCCTTCTTCGCGCACCGTACGGACAGAGTCACGCTGCAAACCGACCCACCCGCAGGTCAATGGGGCCGAACGGGATCCCAATTAAACACAGCTCCAAAAGAGCTCGCACAAACGAATCGCAGGACGAGGGCTGTTTACCGGGGGGCAGCGGGCTCTTCGTTACCCGCTGGCGGCGGGAGCGCCTGCGAGCGGAGCTGGAAGGCGATGTGTTAATGAGGAGGACGATGGTGTGACGGGCACACGTGCTTCGCTCTTGGTCACCCCCAACCAAGGACAGGGGCTATAAATTGGGTAACAAATTGGCTAACGGGATGGAGGTGGGAGGTCACCCCGAGCAGACACGGGTCAGCGAGGCCCCGTTAGTTGTTGGCTTCGCTTATTAATGACCGAGCTCGGTCTGTCGAATGGAAATATTAATACCGCCGGTGCCACAGATTGTCTTCGGGATGATTGAAAGCCACATGACGAGCAGGCACCGAGGGGGGAGGGCGGGGGGGGAAAAAAAAAAAAAGGCGACAGATTTTTGCATGAGTAAGTCAAGAAAGAGGCATCTGAGGAGGGAAAAATAAAAACAACATGAAAACACACCAAGCAAGGAACAGCCTCCCCCGCGAGCGGGCAGCGAGTGGAGGAGGGAGGGCTGGGAGCGCCTGGGGATAAGTGTTTTTTCTCCTGGGGATCGCAGCTATTATGGCGAGCTGGAGGAGGAAACCTCTGGATGCATGTCAGGTCATCTCTGGCTGAGGGGAATGACTAGTTTTTCTCCTATTTTCTCATTCTACAAAAAAAACCACAACAAAACCCTGGACCCTATAGCCCTTACAGGACAGGGAGGTTGCTGAGGTCCCCGTTGTAAAGCTGTCTCTGGCAACAGGGCAGAGAAGCGGCACTGAACGTCCGTGATTTCCCAGGGTGGTTTGCTCTCCTTTGAGGAGAGGAACAGGGAAGGACCTTCAGCGTGGTCCCTGCCACCCATCACCACCACACATCCATCATCCCCCCCGCCAGCAGCTGGCACCGCTGTTCGCGTCGGGCCGTGGAGATGTCGATCCTCCCTCAATCCCCGGGACGCCAAGAGCTCCCGAATTCCTTCTTGAAACCAAACCCACCTCCCAAGGTGAGGACTGGCCAAAGAACATCACGCCAACCCAAGGCCTCCCGCTCCCATCCACGGACGGACACGAACGGCCTGCGCCCGGCCAGCAGAGGATGCGGCTTTATTCAAAGAGCAGAAGACCTCCCAAATTCAGACCGTTCCCACCGACGCTGATAAAGTCAGCCCAGACTTTGGGCAGGGGCAGCATCACTCCGGCTGCAACGCTGCGGTCTAGACAGAGCCTGGAGTGGCGGCCTTCCCCTTCGTGTCATTAATGTGTCTAGATTGTCACCAAAACAAGCACGCGCCGCATTTGATCCACAGGTCTTGGGACTTCAGCTCCCTTTCCTAGTTCCTCTGCAATTTAACCGACTTTCTGGGAACTTGGTTTTAAAGAGCAGTGGAAGGAGACGCCTAAAAATGTTAATTTAGAGGCAGCACGTTTTCCAGTTCCTTTGAACAGAAGAACGAAAGCAAGCAGAGGCCAGGGACAGGCCAGTCCCACGCAAGAAGGAAAGATCACGGTGCCTTAAAAGAAAAGCAACTCTAAGACCCCAACAAGGATTTTACGTGAAAAAAGAAAAAGGAGATAAAAAAAAAAAAAAAAGACGTGCAAAACTTATTTTACAATTCTCATTTTGCTTCGCTCCACACTTGCTGTAAAGCATCAAGAACTGCGCAACCTGCCACCGAAACAATGTTTTGCAAAGAAGGAGAAGAAAATCCAAATGAAGGTGAATTTCTCCCTCACCCGCCCTGGAGCCATGTTTATTGGATCCACGCTCCATCTCCAACGTGGCGCAAGCCTCGGGAGAGCCATCCCGCCGGGCAACGTGCTTCGGCAACAACGGAAAAGCAGAGGAGAAACCACTTCTGGCCTCCATATGCCCGGGCAGACGGCTCCGGCTTCTCCTGCAGAACAGCATCTCCAGCTCCACAGCGGACATCGCATCGTACCACAACCTGGGGAGCATCCTACAAATCCTTGACTTGAAATTAAAGCCTCCAAATAGGGTTTTTTCCTCAAATTCCACGCTTTTTACCAACCGTTTGGACGAAACTCAAAGAGGTGGTGACTCAAGAAGCAAGGAGCGGGCTTTTTTTCGTGGTACCGCTCCATGCAAGAGAGGACTCCGATGGCCAACGGCAACGGTGGTGGCCAAGGTGAAGACCCAACCAGACCATCTGGCCCAGCACGCGCCACTCAGGAGGGGACCGTCACCGCGCACAAGGGCTGAGCACAGACGCAATGATGGGTGGAACCTTCCTTCTGCCGAGGCAAAGCACAAGGTGGAGCAGCCCATGGGGGATAAGAGGCTGGAAACCAGGAGTTTGGGGAGCAGAAGAGCCACCCGTCACGAGTTATTCAGACTCACAGTGGGATAAACTGGATGCCGAGTGTGTCTTAGAGCCTCAAGTAAAGCAAAGCCTCATGTCCTGAGATGATCCCATGTGGGATTCTTGCAGGGGTAAGTGTAAATCATAGAATCATAGAATCTTCATGGTTGGAAAGGACCTTTGAGATCACCGAGTCCAACCATACACACACAAAAAAACCCAAACCCCTACCACCGCTGCCACTAGAGCACGCCCTGAAGTGCCAAATCTACACATTTCTTAAATGCCTCGAGGGATGGTGACTCAACCACATGTTCCTGGGAACTAAACTTGTGGAACTAAATCCACATGTTCCTGGGACCGATGCTCTCCAGAGACGGCATTAAACTACCCGGAGGTGGTTTAGGGCTGCAGGAAGGTCTTAGGCAGTTGGACTAGAAAATTTGAGGCCCAAGAACGTGCTGTCGCATCGCATTTGGAATTAAAACAACCCCAAGAGGGCTTGCACCTTGCCTTAGCACGGGCACAGAGGCATCCACCTCCCCCAAGGCTTTCTCTGCCTTCCTCGCGGAAACCCCAGGTGCAGCAGGAAACCCAGCGGCAGCTCAAATAATGAGGTTTACAGGCGAAAATCTTGTCGGCGTTACCACATCCGAGGAGCTGCTGGGACACGCAGCTACACAAATGGAGACCGGCAGGACAGATGTCCCCTCCGGAGCTTCCTGGCAGCATCATTTGCCGTCTGAAACAGCTTATTCAGTGTCTCTTTTAACGGCTTTATGCCGGTGCTTTGTGCCGGCAGGCAGCTCGCATGGCTCTGCAAGGGTCTTACTCATTTCAGAGATCGTATCTGCCTTGTACATTTTGCATTTTATTCGGAATACATCTATCATGCCAGTGACATTTATGGATAAACTACAGAGCTCCTGCAACACGGTAAAATCCTTGAGACCGATGCGCTTCTCTCTGCCTTCCAAGCCAAGCTGGAAATGCTGGGACAGCTAAAGGTAAATAACACGCTTTGATGGGTTTTGTGGGCAAACAAACAAATCATCTGATGAAACATCGCGTCTATTTCTGGGCTCCGGTCCTGGGGAACCGTTTCGCTCCATGCAGGCTGCGAGAGGAGAGCGTCACCAGCGCTCTCATTAATCAACTTTTAATTGAAAGCAGACAAAAAAAACCTAACCCCTCGCACCTAATGAGGAGGTGAGGGAGCCTGGCAGAGATGCCGGCTTCCGATTATCCCTTGGGAATAGGAAGGGTGGATTTCATTTTGAGAAGTAACCAGAATGCCCTATCAGCTCAGCATTACGGATATACTCGGCTGCTGCCGTCGGCGTGGAGTTCAGCGCGGATGCCCTCAGGGTTTTCATATCACAAAGGATTCGCCTTCAGTGCATTAATACTTTGGGCTTTGGTGACCATCCCTACTCCCAAGAAGGCATCATGCACATCATGGAGCCACCAAAGGCAGCAAGCTGGGCAGATAACCATCTATCATAGAACCATCGAATCACAGAATGGTTTGGGTTGGAAGGGACCTTAAAGCCCACCCAGCTCCAAGCGGCCCTTTGCCGTTCCAGAAAGGCGGTGGGACACACCGCCCTGCGGCATGGAGACGGTGCTTGGAGGTACACGGCGGGGTTTAGGAACCATCCCCTAATGACTCAATTGAAGCCCCAGGACCAGACACAGGCAGCGAAACCCCGGCTCGTGCCACGAGGTGGGCTGTGGTGAAGGGTTTGCTGGACACGACCCTCGGCTGAGGAGCAGCAACTCGGTATTTAGTGTAAGACACGAAGCACCGGGCAGGAACGAGCATCTCCCCCACGGCTGCATCCCTCCTCCAGGGCTGGGGCAATCCCCTCCATCACTGGTGACGGAGGAATCACCAAATGGTTTGGGTGGGAAGGGACCTTAAAGCCCACCCAGTTCCAAAATCCTGCCCTGGGCAGGGACACCTCCCACCAGCCCAGGTTGCTCCAAGCCCCGTCCAACCTGGCCTTGAACCCCTCCAGGGATGGGGCAGCCACAGCTTCTCTGGGCAACCTGGGCCAGGGGCTCACCCCCCTCACAGCCGAGAATTTCTTCCCAATTTCTAATCTAAATCTCCCTTCTTTCAGTTCAAAACCATTCCGCTTTGTCCTGTCGCTCCCCTCCCCGATCAAGAGTCCCTCCCCGGCCTTTCCTGAAGCCCCTTTAGATACCTGCAATATTTTGAGGCCAGGCAACAAAAGCCATATAGAGAAGTTTTCCTGCAGCTCCATAAAGCCTTCTATTTATCGCCTGAGTAGACACGTGCCATCACAGAGCCCCTCCGCGTCCCTGGTGCTGACCGTGTCCCAGGGGATTGGTTTCACAGACCCCTTGCCCACCCGCAAAGCCATGCCAGGCAGGTGAATAACTTTACACGTGCTGGCTTCAAACGCTGGTGGTGTTTCGGGGGGAGCCGGTTCTGCCCCTACGCCCGACACGACGGCATCTCCTTAGCATGGAGCGTTATGGTAATTTCTGCAGCAAAACCTCCTATAACTCATGCAAGCACCAGCGACGCCTCTGCCCGAGCAGCTCAAATTCCCGCTTTTTCGTTGTAATAACGTCTCCGTTTCCGACGGGTCTCCCACATTTTGAAGCAGAGGCCCATTTTCTGCCACAACCCTCCCCAACCACCCCCCTTTTTTTTTTTTTCTCAAAAATGGAGGGGAAAAAATTAAAGCGAGCTGCCAAAGAGGGAGAAAGAGCAACCGAGCATGGACTTCACCCTCCTTCCCAAAACTTGCTGCTGCACACAGTTAAAAACAGCCCAGACGCACAGATTGGCCTGGTTTAATCCCAGTTGGCAACTGGGAGCGCTCAGCCACTTGCTCACCCCCCCTCCCCACCAAAGAAGGGTAGGGAGCAGAGGAAGAAAAGGAGGGGAAAGGGGAAAAAACTCATGGGTTGAGATAGTTTAATAGAACAATAATGGAAAAGGAAAAGTAATAATAAATAATTATTATCATCATGGTAAAAGAATATACAAAATGAAGTGGTACAACACAAGTTGCTCTCCCCACCCAACGATCGATTGCCCAGCTCATCCCGAGCATCAATCGTGGATTCCTGTCCCCTCCCCGGCCCCGGTGCCAGCCCCATTCATACACCGAGCACGACACCTACGGTATGGAACATCCCTTTGGGCAGTTCGTCCTGTTCGTGCTCCCTCTCAGCTTCTACGGGAAGCTGAAAAAAGTCCTTGCCTTCATATAAGCATTACCTAGCTACAACTACAACATTCTGCGTCACGAGAATTATTCGCATATGAAACCCAAAACACAGCAGCTGCTAGAAAAAAAAAAAATTAGCCCAGCCGAAACCAGGGCAGAGACGTATACAGACGTGTTATCGAGATCAATTAATTAAAAAGCGTAAGGAAATGCGGGTTAGAGCCCAAGCATCAGCATGAAACACTTGTACAGTCTTTGGGGTGGAGCAGAGCCTGCATTTGCTGGGAAAGTGCGTATTTCTTTATTAAGGAAAAAAAAGGGAAGAAAATGGCAATTTGCACATCACTTGTCTCTAATGGCAGCATCTTTAATTAGAACATCCGCGGAGCTGGCACCGCTGATTGTAGCTCTCAAGGTTTTCAATGCTGTTACAGCACAAAGCCCTCTAAGATCCGGCAAAATGCTTAATATTCTCAATTTCACCTCTGGTCCGTGCAAGTCCGTGCCGGGTATTTAATCTGATTGGTCTCATCATCAAATAATAAAATAAATTAATACAAGCTGGCAGTGAAGGCAAGCTCCTTCTCTCCAGTTCGGAGAATAAAATGTTTCGTCATGAGTGTTTTTTTTTGGGGGGGGAAGGCTGGGATTTTTCTTTCTCTCTCCACAAACGGAATTTTAAAAGCCAGAACCACGACGCCGATTTCCTGATTCTCTGCTCCCAAACTCGTCAGGCTCAAGCCCCAGGAGCCGCAGCGAGGAGGGAGGCAAAGCACAAAACTCATCGTACAGCAGGAGCGGCCAATCGCCGGAAAAGAGACAAACGGCAGCTTTCCAAAGGATAGAAAATCATCCCGAAAAGTTTAAGTCCAGCATTCAACAAGAGCGAAACGTCAAGCCCTTGCATTCACCATCAGCCACTGGAACGAGCTGAAATTAAAAGCGCGTGGCTGCGAAGGGCGAGGAGACACCTCCCGCGACACAGAAACGCCTCGGGAGGGCACGCGGAGGCCTCCCCCCGCCGTTCAAAATATAACTTTGGGATAAAAACTCAAAAGTCTTCAAAAAACCAGCAAGCCTTTAGAAAAAAGGCATTTATTTTAACTTCTGGTTATCCGTGCGCAGCCTCTCCCCTGGGCGCTGGGGAATTAAGCCGGTGTTTCCCTTCCTCCAACGAGAAAATACTTACGGGTTAATCCCAAATCACTCTGTGACCCCAAAATGCAACACTCAAGTTTGCCACGAAGGTTTTCACGCTGAAGAAAGATTTGTTTTTTGTTTTTGTTTAACCTAAATGCAAAGGATAAACAAACTTGAACGGCTCCTGCCCTGCAAACACCAAATCTTGACGTCTGCGGCTCAAAACGCGAGCAGTCCTCCGTCCCCAAATGGTTTGAGTTTTAACTCAAAACAGGCACCCTCTCCACACTGCTCTGAAAAACTCAATAAAACGAGAATATCCTTTTTTTTTGAGCCCTGCGATGGGAAGAAAACACATCTCTCGGGAGCACCGTGGGTTTCCCATGGTGGTTGGAGCCCACGGAGATGTTCAGCGAAGGACGTGCCATTCCCACCCTGCTCAGTTTAAGCATCTCCCACCTCTGGGTCAGCAGGTGCCACCAGCTCTGCGCATGTAGAAGAAAAAGAGCCCCAGGGGTTCAAAACCTGACTCTGCGACAGTGTCCAAGCAAGGCACAGATCCGCGACCCCCTTCCCTCTCTCCCAAGCCAGGAGCATCCCTGGATGGATGGATGGATGGATGGATGGATGGATGGATGGATGGATGGATGGATGGATGACATCCATCCCTGGACGTGGGTGATTTAAGTCACCTCTTTACCTAAGAGGAGCCCAGTGAAACTCATCAGGATCATGGGACATGGAATGATGATCATGGATCATCATCGGCTGAATGATTCTTGACAAGACCATGGGACAGAGGGAACAACTGGACCTAAAACCAGGCAGCAGAGACTTCAGTGGGATGAAGTTAGGACAGCGGGGAAGGGTTTTAAACTGAAAGAGGGGAGATTTACATTGGATATTAGGAAGGAATTCTTTGCTGCGAGGGTGGTGAGCCCCTGGCCCAGGTTGCCCAGAGAATCTGTGGCTGCCCCATCCCTGGAGGGGTTCAAGACCAGGTTGGACGGGGCTTGGAGCAACCTGGGCTGGTGGGAGGTGTCCCTGCCCAGGGCAGGGGGTGGCACTGGGTGGGCTTTAAGGTCCCTTCCCACCCAAACCATTCTATGGTTCTATGATCAGATGCCGACCCAGACCTGTGCTGGCACCCAACTCCCCATAATAACTTATAACGAACCAAGGACCAAAAAACCAAGGTGTGACGGTACCTTAATGCCAGCTCTTGCACCACACCATAAAGCTGTCTGCTACAGCAAAATAACTGCCCAGTGTTTCTGAAGTGTGATGATGCTAAAGGATCCATATAGAATGTCAGAATCGCAGAATGGTTTGGGTTGGAAGGGACCTTAAAGATCATCTATATCCACCCCCTGCCCTGGGCAGGGACACCTCCCACCAGCCCAGGTTGCTCCAAGCCCCGTCCAACCTGGCCTTGAACCCCTCCAGGGATGGGGCAGCCACAGCTTCTCTGGGCAACCTGGGCCAGGGGCTCGCCACCCTCAGAGCGACCGCGGGCTGGTGCGGGGACGGTTCATGACACCTCAGCTGGGATCTCCATCGCCGAACACACTTGACACTTATTTTTGTTTAGGGAACGCTTTAATGCTATATCTTCCGAACAGCACTTAGCAGCTTTAACTCGAACTTAATTATCACCGGTAGTAATAGGAAGCTGATATTATGAAGGCTAACAAGTCATATTAGCGCAGTCGTTTAAGTGATCCAGCGCAATCATCTTATTCAAAAAGTCTCCACCTGAAAATTGCCTCGAAATATGTATTTTATTTAACGTAGGAAGGTGAAGAAAGCCTTGTTGGTAAACCACAGCTAGAGAGGCTGCGCAGGAAACCCATGATTAATCGAATCGTTTAGCCGTGTCCATGCTTTCGTCGCCTCTTCTAAGTGCTCATGATTATATGATACACAAGGAAATGAAAATTAATAAGTATCTCCTAACCCGCACAAACACTCCGGGAAAAAGATGTGCTGCAGCACAGCCTGTCTGCTGTCACAAAGCTCCTTCAATACAAAACGCGGAGCTGGTTTTTTTGATGTTGTTTAATGTGATTAAGTAGGAAATGACGCTCTGAGAGAGCAAACTCAGCTCAACCCGGTGCTCGCTGGCCCCGACCCAGCACCCGTCCGCTCACCATCGCTCCCGAGAAGCACATCCATTCATTCGGGAGGTTATCGCAGCCGAGCAGGGCTGGAAACCTGCGGGGTTCCCAAAACCTCCTGATATTTGGGATAAGGCCCGGGGAGACCCAGCCCAGCAGGGAGCTTTGCCGTCCCCGCTCCGATGGAGCCCAGGGTTTTCCCCCTCCAGCTCCTGGGCTGCGTGAGGACCAGCCCATGACATCCACGTTGCTACATCCCTTTTGCTAGCGAGATAAAAAGGCTCCTGCGTTCCCCTCCGCACCCGTATCCCCGACCTGACCCTAATCCCCGCGGCACAATCCCTCCATCCCTCCCCTGCCATCCCCAGCCCCACTCCAGAGCCCCAAATTTCTCATCTCCGTGCCCCACCGATGCCTTTAACGGCCTACAATTAAAAAGCTCTTGCCTCCGCTCACTCCGCAATTTTCCTCTGCTTCACCCTTTCCCCGCCCCGATTTATTTATTTGTTATTTTTTCCCCACCCAAATGCAAAATCCCCTCCTTGGGGATTTACGGCCCTCTTCTCCTGGGCTTAACGCACCAGCCCAAAAGCCGAGCGCTCCGCCGCTCTCCTTCCAGGCACTGAGAGCATCTCCGCATCCCTACAGCAATACCCGAGAATGGAAATGACTTTCCAGAAGAGCCCGAAATGACAGGAATTAATTTGCCTCTGATCTTCCAGCACGCTTTTTATTTCGTACGGCGATGCCGATTTCCCAAGTCTCCGCGGGCACCCACCCGAGTTTAAATTAACTCGCTAAACAGGCGGAAAAGGAACGCGACGGAAAACGGTCAACCTTTCCAAAAGGCAGGGGAGACCTCCTGAACCAAAGCGCCACGGCAGGCGGAGGAGATGAAACCGGGATTCGCTCAAAGAAGAGAAAAAAACCACCAAACAACTGGAGGAATTTCTTCCTTTATCACCGCGGCTCCTCATTAAATAGCAGGTTTGGGCCACGGCTGCCGACGACCCAGCCACAACTCACCGGAGGTTTTCAGGCATCTCTGGGGACTGAGGGTTATTATTACTAATTTTACTTTAATAGCAGCCAAAATCATTTAAGGGCAGGACGAGAAGCCCTTTAAGAGCTGAGGTGTCAGGGACACCCTTCTGTCCATGGATACTTCATCCCAAGCTCCTCGCAAACCAAAGCACGTCGGTGCCGGCAGCGCCCAAACCCAACCGCAGGCCTTCCTCTCCCATCCAAAAAATAGCTATTTTGTCCTTTCTCAAATAGTTCTCTCGGGAACATTTCTCTCCGGAATATTTCCTCTCTGGAATATTTATCTATTTTGTCACGGAATAAAGTTTGGATCTCGTCTAGCCGCTGCTTTCGGTCCTCCCAGCCTGACTCCTCGCTCCTGCACCGAGCGCGAAAGTGCTCAGCCCCGCGCTGCAGCAGTCGGGAGCTTAAAAACAAAACAAAATCTCAACCTCAGCCGCGTTTTTCGGATGCTTCGAGTGACCTTCAGGGAACGACCCTCTGACCCGTCCCCGGCACACGCCTGCACATCCCATTAGTATTAGCCGGGCTTAACCCTGCAAGGAGAAGGGTCCCGATGGCTTCGTGCTGCAGCAGAGCTTGTATCGACCGGCGCATCGTATCGACGACAAGGAGAAATCTTCCTCCCCGCACCGAGATTATTAATTACAGCCCCAGGGCTCGCACAGAGCCGCTCCCGGCGAAATAACCTGCTTTAAACTCGGTGCCTGCTGCGACCCGCGGGCAGCAGCCAGAGCTGATCTTAGACCCCCAGGTGCCAACGGGGCGTTTGCAGCCCCGCGGGTGGGTGGCATCGGACGGGGAGGACTTACAGAGTTCTCTCCGGCTGGGAGAAAGCCGGGCGAGATCTAAGGGTGGATCTTCCCTACTTTTGCCAGCGAGGAAGCAACGAGCTCAGCCTTCCCGGCAGGAAGGGGCAAGCCAGGAGCTCCTGGCCGCGATGCTCCCTTTCCCTGCAGGGAAACGTTCCCGTCGCAGGGGCCGCGGGCTGGCGGCGCGGCCAGGCGCCCACCCGGCCGGAGCTGGCATTAGAGCCTGGCGTAAAGCAGCTGCTCAGGTCGGGGTTTCTATGGCTCAGAAACGCGCTCGCCGCTGTGCTGTTCAACCAGTCAAATAAATTGCAGCGAGACCTTCAAGTCCACGGCAATAGGAAATGAGACGTCCCGCCGCGGGTGCCGGCGGGTGATGCTTTATTTGTCCCTTCCCTGCATCCTCACGCCGCCCCATCAACCAGCCCGGAGCTGCGTCTTCCTCCTCCTTCCCGGGCAAATCCAGGAGAGCAGCTTGTCATTGCCATAAATTCGGGTGGAGGCACGCGGAAGCAAAGCACCTCCATCCCACCAGCAAGTCTCGTTAAAAGATGTGAAGCAGCGTTTTGTTAAAGGGGCGCGACTCCCCGGCCTCCCTCCTCCTGCCCCACACGCGCCGGCCGAACCCACCGCGGCATAAAATAACCGCGCAGGTGAGCCACTACCAAACGCATGGAAACCTTCCTTCCCAAGCTATTACCCTGGGAACTCACTAAAAAAAAAAAAAAAAATAATAAAAATGAAAAAAAAGTGCCATTACAGCTGGGGCTTATTGCAAACACACAGCGAGAAAATAGGTCAAGAGAAAACGTGCCCGAACAGCATAAACGGGGGGTGGAAGCTGGAAGGGCTGCAGCGAAACTCAGGCCGTTGTAGGTCGATGCCTCGCATCCCCGCTCCGCAAAAGTCTGAAATAATGCCACTATTTATAAACTGCCCTTTAAAAATAGAAACGTCGCTCTTCCTCGCTTGGAAATGGCTCGATTTTTTTCTTGAACGCAGGTGAGAGGGAAGGGGGGGAAAAAAAAAAAGAAAAAAAAAAAAGTTATGTATTATACATGGCAAGACTCATTTTTTTATTAGCTGTCTTGCAGCTACATCCTCTCCGCATCGCCGCGGAGTAATGAAGTAACGGCGCAACATCTCTGGAGCGAGAGCAGCCTCCTGCCGACCCCGCAGCTCGGGGACCCCCGGCCGTGCAGCAGCCCCCCCCGCGCCCCGGATGGAGCCATCAGCCCCTGCATCCATCACAGCCGCTCTACCGGTGTCACAGCCGCCACTGACACGTCACCAGCTCGACACGGGCACTCACTGTGCCCACAATGTCCTTGTGCAACCAGTCTCTGCCTTCACTCGCAGCGGACGGGTGGTTTACAGACGGCAGACGCGGAGCTGGGAGTGATCCACACCCAGCACAGCACCCGAGCACCCCCCAGCAGCAGGCGGGACCGAGGGGGTCTGCCACCGCCGTCCCCTCGGCTCCCAGTGATGCGTGGGATCCCTCAGGGGTCGGTACTGGGGCCGGTGCTGTTTGATGTCTTTGTCGGCGACATGGACAGTGAGATCGAGCGCACCCTCAGCAAGTTGGACGATGACACCAAGCTGTGTGGTACAGTCAACACGCTGGAGGGGAGGGATGGCATCCAGGGGGACCTGGACAGGCTGGAGAGGTGGGACTGTGCCAACCTCACGAATTTCAACCAGGCCAAGCGCAAGGTCCTGCACGTGGGTCAGGGCAGTGCCAAGCCCAAGTCCAGGCTGGCCGGAGAATGGCTGGAGAGCAGCCCCGAGGAGAAGGACTTGGGGGTGTTGGTGGGTGAGAAGCTCAACACGCCCCGGCACCGTGCGCTGGCAGCCCAGAAACCCCCCGCAGCCTGGGCTGCATCCCCAGCAGCGTGGGCAGCAGGGCGAGGGGGGGATTCTGCCCCTCTGCTCCCCTCGGGGGAGACCCCCCTGCAGCGCTGCCTCCAGCTCTGGGGCACCAACAGCAGAAGGACACGGAGCTGTTGGAGCGGGGCCAGAGGAGGCCCCGGAGATGCTGGGAGGGCTGGAGCCCCTCTGCTGTGGGGACAGGCTGAGAGAGCTGGGGGGGTTCAGCCTGGGGAAGAGAAGGCTCCGGGGAGACCTTGGAGCCCCTTCCAGTCCCTAAAGGGGCTCCAGGAAAGCTGGGGAGGGACTCTGGATCAGGGAGGGGAGCCATGGGACGAGGGGGAAGGGTTTTAAACTGAAAGAGGGGAGGTTGAGATGAGATATTGGGAAGAAATTTTTCCCTCTGAGGGTGGTGAGCCCCTGGCCCAGGTTGCCCAGAGAAGCTGTGGCTGCCCCATCCCTGGAGGGGTTCAAGGCCAGGTTGGACGGGGCTTGGAGCAACGTGGGCTGGTGGGAGGTGTCCCTGCCCAGGGCAGGGGGTGGCCCTGGGTGGGCTTTAAGGTCCCTTCCAACTCTAACTATTCAGTGATTCTATGGTTCCACGCCAGGTAGCATAACACCCCAGCAGAGCTGCCTATAGCACATCGTAGCCCCCGTAGGCTGAGCGTTACCACGTCTAACCCCTGCCATCGCTGCCGCTTCCACCCTCCCTCCGTTTGACCATGTTAAGGGTTTACTGAAAGCCGGGCAAGAGAAGCCTCGATGAGCTAATTAGGGGCTTCAGCACTTGGCATTAGTAAGTGCCAATGTGTGAGATGACACACGTAGGAGGTTGTTTTGAAACACAAAAAGTCGTGTGAGCTTTGTGTTAACAAGGAAATTGCAACCAAATTTATTGCAGTCGGGGAACAGACAGAGAAACCGTGACGGGTTCTTTGGTTGCTTCTCGACTCAATCCCACGTCACGTCAGTACAAGGCAGCCGGACGCCAGGCCAGGTTTAACACCATCCCGAGAGAGCAGAAGAGTAAACGCGCGAACCAGAGGGACGGCAAGAGAGATTGAAGGAAACGAACGTGCAAAGGAGATGAATAAGCAGATAAAATGACACGTTTAACTGGAATAGCCTGGAGCTGTTTTCCCAGAGGTGGTATTTTCTGCTCCCTTTAGTCATCGCTTACAGAAGGGGCGGCAGCCAAGGACTGTTTTTTCTGCTGCAAGGCTTCGCTTTGGCTGTGGCAGCCCAGAGAAATCACTCACCTCTCGTTTGGGGTAAGCATCCACATTCCTGCTCTAACAACACCTCTGTGGCCGTAAACAGAGAAGCCAGTGACTTTGCTTTTCCTTAACAAACAGCTTTTAGCCAAAAGGCCGTAAGTTTCCGTCAGCATCAGCCTCTCACCTCCACCAGCAGCGCCTCCGCAGCTGTCCAGGCACCCCCGCACCCCGCACACGGCCGCAGGCAAATCTTTAACCCTCATTAACCCCCAGCTGCAGCCGACGACGAGCCGAGCCCCCACGAAAACGTTCCTCTGGCCCAAATGCACGACTTCGGTTATGCGTGTCACGAGCAACTCTCAGTGGCATCCTTTTATTTATTGCTAAATAAATAGAGTGAGTCCTCCTTTGCACGCAAACTTGGTTGTCGATACAAGCCTTCAGCTTCATTTACTCCTTATTAACTTCCTATGTCCGATAGCCACGTGAGCCAGGACAGAGAACAGCAATTCCTTGCTGCAGACGGCGATGATGATGGCAAAGCAGCCGGCCGCGTGCGCGGCATCTGCACCGCCGGGGTGAGCCCTGCCAGGCCCCTCGCAGACGCACCTGCGGGGTCGTTAAGGTTACATTAAAGCGGCTTGCAAAAAACCACCGTCATTTATTTCTCGATTTGTTCTTTCCTCGGGACATTCCCCAAAGCCAATTTTTAAATTTTTTTTTTTATTATTTTTTTTTTTTTTAAAATTCTTTTTCCCCCTCCACTTGTGAGCCTTTCCCAGGATTAATTTGCTCGGAGCGAGTCATTACGGTTTGGTGATTTTTGGAAAGGAAGACGAATGGAACACAAGAGGAGGAGAGCGCAACAGAAAATCTGTGCAAAAGCAACAGTCCCATCTCCATTTTCCTTTTCTTTTTTTTAAACGAAGTGACCCTTTTCAGGAAGGCTCCCGGGGCAGAACAGCTCAGCTTTGAAAGGTGCAGTGCGGTCCAGCAAGAGGTTATTTAAACCCAAATGCCCGGCTTTGCTCGGGGAGAAGTTGGGTCTCATTTTTGCCAGGCTGTGGGGATCCGAAGCTCGCCGCAAGGCGCAGAACCACAGCTGGGTCCCCCGACAACCCCGGGGGAGAAATAAATGAACCCACCCCAGGGCATCCCGAGCGCCTGGATTCAGGTGCAGTGATTTCCCTGCTGCTCCCTCCCACCCCAAAGCCAAGGGAGGGCACAGGCGGAGCTTGTAGCTGTGAGAGACCCGAACCTCAAAATCACAGAATCACAGAATGGTTTGGGTTGGAAGGGACCTTAAAGACCACCCAGGGCCACCCCCTGCCCTGGGCAGGGACACCTCCCACCAGCCCAGGTTGCTCCAAGCCCCGTCCAACCTGGCCTTGAACCCCTCCAGGGATGGGGCAGCCACAGCTTCTCTGGGCAACCTGGGCCAGGGGCTCACCACCCTCACAGCCAAGAATTTCTTCCTCACATCTCATCTCAATCTCCCCTCTTTCAGTTTAAAACCCTTCCCCCCTGTCCCATGGCTCCCCTCCCTGATCCAGAGTCCCTCCCCAGCTTTCCTGGAGCCCCTTTAGGGACTGGAAGGGGCTCCAAGGTCTCCCCGGAGCCTTCTCTTCCCCAGGCTGAACCCCCCCAGCTCTCTCAGCCTGTCCCCACAGCAGAGGGGCTCCAGCCCTCGGATCACCTTCGTAAAAAAAAAAAAAATAAAAATCCCAAATTACATCTATAAATTATAATCCCAAACTCAGCCAAACTATCCACCGAAGGACAAATAGAGCCACTTGCACCGAGGCGTCCTGCCCATCAGTCTTGAAACCATTTACTCCAACCCCTCTCCACCCGGTTCCCATTAAAAAAATCAACTTTTCGGACGCCGAGCTCATTGCGTTCCCGCTCCACACCACGGCAGCCTGTTCCAATAGCAACTAATTGCTAACAAGCTCATTACAAGACGAAAGCAGCAGGAGTGTAATGCTGGAATATTTTTTTTTCTGCCTGTCTGCAAAGTGAACAGCTGGCCACCAAACCTAGAGGACTAATCTAATTAAACAGCAACAAAAATACCTACATCAATGGCAAAAAAAACAAAAAAAAAAAAACCCAACTCCTTTCACTCAGACATAAATGTTCCCTCCGCAAAGTTCATCAGAATTTTGTCAATTCTGAGACCGTTTCTGACTTTCGCACTCGCAGGGAGGCCGAAGATTCACGATCGGAGCTCAGCTGGGTGCTGGGAGGAATTAAAAAGAACGTGAGGAGGCAAAGCAGATGTTGGCAAGGTAACCTTGCTGCAGGAACAAGGAGTCACGGAGGGGCCGGTGTAACGCTGCTGCTTTGGAGCCACCTTGTCCAAGCAAGGCCCACTCCAGAGCTCCACCAGTTTTGCCAAAAAATTGAGAAATTGTACGATCTGAACTGGTGTTTCTTTATGTACTTCATAGGTATTTCTTTATTCTCTTAGTCATTGCTGTTTGGTTTTGCTCTGCGTCATGCTGGACATCAGGGGTTCTACCTACCCCAAACTGCCACGGACAATGGTGGAGAAGCAGGAGGGACGCGGGACAGCACCCATCCACCCACAGCCTGGTCCATCCCTGTTTGGGACAAGCGCGTCCTCGGGCACGGGGTAAGGACATTAGAGCATTTTCCACCCACCATCCCTGCAGCGTGTCGCTCGGCTGCAACGTGGTCCCTGTGGAGCTTGACTCTGAGCCCACACTCACATGCAGGATGGACGTAGAGTGCGGTGGAACCCAAGACCACCTCCATAGTCTTGGAGACCTCCAAGCTCCTCCATCTCAAGGCGTAACAGAAAATCAGGGCAGAGATAACGAAAGAAAATCATCAGCAAATCTACAACTGATCACCCCAAGCCTGGGCTGAAGCCCCTTGTGCCAACGCCTGCAATCCCACCACCTGCTCCACCACGAGAGACACTCTGAAGCTCTCGCTGATCCACCACTGAAGTTCACGAGCAGCTAAATATTCATCTGCTTCATCACATCATGAGCAATTTGTTTTGCAAAGTTTATGAGTCTTCCAATCAAGGGCCCAGGTTTTACAGCATTTGTTTAACCAGGACTTTGCAGGCCCACAACAGCACCAGCTTGCTGCGTGGTTTCAGCTGGGCTTTGCTCAGGTTTTGAACCGAGTTCTCCAACCACCAGCGCCTCAACGCCCTGCCAGTCCATGCAACGGGGACAGCGAAACGTCCTCCTTCAAGGCTTTCGACAGCGAAACATCTTCCTTCAAGGCTTTCCACGCTAGTGTCGGTACAACGCTCCATAAGGCAATTTTTAAAGCACTAAAGACGCACTAATTCCCACACCGTGGACACCCAGAGCTTCCAAACAACTCACTCAACAGCATAAACCAACCCATGGCATCTCCCAGCCCCCTGCTGATCTTCTTCCAAAGCAGCAGCACCACATCTTCATCCCGATGAGCTTCAGCCTTATTATACCACCCGTTATTAAGTTGCCGCTGCGTTTTATATTTAAAAGATAAGGAAATATGAATTAGCAAATGAGCTCTCTGCATAATGCAATCAGCTTGCTGCAGGCGGGCTGTATCCCCCCGGCTCCGGCTGGGATCCCCAAATCCGCAGGCAGGAGCCGGTTTTCTTGATGTCTAACATCAAAAGGGCATTGCCTTTCCGAGCCCAGAGGAGAGCAAGATGAAAACCGAGCACAAGTGTCAGGCTAATGCTAACAAGCACTGATGTCTGAGGAACGGCTTCTAAAACAAACAGGTTGCCAGATATCAAGTATTTTATCTGTTTGTTTTTTTCTCCTCGCTCCTGTTTAGTTGCTGGGAAACCACCTCTTTTGAGGCATCTCAGACCTTTTCTGCACTTATTCCTTCGTCCCCGACAGAAGTCAAAACTCTCGGCATGAGGCCATCCTACGCCAGCGGGGAGGCGAGAAAGGGACTGTGATCCTCCGGATGGGAAAATTAGAGGTGAAGACCCAACCACGGCACCGCCGCCCCTCTCGGCGCTGGGCTTTTTAAGACCAAAAAGTCAGCAGTCCCACTAATAACCCGTCTTAACGCGGCGGAAGGGCTCACACAGTTGGCACGGGTGGTTCGGTCTTCCCTTCATCTCCACTGGAGCTCATCTTTCATAAGACAGGCGGGAAACGGAGGCCAAAGAAGCAAACCCACTTCAAACAAGTGGAGGGGAACCAAAACAAAATGCAGTTATTTTCCACGGAATGCTGCTTGGGCTCGTGTGCCCGGTTGTACGGAAGGAGATCGCACCGTCTTGGTGCCGCTGGAGAAGGCTGGTTTCTCCAGAGTTACTCAGCCAGGATATCTATTTATTCTTTTTTTTTTTTTTTTTTTTCACCCCCCGATTAATTCATTTAACCCACGTGGGAGCTGCAGCCGCCCTCCTGGAGAGCATCCCCATCCAGCCCTCACTGCGGAGCATCCCTCACGGGAGGGCTGCAGCCAGGCTTGCTGCCCTTAATAACATATTTAAAAGAAAGAATAGCCGTTCTAGCACTTTGATTTCACCACCTTAAAATTCTCCTCTTCGAAACCAGGCATTTAAACATTTTGGGTTAGTAGGCCACAAAAACCTCCGAGCATTGCGATGATCATACAGATGACAACCCTCTCGAGCTCCTTTCCTCTCCCCTTGCACAAGGCGCCCAGAGTCACTCGGGGGCACCCGCATGTTTCAAAGTCTTTATTCCTCTCATTTTTCCCCTTATGTACTCTTTTCCCCCAATCCATCCTCCTTTCACATCACCCTGGGGGAGACAGCTTGGGGCCGAGACCTCCCTCAGCTGCAGGACGTGAACATTGGAGTAGATGACCATCGTGGGTCCCTTCCGACCGAACCGTTCTACTCTAACATCTCAAAGCCGCCCTCAATTCTGACCTTCTCCCTTTCAAGTTGAATAATGGCCGAATCAAACGTTTCCATTAACCCTACGCAACCGCCAGCTCCAGAAGCCCACAGAAATACCCACCTCCCGCACGGCGTATTCCGGCTTGCGGCGCGATCCTTACACAGGAACTGCCTGTATCAACCTGTGGTTTTAAGCAACGAGCTGAAACAGGGAGGGGAAAGGGAAAAAGAGACAAAGGGAGGCAAGCGGGAAAGGATGGGACTCACGAGAGCTCGGATAAAATGTAATTGTCATCGCAGAGATGCGGGCAAGGAGGAGCCCCGGGCCCCTTTTGGAGGTAGAGAGGACCCTCAGCCCCCTTATCCCAGCATGAATTTTAGGATGAGATGATCGATTTTCTGTAGGGACCCCTCTCTCTTTTTTTCCTTATCACACACAGTTCAATTTTCTCTTTGAAGCGAGGGTTGTTTTCCATTTCCCTTATATATACATCAACAGTTACAGAATCATAGAATCGCCTAAGCTGGAAGGCACCTGTAAGACCACCGCGTCCGACTGTGCAGGGGCGTTGCACAGGAAAATCCTCCCCCTTTTCCGAGTCTCCTCTCCACCACTCGCTCCGGGCACATCCCACCACCTTCCCCGAGAGGCAGTCACCACCCAAGACAAGGATGACAAGCCAACCAGGAAGATCCCCAAAACAGCGGCGCCCACGATGCTAATAAAAAGGTAGAGCGATGACTCAGCCAGGGGACGCAACGCGGAGAGGAGTGCATCATGCGCTATTTTTAACGTGTGGAGAGCACAAATTCCACCACCCACCTACCACAAACTCAAAGCTCTTCCCCGGCGCTTGGCATCTTTCCGCCTGCCTTGCCTGACCGCCTGCAAACCTCTCCAGATGCTGCCAGCACTGGGAGAGAGCTGCCGTAACGGATCAGAGCAGCTTCTCAAACCCACACCGCTTCTCTTTGTGCAAAGCAAAAAGAAGTCACCTTGGCAGATCCTACTGGGATGTTAAAAAGAATCAAATATTTCCTATTAACTCCCACATTTCTCACCTCCAGCCCTGAAGCCGGTTAACGTTTTTTTAGGTGACCATATCGTCAACGACACGTACAAACATCACAACGTTACCCCAGGCTTCCGTTGCGCCCAGCCGAACCCCTGGACCACGTAATTCCTCAGTTCTCGAGGTCTAAAGGCCAGCACGAAAGACACCCATGAAAACCTCTATTTCAGGGTGGACGTTTTTTAAATCTAAGTGCCTAATTCTTACTAATTGTAAAGGAAAGCTTGGAAATCTCGTCTCTAGCAACGCCCAAGCCAGAAGGCAAAGCACCAATACCCAAGAAAATCTTTAACCCTCTTAAAATGATATTTTTATTAGTCTTCAGCCAACTATCAGGATTTCATTCCTGCTAAACCATTTGGTGCCATCTTCACACGGGAAAACATCCTCTCCTGTGCTGATATAAAGAGACTGCAACGGAGTTTCTTCCGCCCAGCGTACCAGCCTGTGCAAAGCTGCAAAACCTGCAATTTATGTTGATGGATCTCATTCCCACGTACGTATTATCTTTCCCAAGAGGTGGCAGATCTCAAATCCAGAAGCCACTCTAAATATAACCTCCCCAGCCTTGGGCAGGATGAGATGCGGTAGGGAAAAGGGACCTGTAATTTCACCGTATCGCCAACGCTAACGGCCAATTACTTGATAACGATGGCTTAATTCAGTGGGAGTAGCCGGGCACTGGATCGAATTCTGTTGAAAAGAAATACCCTCCTGCGCAAAGTTGAACGGTTTGACTCTGCGAGCGAAAGGTCTTCTGAAAAGGAGGAGATATTTATGCGAATACAAGAACACGCGGGTTACAAAACACTCGCGCATCCCGCAGCTGTAAATCCCCGGCAGCCAACGCAGAGAAAGGCCAGGAGTCGAGATGAAGCTTGTCCAAGCACCAAGTCACGCTGCCACGGGACACTAATGAATTTATTGTGCTTCCCTCCCCAGCCAAGAACGTTATTTATACCTGCCTCCTCCAAAGGCTTCGTTACGCAAGTGCCTTGGACGCGTTGGCACATGCAATTAATTTAGCACCAAAAAAAACTTAAGCACGGAGAATGAGAATCGGCGCAAGCAATAAAGTGACGGTGAACTGTCCATCGCTTGGAAAAAATAAAAGGCAGAGGACTTTCTAGAGGATGGTAGCACCTGGCCTGAAGGTTTGTGGCTGCTCAACCAACACAGCGGCCTGGGCTGGACTTGGGCAACCAAGCAGGAGCACAGCCCATGCTCAAGAGCCAACCGGTAGCCAAAGCTTAGGGATGGCAACGGGAATAGGGCGATGGGAGACGCAACAGGAGCGGGAGGGAGGTGATGGGAAGCTGAGGGAGGTCCAGGGAAAGTCACCCCGAGCGATGCAGAGCACCTTTTCCAAAGGCAGGGCCAACACGGGGGTACGCGCGAGGCTCCGGAGCTCACGAGCGGGAGGGAAAAACCAGCCTGGACAGGAGCATCCATCTGTCCTGTCTCTCTCCTCACTTCCAGCCTGGCACACAAGCCATGAGGAAGCCTCTGCCCTCCAGCATCATGAAAACATATGATCTCAGAGTCAGGAAGATCATAGTTTTAATGCCTGGAAACGGCATTTTAATTATTTAATGAGAGAGCAGCGAGCAGAAACCGTGACACCGAAATAGCCTCCTACAACCACAGACCCACCCCTGTAAAGCAAGGGGCCCTTATCTTCTCGAAAGGTTGGGGACTTCTGCGTCCCCAGCCCCAGGGTGGAGGGGGAAGGAGGGAGGGTGAGAGCAGAGAGGGCAGGAAGGATGGAGGACTAACGCTTCCGACCGCGTCTGGAGACCCATAAACCTGGACGGAGGGAAAGGGACGAGGGAAATCAGAGCTACGCCCAACACAGGGACAGAGAAGAGGCGGCGAAGCCTGTAAAGCTAAAAAGGAAATGCCCTTTTTCGAAGAAAACCATCTTTGCTTTGCATGCGTCCTCGGCTGGTTGCTCAAGCGAAATATGCCGGCGGATGCTCGAGAGCGCGTGGCGGTAACCGCTGATAAAACGCAGAGCGCAGAATCCAGCCGCAGCCCCGGGTGCGATAAGTCACCCGAGACTCGTGGGAGGTTGCGACGGAGAGACTATATGGATGCAGACGTTATTAGAGGCAGAATGATTGATGGGTTTGATATTACGGAGCGTGTTGGTTTTACGATGGTTTGAGGTAGCTGGGATTATGTGCGTGCGACGTCTGGATTTGTCACCGTATGCAGTAAATATTTTAAGTATTGTTTCACAGCGAATAACTCAAGGCAGGGTGATACCTTATGTTGAAAATACGCTCTCTGGAAGGAACGCATTTTTGCATTCAGCTGAGCATAAAGCGGTTTAGAGACCAGGAGATGCTTAATTATTATCCTCCAATGCAGATAATTAGCTGGTTATCTTCACCGGCACGCTGCAAGCAGAGAGGTGGCCCCAACCCCAACGTTCCCACATCCCACCGTGAGCAGCACCCACGTTTCCAGGGCTTACACCAGGAGGTGGTAGCACAGAGGGGAAGAAAAGAGAAGGTAAAGGCAATTAATCCCTTAGAGAAGCCATTGCTATTGCAAAATATTTGTTATAAAGCTATACCCACCTGGGGGGAACAGTATCATACATATTTAAGGAACCTTTCGGGCTGCTCTCCTTGTGTTGTACCGTAAAAACTCGCCTGTTTTTCCACTACTTTTGGAAGCATTTGGTAGTTTCTACTAAGTTTGGCATGGGAGGAAGGTCTGAGAGAGATGGAGCCCCCCCCAACGCAAGCCCGGGGGAGCAGGCTGGTGACGCGGGTGCGGGTGTCCCTGCTGTATCCCACGGGGTTGCGCAGGGAGAAGCAGCCTCAAGGATCCGTTCCCATTCTCCGTGGTGCCCCGGACATGCACGAGCGCATCCGCAGCTTGTCTTGGGACCTAGCACCACCCTCGGCATCTCCATCCCTCCTCATCTCCCCAGCCCTCCCTCCCCTTCCCCCATGGGGAAACCCGCTCCCCAGCTCTTGAAGGTGATGAAGGTGATGGAGGGGCAATGCCCAGGAGAAGGTGCAGACCAGGCCCAGGGCAGGAGAGCAGGCAGGGAGGAGAAGGCAGCAAGGAGGGGAAGACGGTCCTTCTTACACTCAGCAAGGCCCCAGCCTCAAAGAAAATTAAAATACAAGAGTGAAGCCAGGCTCACAGGCCACATTGCTTTCTAGGCTGCAACGGGAAAGGACCATTAGAGCTTCTCACCAGCCATCTCTATTACACAGCCCATTAAATCTCTGCGTAAGTGCGTACTTCTCTCCCAGCACCTTGAGAAAGGGCTGGTGAGAAAGTCCACTTAAATTTCGCTTGCAGTATTGCAAGCGATTTCAGACCCGTTTTCCTGGGTATTTCGGCCACTGTGTTTGCCCTCGGGCAGAGCTGGAGATAACTCCATCTCTTCCCACAACCCGGTTAAAGGATCTTAAAGAGAGGGAGAGGTTTTCCTCTCTCTCACAAGCACACTCGGAAGGAAGTTTTCAAACATCCCATTCAAAAAACAAAAAGCACAAAGCACCTAGGAGCGACACAAAATCTCTCTCGTTGACGGTGCCACCTGGATGGAGAAAAGCCAAAGTCTCCTGGTTGGAATGACAAGGCTCGAAGGAGCACAAGGTCAGAGCCCAAAGGACCTCACGCCCCAACTCCACAGGATTTTGGATGAACCCTGAAGGATCCCTGCCACAAGAAACACAGTTTAAGGTCCGCAGCCCCAAGCAGCAAGTCCTCCATGAGACCACCCAAAAAAAAAGAAATAATAAATAAATCAAACGCAGACCATGGAGATGTTTCCAGCAAACCCCCAAGCCAGAGGGAGATGCTCCTCAGCTTCACCCTTTCTCCAACAGCTCGCAAAAAAAATAAAATAAATAAATAAAATAAAAAAAATCTACATTTCTGAAATCTGTGCTGGTTTGGAAGTAGTTTGTAGCTAAAAGAAGACGGCGCCGAGGTCAAGCTGCCGATGGTTTTGCTCCTGCCCATTGCTCAGACAGATTGGGGTCCTTCCGCAAGAGCGGGCCGGGAAGCACTCATGCATTAAGTCTAATAAAGCTTCAGGATGAGGTTATTTATTCGCGTCAGTAACATATGTCGGGAGCCTATAAAGATTTACATGCCCACAATGAGACACTTTCCATCGTCGCAGAAATTTATTACGAACTACGGAGCGAATTCCCTCGGGCGGGTTTTCCTTGGTTCCAGCTGTTGGCGTGTTTTTAAAAGGCGAAAAGGAAAGGAAGAAAAAAAAAAAAAAAAGAAGAAAAACCAACCCCAAACCACAAAGGTTTCAGTCTTTTCCAATCGTATTACGCAACTTTTCCCCCCCCCCGCACTGGCGACAGTAACTCCTGCTTGTGAATCACAGCTAATTGTATTATAATAGGCCATTCTTCTTGATTTAATATACCTTATGAAAATCAGTATGTGAGCGAGCGCGGTCGTAAGATTAGTAACAGCTCTAGTTCTTAATCTATGCTCACACTTTTATGATTAAAAAATGTAAAGCTGAAGGGTTGAGGAGGATGTTTTGCTGGAGTTTGGTTTATTCCAGAAGTACCTTACAAAACTGGGGGAGAGGGGGGAGCGGAACAATCGAAAACAAATTGCAACTACCCGCTCCCGCCGCATGAAATTACAGGGCTCAGGGCGAGGGGAAAAAAAAAAAAAACACAACAACAAAAAAAAAAAAACCAAAACACAAAACAGAGGAAGGATTCCCAGAACTGCTTGAAAGCGAAATGAAATCGGCTGCGTTATCACAGAGGTTTGCGACAACAGGGTTCCCCGTTTTCAGAAAGAGAGAAGAAAAAGCGCAGAGGGGACCCTCCTCCAAACAGATCAAGTCTCCCGGGTTACAGGGCAGCAGAGAAAGCGGACCAGGAGAAAGGAAAAAAAAGGGTGAAAGCGGTGAAAACTGCGGTGAAGGCGAGACGGAGACAAAAATGCAGGGAAAAAAAAAAAAAAATTGCGATCGAGCAAAAGCAGAATAAACAGCCCCCGCTGCTAACCCCTGGCCACACCTGCCGACGTGCTTTTAAGCCTTTTGGGGCTGGCACGTGGCTTTTTTGAGCTTGATTTTGACTTTTTAAGGCACGGGCAAGCCATTACCAGGCAGGATTTCCCCAGCCGGCTTCATGCCCCTCATGTGCCCGCAGCAATGGCTGTCCCTGCCATGGGAAATCCGGGCACGGCGGCATCCCTGCCCCGTGGCGGCATCCCTGCCCTGTGCACCGGTGCCACCCCCCCCCTCAGTGGGTACCGATTCTGGGCTGGCCCCCGCCTGCACGGCCAGGGAGTGGAAAATGGTACCTTGGGTGGCATCAAGGACCAAAACTTCTGGACAAGCGACAGGCCCGCACGCAGGCTTAGCCCCAACCAGGAAAAAAACCAGTATTTTCAGTAATACCCGGCAATCCGACTCGAGCCGTTCTCCTCCATCCCGGCTCAGGAGGTGGCAAGCCCACGCTCAGGATGGGCAGGGGAAAAAAAAAAAAGCAAGTCCAAAAGAAAAAAGCTCATCCCAGCTCCGATTCCAGCCATCCCGCTGGGAAAAGCGGCTGTTTCTGGAGCCAGCCTGGGATGCTGCAAAGCCCTTATGGCCCCGCCCAACGCTCCAGCCGGGAACAAGCTCCGGCAGCCCGGGGATTTGGGGATAAATGCCATTTCCCTGAGCTACACCCAGAGTAAAGGGCAAACCCCAGCAACCTGCGGGGAATAATGGGCTCCCCACAGGCATTTTCATTAAACAAACCCTTGGAGGCATCTCGCAAGTGCCCAGGAGCCCAGGGAGCCCAAGCCTGACTTATTCCCACCCTCCAGAAGACCTGGAATTCCGCTGTGGTTATTTAACCTCCCCACACCACTTTGCTCTGGTACCTCCAGAACAATACGCGAATTATTATTCTTTGCGTTCGGTACGTATTATTAGTAGACGGTCGGCAGATCCTGAAGCAATTTGCAAATATTAATTAAGCCTTAGCAGAATCCCTGAGTGGTAGGTAACTGTAATTATGCCCCTAATTATATTAATTCTGCTGTCGGGTGGCAAGTAATTATTTGGAATCTATTCTATAACTAAAACAAACCTATGTTGATGATTACATGTTTAGCATGCGACTAACTGGTATTTTGTTTCCAGACTGATGGCTTCGGCATACATGAAACCGGGGGGGGGGGGGGCGGGGAAAAGCACGTAGGGGAAAAAAAAAGCATGTAGAAAAAAAAAAAACAAACCACCACACAACAGAAGTCCTGCTAAAAATCCCTCCTCCGTTTCTGCAGCCTGATTCCCCTCTCCCGGCCACCCTCGGCCCTGCTCTCGGCAAACAGCTCGTCTGCACATCCCTACGCAAGCAAAGGGGTTTGATCCCGTGCTCCCATCCCAGGACCAACGAGGACCAGACACTGGGAGAAGCTCAGACGTTTCCACGGTGGTCGTGGGAAAAATCTTACTTTGAACCGTTTCCCCACTGAACAGAATTTCTCCTTCCTGCCTGACATAACAGTCCCCAGGGTTTTCACCCCAAATCCTCGCCCAGATTTTGTTCGAACCTCCTGTCGTGCGAAGTCTAAAGAGCTGCTCGCCTCCGGACCCAGCTCAAGTGGGCTGCAAAGCGCTGGGGAGGCACAACCCAGCCCCGTTCTCCCCAAATCCAGCAAGACAAGAAGTTGCAATCCCGTCTCCCTTCAACGGCCGCACGACCCGCAGCACGTCCTTTCTCCACCAGTCCAGCAAGAAGCCCCAACGCGCAGGTCTCCTCCTGCTGCGGACCAGTTTCTGGCCAAACCTAGCGGAAAAATGACCCAAGAACAGCCTCGCACACCAAGACGACATTCAGTCTTCCAAGATACCCTCCACGCCAAGCACTTGCAATGCTGCGCTCCCCAGAAATAAAGACCCAGGGGCTATGAAACCATAAAATGTAAAGAGCCTGCCATTTCTTTGTCTTAAATTAGCAAGGCAGAGCAGGTCTTCCCGAACACCCTCATCCTACGCAGCCTGAAGAGTTCACGGCGAGAGCCCGGGCGGCACGTCTCCACGTCAGCCTGAAAAATTTCCCCCCTGGCCTTCCCGGCGCGGCGTATTGATGGAGCCGGGAGACGTTAGTGCTGACCCAGCAGCCAGGCGCGTTCCTCAGATCAGTTTTATGCCAGCCTTTAAAACCCAATGTCATTTTTCAAATTAAAAAAAAAAAAAAAAAAAAAAAGAGGCAAAAGTCAGAGAAGCTTTGCTGGACCAAATTGATTATCTGCGAGACAGTAAAGGATTGTTCCCCGCGGCCTGTTCTCGACAGCCTGTCTCCGGTAGAAGACCAATTAGGCAAGTTTCTATCCACCCTCACCCTTGAAACCTCTCGGCCCGTATTTCTTCGCTCTGTCCCAGACACATCCTCAGTAGACACCATCTCCTCCGAGAGCCACATCCAGCTCCCGCAGCCACCCTTGGAGAACCTACGCGGCTCCTTTGGTCCTGCCTCAGAAATCAATCCCCATTCCTACCTCTTTTATCGCCGCCACCCTGCACGCTCTCCTCCATTTGTCAATATTCTTTTCTCTTTCAAAGAGACGCTCCAAAGAGAGACGAAAAAATACAGTTTTGTTGCAATTCTATATTATCTTCCTCATGCCTGGAAGGATACCGGTTTGCACTGTGTTGAAAGGTACCAATAACATCTCTATCTAAAGTACATTCAAGCAAGAATTGGCTAAAAATGTTCCAACAGAAGAGTTTTCAAAGCATCTCTATTTTCCAATGGAAAATTATCAAAGGGTTCAGCTTCGACTACATGGGCTACGCTTAAGGAGAAGATGAAAAGTCAAGACGATGACACCAAGCCAAGACGTTTTCAGAGAGTTTTACATCATGAGACGCTCTAATATCATACCTATTAACAGAAATAAATTCAAAATCAGTGCCCCAGGAGACTGGGGGGGGTCTGAATTTCAACCAGACTTAACCCGCCTCCCGAAAGCCAGAACTGGGATGGAGAACCAGCCCTTTCCCAAACAGAAGGTAGACCTTCTCCACGCCCGATGCCAAGGAGTGCAAAGCGCTTTGGCAGACGGCCATGCTGATGAAGATGAGCACATCAAAGGGCTAATTCCAACTCCAAGGAACCATAAATAGAATCGACAAGGTTGGAAGGGACCTTTCAGATCATCGAGTCCAACCATCAACCTAACTCCGACAAAACCCATCACTAAACCATATCTCTAAGCACCACGTCTGCCCGGCTTTTAAATCCCTCCAGGGATGGCGACTCCACCACTTCCCTGGGCAGCCTCTTCCAATGCTTGATAAACCTTTCGGTGAAGAAATTTCTCCTAATATCCATCCTAAACCTCCCCTGGCGCAACTTGAGGCCGTTTCCTCTTGTCCCATCGCCTGTTCCTTGGGAGAAGAGACCGACGCCCCCTGGCTACCCCCTCCTTTCAGGGAGCTGTAGAGAGCGAGAAGGTCTCCCCTCAGCCTCCTCTTCTCCAGGCTGAACACCCCCAGCTCCCTCAGCCGCTCCTCACAAGACTCGTGCTCCAGACCCCTCACCAGCTCCGTTGCCCTTCTCCAGACACGCTCCAGCACCTCAATGTCTTTTTTGTGGTGAGGAGATTCTGTGAACTCAGATCAGGAAAACTGCGATCTCCATCTCAAAGATTACTTGCAATCTAAGTAAAGACAGAGAGGCAGATACGGAGGAAGACACAGAGGAAGAGAAGGGCACAGTGAAACACTGTGAGTCAATATGAAGGCACATAAATATTAACAATTTTTTTTTTTTTTTTTTTTTTTTTTTTTTTTTTTTTAAGAAAACCACCTATTTATTTAAACACATTCCTTTCTGGCATCACCCAAAAAAGCTAAGCTGAGACTAGGTCCTCACACGTAACACCTGGGAGGGAGCGGGCTGCCTAACGCCGGACGACATTCACCAACACTTTGCCACCCCCCAGGTTACAGAGAAGTCCTCGTGCTGCGATAAGAGAACGGGTCTCAAACGTGGAGGTGACAACGGCAACCCCTTCGCGCCAATTCCTGTCCCACTCAAGCCAATTTTACTTCCCTCCCGGCCCCGGGACTGTCCTGCTCCCAGCGCTGCACTCCCCCCCTGGCTCTCTGCGCTCACCCCTCGCTGTCCCGTCACCCAAAGGTGACACCAAACAGCCCTGCCAAATTCAGCGGCAGCACCAAGGCGACTTTTGGCCGCTGGCGCTCTGCTGATGTGGTCTATCAATCCCAGGAGACAAGGCTATGTGCTGCAAAAAAAATAAAAAATAAAAAAATAATAATAATAAAAAGGACCTAGGTACCCGCATCCCATCTCAGCCTCCTAAATCAAAAAGATGCGGCAACAAAAAGCCCTGCAAGAGCTGCTGGCTACCGCCAAAGGAGCCGCTTCTCTGCAAGCATTAAGCTCCCAAATTAAATAAGGTGAAAAGAGCATCCCACGAGCCCACATCACGCGCGCTGGCCCAGCTTTCCTTCCTCCATGGATTTATTTAGCATCTCTTAAACTCCCCAGAGCGACTGGAAGGGCCGGTGTGGCACCAGCGGGCGACGCTCCTGGACCACGCTCTTCTCCATCAGCAGCTCAGTGACTCTTAATTGCTGCGTTGCGGATGGGCAACCTCCGAGCCGGCCCACCTCGATTTTTATTCCCCAGCCTAATTGCGGTCACAACCACCTCAACAACCAACCCCGCAGGGCAACTAGAATACCTCGCTTCAGCGCAAGGAACAACTGACCCCCAAACACAACATTAAATCGCCCCAAATCCCTCTTCGGGAGCCAGCCCGTCTTTCACAGCCAGCATCACTTCGGGCAGTACCGTTCGGTCCTAATTTCTCCTTGGATTCTTTGATGCTCACTAACACTAAATTAGTAATATTACTTAACGGCGCTGCAGCCCGGGGAGGAGAGCGGGGACTTGGCTCTGCCGCTTTAATGAGCGAGACCGAATCCAACTGGCTCCGCTCGCGGTTCCCTCAAATGGCACTTGTACAGAGCGGGAGCGCATTTAAAGCTTCGGCCCCACATCAGCATAATTAAACGCAACCCGCTTCCCTGCCGAAAGCAACAGCCCCAGCAAAGCCGGATTTCGGTTACGTTTGGAAGCGGCGCTGAAAATTAAAAGTCATCAAAACAGAAACACAAGGGAATAGGGGCCTGAAAAGGAAGCGGGTAGAACGGGTTTGCTTGTCGTCGAGTGAGCAGAATTCCCCAAGCAAACAAAACCACACGGACGCGCACATGCACATGCGCTGGAATTACCGTGCCATTAGTTACACGGCGCTTACAGCTACTCCAAGCCTCGGCCCATCCAAGCTGGCGGCACAGTCACAACAAAACCCGATGCGAACGCAGTGCTGGAAATGTCTCATTAATTCAGTTTGATGAGTGTCAGCTTATTATCTGGTGGAGAAACAGCAAAATAACTCCCCCCCCCGCCTTAAAAACATACAAGAATCATTTCAAAACTGCACTTTTCCTGCAGCATCCAGGTCTCTGTGTGACTGCAAACCCCTGAAGTCTCTGTTCTGGGAATAAATAAAAGTGTTTAAAAATTAAATGGCAAACGTATAAAACCACTGATCGCCTGCCGAGCCTTTGGAGCGGCCCCATAAATCAGAGCCTTCTCCAGGGCTTGTTTCACCAAGGATGAGGAGGATGAGGAGGGAAATCTGCCTCCTCCCCCCAGCAAAACCCAGCTCTTCCCCTTGCGACGGGCAGGTCACCAGCTACAGCAGGGCCCAAGTTTGATTTGGGAGGTTATTAAATCAGGATGAGGCAATTAGCCCATAAATCCCAACCCCTGGGCTGTATTAATAACTTGCTCAGAAAGAAAAAAAATAAATAAAAAAAAAAAATCAATAAGCACAGGACAGGACAACCAAGAGAAATATTTTGGAAACAAAAGAGAGCTCAGCGGAATAAATCGGACCCCCCGAATTCAAGCGATGCGGAGCAAAACAATCGTCCGCTCCATCCCGGTACTCAGTTACAGATAGATGGGGCTGTTCCCGCAAGGGAAAGCAAATACCACCTTTAATCATGAAACTGCCCAGTCCCGACAGGTTTGTATACAAAATCGGACGTAGTTTCTGAAGGACGCTGGCTGAAGAGCAGTTCCCTTGGAGTCACGGCGACAGTCGTGCAACGGCGCGGCTTTTCGGGCCAGCTGAGGGAAATAAGTAAACCCACATCTACTGAGGGGCACGAGACTCCAATCTCACCCATACACAACCGTCCTCACCCCCCACCCCGGAAAACGCCGCGCACAGCGACCAAAACCGGCCACGCACGGGCCAGAATAATTCAAATCGGAGCGCTGATGAAGAAGCTGAACGCGCCCAACTCGAATGGGTTTTGTCCTGCACGCACCGAAGTCCATAAATCAGCGCAAACCCCCAATGTGTTGACACAGCTGGGGCAGTAAAAACCGCGGCGCCGCCTACACGTGTCGGTTTTGCTGCGCTCCTTCTCAAGTAGCTCGTTCACGTCACAGAAGGGCAAGTGCCGCCGTCCCCTGATGGTGTAAGCGAAGGGAGGCTGAAAGGAGAAGCAATTTTCTTCTACAAGATGCACTAATAGGGTCGGAAAGAATAAAAGGAGACGAGCACTCCCATCCAGAGCCTCTTCTTCCGCTTCAGATCTAAGGAAGGACTTGTTTGCTCAAAAACATGTCTGGTTTGGTCTTTTGTTTTGTTGTTTGTTGTTTTGGTTTTTTTTTGGTTTTTTTTTTTTACCCAATGAAAGATATAACCCGGCAAGCATTACCTCCCACTTGCCTTTTAAGACACAAAAATTCTTTTTGAGCATCGGAGGAGATACAAAAAAAACCCAAAAAACAAACCTGCAAAATACTCTTTGCGCTATCATTTATTCAGTTTGCACTTGATCTTTTTCACCTGCTTTGCTTCACGTCTGTGCCCAGTTCAAACCGCAGCGTTTTCTTGCCCCTTCTTGGTGTTATTTCCTCCCAACTCGGAAGAAAAGCAGAAGCTTCGAGTAACCCAGACCCAAAGGGATGCCCAGGGCTGTCTGACTCTCGGCACCTCGCAGCAAAACCCCAAGCCCTGCGTTTGGTACCCCCTATCCCAGCGACGTTCCCCCCGCAGGGACCTCTCCAGACACACGCCGGACCCCAGGGAAGTTGTTTCCAGCATCTCCCCCCAAAAAACATCTCCTCTTCACTAGGGATTCACAGGTGGAAAAGCTCCTCAGCCTTTGCTCAAGGACAACGCAGAGGTCGCTCTCTTTTGCTTTAGAACAGAGAGGGGGAAGGACGTGCCGTGACGGAGGGAGCTGGCACTGACACCCCACCCCCCCTCACCCCGCTTCCCGCAGCAGCCTGGCACAGGGAAGGCTCGGAGGGCTCCCATCGCCCTCCACCGCGGTGTCTGCACACCCTTTGGGATGGGAAGGGGGGGCGGGGGGAACCTCCCCCGTACGCTACCTGCTTCCCCGGGCGAGCGGTTCCACGCGACGGCGCAGGTCTCGGAGAAGAGATGGGGAGGGCTCCCCTGCGCCCCAGCATGCTGTGAGCTCCCAGGGCACACCCCTCTCCTGCCACCCACCCCCCCTTCAGATCCCATCTGTGCGGGATGGCTGGAGAAGACCACATTAATTAGCCCTCCCCAGTGATATGGAACAGCTGCTGCAGAGCATTGAGGAACCAGTTCCATCAAACAGAGCCTGCCCTTAACTCCTGCATCCCTCCCCACAGCATCCTTTGCCCAGGTCAAGCCGAAACAGGCTTTACGTTTCTTGGGACAACGTGAATCACGTCGCCTTGGAACAAGAGTTCATTAAAACCCGCAGTCAGGCCCTACTGACGACTAGCAAACATCGTCACACTTGTAAACTGGGAAGCTGGAAGAGGCAAGCAGCTTTCCACAGCCCAGAGGCTGAGTGCCTGTTTCTGCCGACTGCTCCCAAATTTCCTTACGCCACTGTACAGCTGTACAGGTTTGCAGACTTGTCCAGCTAGAAAAGTCCTGTCTCAATACGATTTTTTTATTTATTTTTTTTTACAAGCGTGCCGTTTCTGCTCGTCTTCGCGGCAGCGTATGCGAACTCAAACCACTCCTGGGCAGCTCCCTTCATCCCGCAGGGATTTTCTCTCTCCTCCCCTTTACAATTTAGCAGCCAGCTAGGCTGATGTGACAACTCCAAAGAGACGACATCCTTTGATTTTAGGTATGCATCTCAGGCAGCGCTTCCAGCACAGGGAATTCAACTCCTTTCCTGCGCGCGGAGCAGCAACAGCTCAAACTAGTTATCTCTCCCCGCAGACACCAGCACCACTAACAGCAGCAAGAGTATTTAATCACAGCATATACCTCTCCCCCCCGGATATCTGCAGAGATTAGAAGAGCAGAATATTCCAGCACAATAAACACCCAGCTGCTATCAACGAAGTACGAAAGGGTCACTCGAAAGAGTCCGGTTTCAGCTCTCATTTCGAGCTATTACGATTCGATATCTCCTCTCACCGCACCGTAGCTTGCAAACGGTCCCACGGGAATTTTTCTCACGCAGAGATACTCTCGGTGGTTTGTAAAACAGTGCCTTAAGTTTAGGGGTCTGTTCCCATCGCAGAGCCCAGGGGCGTCGGCGCCCCCACAAAAGGGGCTGGGGGCTTTCTAAAAGGTACAGCTGGCAGCTCCACTTAACAGAGCTTGTCATTTGCGACCCAAATCCCGCTGCCCAACACCCCCCAGCTGCGCAGGGCGCAGCTCAACGAACCCACCGGGCAGCAGCCGGAGCGGGCGGCAAGCGGGGAGCCCCGCGGCCGGGGTTGCCAGCCCCCACCTCCCCACCGCGATGGAGCCCAAACGGGGGCTACCCTGCACCCGCAGCCGGAGCCCGCCAGGGGAAACTTTGCTTCCTAGCCAGAATTGGAAAAAGTCGAGATGCAACTATGCTGAGAGCAACAGGGAAAATGTGACAGAAGTACCTGGGATGGCCGCAGAATTTATTAATTTTTTTTTTTTTTTAAGTTAACAATAAAAGGGCAGCGAGCCCCCCGCTGCTGATGGCCAGAGTTAACACAAAAGCTTTGGTCCAGAGAAGAAATAAGCGCTCAGGGAAGCGGCTCCAGGGACAGCGATCTGCCGGGGAGCTTTGAGGGGGGGGCTACAAGGAGGACTTGCCACCGCTGCGGCCGCGGTGGCCCGGCCCGTGCAGGGACCCTCCGCCGGTCCCCAAACGCCCCGAGCAGCGGGACCCGCCACCGCGGGAAATACGCGCAGCCGGCGGCGGGGGCAGAGACCGGACCGGTACCGGGGGGGAGGCGGGGGCTGACCCCGGACCGACGTGGGGGGAGACTGGACCGGTACCGGGGGAGCCCGGGGGACGGCGATGGAGAGAGCCCGGACCGGCACCGAGTGAAGGGGGGCCCCGGATCGGTGCGGGGGGAGCCCGGGGAGCGGCGAGGGGAAGAGACCGGAGCAGCAGCTGGGGGGAGCCCGGACTGACACGGGGGGTGGCGGCAGGGAGAGCCCGGACCAGCAGATGGGGTGTCCGAACCGGCAACGGGGGACGGCGGGGGGGGACCTGGACCGGCACCGGGGGGGGAGAGGGAGCCGCGGACCGGCACGGGGGAAGAGGGGCAGCCCCGGACGGGAGCCGGGGAAGAGGGGGGCAAGAGGGGGGGAAGAGGGGGGAGCCCCGGACCGGCGCCGGGGGAGAGGGAGGGAGCCCCGCACCGACGGGAACCGAGAACTTCCCCGGCGACACTCACCGCGGAGAAGTTGTGCGGCCCGCAGAGCTCGCCGCGGTACTTGCAGGAGAGCAGCATGTCCTCCAGCTGGTGGCCCAAGCGGTCCATGAACTCGGCGCTGATGCCCTCGTAGTGCCGGGGGGGCAAAAAGAGGCGAAAATCGGCCAGTTTGGCGAACCAGCGGAGCCGCGCCTCGTCGCCCCGCAGCAGCTCGGTGAGGAGCGGCCGGGCGGTGCGGTTGGGCAGCAGCAACCCCAACCAGTGCCCGGCGTAGTAGAGATCCCCCTTGGAGAGGCGGGGGAAGCGCAGGGGGTTGTTGTTGCAGAGGGTGACGGCGGGGAAGGCCAGCTGCCGGCTCCAGCGGGTGCGCACCTGGGTGTGGGAGGGGAAGGCCAGCCAGTGCAGCAGCCGCTCGGAGGACCAGGCCAGCAGCAAGCCCAGCGCCGCGCCGAAGGCCAGCACCCACAGCGCCCGCCGCGCCGGCGCCGCCCGCCGCCGCACCATGTGCCGCAGCCCGTGCAGCCGCGTGCGCAGCGCCGGCGCCCGCCGCCGCCCCCGCGCCATGGGCGCTCCCCGCCGCCGCCGCCGCCCGGGGCTCAGCGCCGCGCCATGCCGGGCTCCCCCCCCCCCGCCCCGGGCAGCGGCACCGAACGGCGGGGGGAGCCGCCGAAAAAGGGGAGCCGCCGCCGCGCCGGCACCGAGCTGAGCGGCGGGCAGCAGTTCCGGCAGCGCGGCATGCCGGGCCCCGGTGGTGGTGCGGATGCTGCTGCCGCTGCCGCCGCCGCCGCCGCTGCTGCTGCCTCCCCCACCGCGCCGCGGGGCGGCCGCACCCCCGCGGGGGGCAGCGGGGCGGCCCTGACCGTCAGGCGCCGGACGGGCCGCCCGCCTCACATGCTGCGGTGCGCCCCCCCCACTCCTGCCTGCACGCCCCCCCCCCCCCCAAGACTCGACACACCACTCCCCCCCTAAACACACAGCCCTCCAAACACACCCCTCCAAACGCACACCCCCGCCCCGAACACACACACCCGCTCCCAAACACCCCGAACGCACGCCCCCCCCAAACACGCACACACGCCGAACACCCCAAACACACACACGCACCCTAAACCCCCCCCCAAACACACACAAACCCCCTCAAACACACACAACTCCCCCCCCCAACAACCCCCTCCTCCAAACACACACCCCCACACCCCTCCTAAAACATCCCCCCCCTAAAACATACACGCACACCCCCCTCCTCCCCCGCCGGTACCGAGCACCGCCGCCCCCCCCCGCCCCGCCGCGCCCGGACCGCGGGGCTCGCTCTCGGCACCCTCGGTGCTCCCGCACACCAGCCGAGCCCCCAGAGGTCGCACCGGGACACCCCGCACCCCCCCCCCCCCCCCCCGCCCCGATGCCGCTCGGCGGGGTGAGCGCTGCGAGTTACCCTCCCCCCCCCCCCCCGCCCAACCCCGACCCCCCCTATCCCCTCGCCGCGTTCCGCCCGCCCCCCCCGGCGCTCATGCTGCCCCCGCCGTGCCGCTGCCCCTCCGTTTCCCCGGGGACAGCCCCGGTCCGCGCGCGAGGAGGAGGAGGAAGAAGAGGAGGAGGAAGAGGAGGAGGAGGAGGAGCGGGACGAAGCTTCCCCGAGGGGCGAGCCCCGCCGCTCGGCGCCGGCCGCGCTGGGGGGGCGGAGGGAGGGATGCTCGGCCCCGATCGCGGCGTTGCTTGGCTGGAGTAGCCCCCTCCTTCCTTCCCCCCACTATTTATCCTCCCCCCCCCCCCCCACTCCTTTCCCCGGCAGAACAGCTCTGCTCGCAGCTCCCGGACCGCCGCCGGCCCTGGCCGGGCTTTGGGGAGCCCCCCCTTCACCCCCCCTTCCCTCCCTCCTTCCCTCCTCCAGCCGGAGTTTGTTTTTCTGCTTTTCAGCATCCCCGAGGGAAAACATGGTATCACAGACACAAGCAAATCCAGGCAGGGTTTGCAGCCCGCTCTTGGTAGCGGTTGCTTTCCGGGGAACGCGGTTAATTTTTTAATTTCTTTTTTTTTTTTTTTTCTTTTTTTTTGGAGGAGGAGGGAGGGGGGAGGCTTGCTTTTTGCTTTCCGTAGCGAAGCTGCTCCGCGGTCCTCCGCTTCCATGAAAGATGAGTGGAAACGCGGAGAAACACGCTCCCCGAAGCATCGGCATCCCGACCCTGGCGACACATTCGCCCGTGTCACGCCGAGAGACCTTTTGGGGACGGAGGGCTCATTTTGCCCTGCATCGGACACATAAAAAAAGCCCCTTTTCCCCAACCCCTTGACGAGACGGCAATAACTTGTGGTAAATGCCGGCATCTCATCGGGTTTCTCAGCTCTGATCTCCGAAAAGCAGCTCGCCGTTACCTTCATTTTGATTTTGAATAGTACCAAGAAGCATTCCTATAATTGCGTCCAATTAAGCTGTAAGTGGCGATAACCGCTTTGAATCCCTTCTGATATATTTATTTATTTATTTATTTCCCTCTGAATTCATTTTCCATGTGCATATTGATCCGTTGTGTGTTTTTACCCAATAGATGGAGCCGTTACAGCCTGGTTATCTCCAGCCTCTTTCAGAGAGTTTTCTTTTTTTACCGTGGCAAAGCCGCAAACGTGCAGCAAACCCCCAAAATCCCACTCCTGGGATTCTTCCCGCTGGGAAAAAGGTGTTTGAGGGACCCCGAGCTTGACCCCAAGTCCCCCCCGCTGGAGTTGGTGACCTCAGTGATTTGCACAAACACGTCGATGTGGGCTCCGCTTGACTCCCCCAAATGACTCTGATGGTTTGCGGTGCCCCTGCTCGCTTGTGTCCGTGCCCCGCGGGAGCTTTGCCATTTTTTAGCACGGCTCGTAAGCGTCAAATCCTTTTCAAAGGCAGGAAGATGGCCATGACCTTTCTTAAACCGAACGGGAAAAGGCCAGAAGTCACTATATTCGCGATAACGTGATGTCTAGTAGCTCCCATCGAGCCTCCCCGCCTGGTTTCCGAGTGGATCTCGGCTTTTTTTCCTGCCGCCTGTTGAAATCAGTGGGAGGTTTTTTTCCCCTTGGCTCACTCGCGGGATAATAAACATCCAAACCGCTTCGCCACGAGGCGGTCTGAGATTGTTCTACCCGCGCTATATTGACAGAAACCCAAGGAAATAAAAGGTGCCTGGCTATAAACATCCTCAAATATTCCCTCCCCCGCAAACCTCATCGCCGCCTTGCAGCAAAGGTGGTCTCGGACGGTGCCAAGTTCCCCGGCAGAGCCCGGGCTGTGGGTTGTGCCTGGCCGCAGAAACACGCCGCAGCCCTGGGCTTTCTCCACTTGCTTATTTTCATCCTCTTCCCTTTCCCTAAAGGGTTTTTCACTTGTTTGGGTTTTTTTAAAGGGTGAAGGAAAGTTTGCGCGGAAAGCTGCTTTTTTCCCCTTAAACGCGCTTACTCCAAGTTACCTGCTCCAATCTGATCCGATGAGCAAATCAGTCTGACGTATCACAGGGAAGTGACTTTTCTTAATTTAAATAAAGAAGAAAAAATTAAAAAAAAAAAAAAAGAAAAAGCTGACGGTAAACAGGAGTAAAACCAACTTCATCCCGAACTGGAATTCAAAAGCTTCCCCGCGAAAACCTACATAGACAAACCAGACAAAACCTGACCATAACGCTCCCAGCTGATGCTGGTGTGACGCCTCGCGCTGCCCCGGCCACCCACCCTTGGGAAACCATCGCCGTTTTTTTTAATTTATTGGGGAAAACAGCTCCCGTTACCTGCTCACCCCGTGCACGTGCTCATCAGCGTCCCGCTTAATTCTTTACGCAGCCAGAGCAGCTTAAAAGCTTATTGGGCTTAACGCATGGAAGGAATAATAGAGCCGGAATCAATAAATATTGCTTATTAATCAACAAGCCGCTTTTAAAATTATCCCTTGGGGTGGGTGAGTTTGCTACTTCTGTTGGAGAACAGAGTTTGGATGGAGAGAAAACTATACGGGAGAAATTCCGTGAATCACTTCGGGCGAATCCTGCCATTCTCCCCCCCCACAAGACGTAACCTGCGTGCCCCTGAAAGGTACAGAAAAGACAAATATTCCGCAATTTTTTTCTAAACCAAAAGCACTGCCTTCTTTGAAACTTCATTTTCATTTCAAACGTCAACTCAGGTTAAGACAAAAAGGATTAAATAAAAGCTTTAAACCCCCTGGAAAGTAAACCGTAATACTTTCTTCCAGTTGGACTCTTTTATGATTATTATTTAATTCATCCCATAGGGGAGTAAAAGGAGTGAAAGTTCAACCCCGAACACTCCCGGCTCTCGGTGTTATTGACAAGCTGAAAAACCCACAGCCCCCCTGTCTGCCGGGGCCCGGACACCCCCGGCAGAGCGAGATGCCGAGTTAAAAGCTTGGGTCCAGAAACGTGCAGGATCCTGCACGTGGGTCGGGGTAATCCCAAGCCCAAGTCCAGGCTGGGCAGAGAATGGCTGGAGAGCAGCCCCGAGGAGAAGGACTTGGGGGTGTTGGTGGGTGAGAAGCTCAACACGCCCCGGCAACGTGCGCTGGCAGCCCAGAAACCCCCCGCAGCCTGGGCTGCATCCCCAGCAGCGTGGGCAGCAGGGCGAGGGGGGGATTCTGCCCCTCTGCTCCCCTCGGGGGAGACCCCCCTGCAGCGCTGCCTCCAGCTCTGGGGCACCAACAGCAGAAGGACACGGAGCTGTTGGAGCGGGGCCAGAGGAGGCCCCGGAGATGCTGGGAGGGCTGGAGCCCCTCTGCTGTGGGGACAGGCTGAGAGAGCTGGGGGGGTTCAGCCTGGGGAAGAGAAGGCTCCGGGGAGACCTTGGAGCCCCTTCCAGTCCCTAAAGGGGCTCCAGGAAAGCTGGGGAGGGACTCTGGAGCAGGGAGGGGAGCCATGGGACGAGGGGGAAGGGTTTGAAGCTGGAAGAGGGGAGATTTAGATGAGATCTGAGGAAGAAATTCTTGGCTGTGAGGGCAGTGAGCCCCTGGCCCAGGTTGCCCAGAGAAGCTGTGGCTGCCCCATCCCTGGAGGGGTTCAAGGCCAGGTTGGACGGGGCTTGGAGCAACCTGGGCTGGTGGGAGGTGTCCCTGCCCAGGGCAGGGGGTGGCCCTGGGTGGGCTTTAAGGTCCCTTCCCACCCAAACCACTCTGTGGTTCTATGAAACGTGAATTTGGCGGAAGAGGTTCCGAGGTTTCAGGGCTCGGCTGGCAGGGCTGCAGCTCCACTCCACCCCTGTGAGCGGGAGTCAGTGCATCCCAGGGGATTTATGGGATTTATTCCATTGCTCAGTTCTGCAGAGCAATTCCTGGTGGGCGAGTGGGCAGCAGATTTACCCCCGGTTCAGCACCACGACGAGTTACGAATTGGTGGTAACAGCATGATTGTACCTGGGATGAGGATCATCTTCGCAAAAGCTGCGATATCTTCTGGCTTATAGCGGGTTTAGTCCCTAAAAGCAGGAAGCGAGATTCCAGGGATGGGATCAAAGGATGCAGGACTCTGATTGCCACCTTGCAAAGGGTTTGATTTTAGCTCTCAGGAGCTCAAGCCAAGGAGAACGGGGCTCAGATACCAAAAGGGTGGTTGTCCCCAAGTAGGAGGCTCAAGTCACTGTCGTTGGTCAGCAAAGGGACCGTGACTCCCTGTACAGAACGTACACTGGAGCTGGTGCCACTGGAGCTGCTGGTACGGAAAGCAAAGGCTGAGCCCCACCGGGCAGCCGGGAAAGCTGCCGGCTTGGCTGGGATGTGATTCGGGCACCAATCCCCACCGAACCGCCCCGGCGGGACAGATCTGTTGGTGCAGCCCCGCGGGCTGGAGGATCCCAGAATCCCAGAATCCCAGACCAGCCGGGGTGGGAAGGGCCCTCTGGAGATCATCCCCTCCAACCCCCGGCCAGAGCAGGGTCACCCAGAGCAGGTGGCACAGGAACGCGGCCAGGCGGGGTTGGAATGTCTCCAGAGACGGAGACTCCCCCACCTCTCTGGGCAGCCTGTGCCAGGGCTCTGCCACCCTCACAGCAAAGAAGTTCCTCCTCGTGTTTCGGTGGAACTCCCTACGTCCAAGTTTGTGCCCGTTACCCCTTGTCCTGTATCTCAGAGCAAAACGTGGCGCTCCTCCGCCGAGTTCCGCCAACACCCATCCTTCCAGAAGAATTTTCTGCTTTGCCTAACTGCTGCGAAAACAACTCCTGCCGAAGCCACCGTGTTATGAGAAAGTGATAAAACACTTGGAAATAGGGGTTTCCATGGAAGCTGCCATCTCAGCCTTAATTCTATCGCGGCTGCCTCAAATCCCATGGTACGTGACAAACCCACCCCGGCGCGATCCGAGGCCAGCGCAGCTTTGGGTGCTGCCACCCTGCAAACACCACCTTCATTCCGTAGGGGGCTTGGGGTTTTGGTTTTGGGGTTTTTTGTTGGTTTTTTTTTTGCTTTTATTTGATTTTCCTTGAAAATAAAATTATTGAACTGCCAGCCGTGAAATTCTCCGAATTAATTGAGGATTCTCAGAGCAGAACCCTCCGAGGTACAGCCCTGCACTACGTCTCTTATAGGGATTTTTCTGTGCCTGCCGTGTTTCGGGGCTGCGTGTTTTTAACGTAGGGAGGTGAAATACTTGATCCGTAATAAAATATTGAAGGCACAGAAATAATATGCCAGTAGCCTATTTCTTTATCTGCTGCGTGCATTCCGGCATCAGCAGAGTAGTAAAACAGTTTGCATTTTACAGCTCTGCTTTCAGATCCAGAAATAGGGAAACTTTTGATATCTCATTTTCCGTGCCTCGTGCGTGTATAAGAAAAAAAACACAAAACAAAACAAAAACCGAACCTGAGGGAGATCAAACGGACGCCCAAGTGAATAAAGATGCCGCTGCTTTTCTGGGGATTACGCTGGGACTCGCAGCGCGGGAAAAGCGAATAAAAGTGGGGTTTTCTAGGGTTGTGCAGGACGCTGCTAAGGATTGATTAGAAATACTTTAGGAGGAGCCACATCTCAGCCTGGGGGGGGGGAGGCGGGGGGCAGGACCCGTCTGTGAGTCCCCTGTAAAGGTGTCACATTTGCCCTGATGTCCCTTGTGGGTGGGGGAGTCCCCCCATCCCCACACGTTTGAAAGGATTTACTCCCCCTCCCGCCCGGTTTTTTGGAGGGGGCACTGAGGCGTGTGGCTGGAAAGGGCTGGTCCACGGGCTTAAAATACATCTGAAGAACAACCGTCGATTTCCAAAGGTCCTGTGCAGGGCCCCAGACGACAGGGCTGTCCCATGCCCCGTTAGCAGAGTTCAGTTGAATTGGCATTTCCCGACGCCACCATTATTCACCCCCTTTCCTTGAGGGAACAAAATGGTTTACATATACGCATGTATATATATGCCCGCGTATATATAAGTATATAGATTTTTCTTCTGCAGGTAGAAAAGAGGAACGATTTTAATCTATTTTAAACTTCTCAGCTGGCATCCTCCCAATTATCTCCCTTTTTTTTCTTTTTTTTTTTTTTTTCTTTCCTGTTTTCCATTTCACCGCTGAAGAAAAGAGGAGAGGGAGCGAAACAAATGAAAATACCTCCTGATTTCTTAAGAACTAATTTTAACATGAATCCTTTTGAGCAAATTAAAAAGCAAAGTTTTCACAGCTTCTTAATAATCAGTAAGCTCCTTTTCTCTTGCGCTCAATAAATCTGTCCTCCAGCGTGGAGCATCTTGTACCCACCGCTACCCTGGTCACAACGGAACGTGGGGACAACCCACCTCCTGCTGCAATGCTCTCCACGCGGTTTGGTGGCCCTGTGGCCACCATCCTGCTGGCCAGAGGTGTGAGGGCTGACCAGGAGCCTCCCCTCCGCCCCTGGGTCGCCCCAACGCTTGGCCAGTGGCAAAATTTAAGCTGGGCCACGGTGAGCCGTGGGGAGGGCCAGACAGCACCCTGCGAGCGGGAGCAAATCACTGCTGCTCTCTCCGGGGGATGCTAAGAAAATGGGGAGAGAAACAGCCAGAAGAGGAGACTGGTACCCGATACCCCACTTTTGGCACACTTCTCCCACGTTAACTGGCCCTGCCGGAGTTATCCTGCATCCGTCCATCCCACCACGAAGCAGGGAGATGAGAAAAGAGAAAGCAACGCCTCTAAAAAGGAGCCCTGTAAGACGGCAGGGGGGATGCATGAGACACTGCCAGAGGCTGGAGAAATTATTCCATCTTCAGGAGGACACAAAAGAAAATGGAATATTACTTCCTTTGCGGAGAGATGGTCTGCGTCTCCGAACTCCAGAGCCTTGGGGCGGCTCTTCGCGGAGCGGTGCTGCAGCCGTGGTTTTGTGTTGTCATTTATTTTGGGTTTTTTTGTGGCTTTTCCCCCCCCGCCCCTGTATATAACGGGCTGAAGTCTGCGGGGAGTCGCCTGGCATTTTGCTGGGTGAGCTCCTGCTATTTTAGCTCCCGTCTTTATTTCTGATGGGCTGCGCGGCGCGCGAGCGATGTTGTCGCTGCTTCGCTCGGGTGTTTAATCACGCTCCGAAGCTTTTTACCGCTTTGTGTACACCGCCACAGGAGACGTTCTGGCTTAATTAAAAGAGAATCTAGGGAAAGAAAAAAAAAAACCTAAAAAAAAAACAACCCCAAAACAAACCCCTCTAAGCTCACTTTACTATTCAAATCTATGTAATTCAGTGCTTTGGTGCCGGGCTGTGTGTCCGTTGAGCTGGTCCGTATGTCACCTACACCTTCACATGTGGTACTGGGATGCGATGGTGGGAAGCGGGGACCCCCAGCTCCCCTGTCTTGGGGGGATAATTCTGGATACTACCTGGGCACAAGCCTGGCATGTGAAAGTGGGTCTGGAGCCTCTTCTGGACCTGACCTCAAATCTCACATTCCAAGGAAATTCCTGGCAAACGGGAGCTTGGAGCTTCACGTGGGGCGTTTGGGGCTGAACGTGGCACCAGTACACCAGCCCCCGCGGTCACGCTAGGACGGCTCGGAGGAGGCCTGCTGAATATTTCATGTCATCTCCTCTGTCTGGAGAGAAAATTCCCCCCGCTACCTTAATTCCAGCCTTCCTGCCTCTGCTCAGCCCTTTCTTCGCAGGTTAAATTTACTGGACCTAGCAAATACAGAGGAAAGCTGCTCGGTGTTTAGATGCTGAAGGGGACTGAAAATTATATCTCTCCCAGGGAGGTTTGCTTCTAAATCAAGTTAAGGGAGCAATTTCTTAGGTTAATATTTATTCTTTGTCTTTCCTAGTTATTTGAAGGCTCTTCTGGGAGCCAGGTGGGAAATAGCCCTTTCTCCTCTTAAACCTGTTGCTGTTATTTCAAACACAAGCGAAGGCAAAGAGGCTGCCACAGCCCCGTGCTTTATGGCGGCAGGGAGGGAAGCAGGGAAAGGCAGCCTTCAAATACCAAAATGTTAAGCACAGCTGGGCCGGGACAAAAGGGGACAGTCACCTCTCGCATGAAGCAACATCAGCTTTTCGTCCTGTAGCACCCTCACCACATTTAGAGGCTCCTTTATTTGCTGGGTCGCCTGCTGGAAGGCAAATATTTCACTTTCTGGGCCAGTTTGGGGTCTCCCCATAGAGGCTTTGGCCAGAGTTTTAAGGATTTAAGAGTTTAAGTATTAAGCAGCCTTGGAGCGGTCCCACAAGCCATGATCTGCTCCCAAAGCTGCCACCGAAACCTCCACGTCTACAGAATCCCAGAACCCCAGACCGTCCGGGGTTGGCAGGGCCCTCTGGAGATCATCCCCTCCAACCCCCGGCCAGAGCAGGGTCACCCAGAGCAGGTGGCACAGGAACGCGGCCAGGCGGGGTTGGAATGTCTCCAGAGACGGAGACTCCCCCACCTCTCTGGGCAGCCTGTGCCAGGGCTCTGCCACCCTCACAGCAAAGAAGTTCCTCCTCCTGTTGAGATGGAACTTCCCAGGGGCAAGTTTGTGCCCGTTACCCCTTGTCCTGTCCCCGGGCACCACTGAGAAGAGCCTGGCCCCATCCTCCTGACACCCCCCCTTTCAGTATTTATCAGCGTTGATAAGATCCCCCCTCAGCCGTCTTTTTTCCAGGCTGAAGAGACCCAAATCCCTCAGCCTTTCTCCATCAGAGAGGGGTTCCAGTCCCCTCAGCATCTCCAAATCTATTTGCTGCTGGGAACGATTCATGGCACAAGGAGTCGCACGACAATTTGCTGCTGCAAAAATTCTAATTTAGGGCTCTATTTCCTTTGTTCGTGGGCAATTGGCTCTGCGCGGAGACCGGGCATCGGAGGTCCACAGGGTGAGCGGTCACCGGGCAATTGACGTCTCGAGGCCTGGGAGAGCAGCCAGGCGGGGGCTGGTGTCTGGGGAGGGTGTCTCGCCTACGCCCGCACCCCCGTCTGCTCCGCCTGGGCGCAGAGCTCACGTTGGATAGAAATCAATAAATGCAATTACTATAAAAATTTCCCCCATCCCCGAGGGAGGCGGCTGGAAGCGCGTACGAGGGCAAGCCTCCGGCAGGTTCCGTGTCGACCCAACTCCGCTCCCGGCATGGTCACCCCACGGCGCGGCGGAGCCAAGGCGCGTGGAGAATCCCAGGGGAGCAGCGGCTCTTCGCAGCTCTCAGGGGGGTTTCAGTGATATTTCCCAAGGGAACAAGCCCTTCCTGTAGAAGGAAAAGGCTCCCCCTCTCCATCAAAAAAAAAAAAAAAAAGAATTCCCATCAAAAATTATTTCAAAGGAAAAATGTTGACAGCCCCAAAGTTGCTCCAACTCCTTTCAAATTCAATGGGAATATTGACGGCTATTTCAGCACGGGTTCATTGAGGTAATTCCCATCCGCAGAAATCCCAGGTCGCTGCAAACTCTCCCGACCCCAGCAGTGGCTGCAGAAAGCGAGTTTGGGGCCTTTTACCTTCTTTATGCGATTTGGCCAGGACTAGGTTTTGGCCAGGACACCGGGTCAGTGTTAAAAGACTGTCTCCGCTCATATTCCCGCTTGACCTCGGCAGGGGTAAAGCCTATCCGCAGGGATGCCGGGCGGGATGGGAGCGGGGCAGGTAAGTGCTACCTGCCGAGCTGCCAAACAGAACGGATCCATCGAACATTTCCTTGGCAGGCTAATGGGTGACAGCAGTTGTGTGGGAAGACTAATGGAGAAAAGGTTTGATAAAATAGAAGCACCATCCCTAAGTTTTTTTCTGATGCTTTTTTGCAGTTATATAATGTTAAAATGACATTGATTTAAAAAATAAAATAATAAAAAAAACCACAACCCAACAAAACCCAACACTGGGAAACTTTGAACGCTTAGGGCTGGATTCTGCTCTCGCTGCCAGCAGAGAAAGTTTCGGTCCCTCCCCATGAACTTCAGCACATTTTCCCAGGAGGGGGGATGAGAAGCAGGATTTGGCCCTTAATAGCCTCTAAATGCCCCCGGTGCTGTGCAGGGAAAAGGGGCTGAGCCGTCGCCCCCAGGGAAGGGTCTGCACTTTGCATCCAGCCAATATTCCCTGTGCCTGTCGTTACTCTGCCGACCGGCAGCAATGGGGGGGCGGGATGCACGGGGGGGTTTGCACCTCGTGGGGATGCGGCGCTGCCCCAGCATCACAGGGACCCTCTTGCAAAGCCACCTCTGCAGTTCCCAAGGAGCTTTGGAGGATGCCTGAGGGAACTGTAGCTCCCATCCCGACTGGATCTGGCCTCAGGACTCACTTCTAAGGGAGAGTTGGTGGCAGAGGTTGAAAACAAGGATGACGGTGAAGGAGCTGGATGGTTGGATGGCCAGCAGAGCCGTAAGCTGAATGCGAGACCCTCATCCCTGGTTCCCCAGGGCCTGGCTGTGTTCATGGCCGGGTGGCGGCCGGGGGGGAGCTGGGAGAGCGCCCCCCAAACCCCCAATGGGCTCACAGGGCTCTGCTGAAACCCCTCGTTGTGCTGGGAGCTGCCGCCTGGGCACACGGAAAGGACACTGGGGGTGTCACGCCTGCTCTGAGATGGGAAGATGGACACCTTGCTCCCTGCCTCAGTTTCCCTGCCTGGCTCTCCTGTACAGACCAGCGGTTTCCAGGCACGGGCTGGTGCAGCACGAAGGACAACGGGACCTGGCTCAGGTCAAGCCTGGTCTCTCTCCCGGCGAGCCGGCCCCTCTCCCATCCTAGCCAGTCCAGACTGTTTTATTAACGCTTCCCTGTAGGCGCCAGCATTTGGCTCATCTGATGGCTGATGACTTTTCTTTTATTTATTTTTTTTTCTTAGTTAAAAATACCTGCTTTCTTCTTTAACATAATCCCATGGGAAGCCAAAATGAAGGGAGCTCTGAGACGGAAAAAGCCCCAAAGAAATGAAACTGCAGCAGAAAGGAGGTTCCTCCAGGAGGGACGCACGGACTGACTCTGCTTCGAAACAAAGACGTCGTCAGAATGAGTTTCCCTGAAGAAACGTCCTCAGTGCTTTTTGGGAAGGTTTGAATTCATTCTCTTACCCCTCCAAGCGAAGGTATGTAATACCTCCAGGTATATGATAAGGCACAAAGGTGAAGTTTCCTGGTCTTTTTTTATTTTCCTCTCCAGCAGTCTCCATAAACATGGCACACATTGATATTCATAATTCCTCTCTCCCGCTCTTGAAGTCGCTGGAGGTGGTGGGCGAGCGGGAGGCGGGTGCACACGGTGCCTTGGTGCTTCTCTGAGCAATGGTTAATGGACCGGATGATGATGCTCCGCGATGGCATGTCAATGTTGTTTGTTTTTTTTTCTTGCCGAGGCTTCTTTTTTTTGTCTCTGCCTTGATAATTTAAAACGATATACCTGAAGGTATAAAACCTCCGGGGAGAACTGAGAAAGGTTGTTTCGAAATGCACCTACCAAGCGCTTCCTGATCTCCTCTGCGCCCTCCTTTTGAGCAGTCCCCTTCGCTTCCTCCTTTATATCTCCGAGAATATGAGTTGTTTTAACAACATCACATGAGTTGTTTTAATTTTGCCATTAATCTTTGTAAACAAGATGCTCCAAGGAAGCATTTTCTCATTTGCCAACGTACCAGGCTTTAAAATCTTGGGAAGGAACACGTCCCCGTCTTCTTTCCCCCCTTTGCCAGGACCAATTTCTTGGTGCGTTGAAAGGTGACGGCAGCCAGGGGTCTTCAAATAAGGGGGAATCAGCAGCTGAAAATCCACCAGTTTGCACATCGTTCTCCTAAAAAAAGCCTCCTCTAACCTTCCACGAAATAGAGGAAGAGCAGGGATATTTATTTTCCTTCCAGCTAATCCCAAATACGAATGCGGCATCCTCCCACGTTCCCCATTTAGCCCCTGGAGATAGTGACACATCGGGTTTATCACGTCCCTGAGATGGACAGAAAGGGACCGAGATGAGACATTTTCATGTGGACACTAAAACCCCTTCAATATGTTCCTCACGGTGGGTGTTTTTCATGACAATGGAGGTTTTTTTTTTTCTCACGTTCGCTGACATCACATTATGCGGTAAGTCCCCAGGGAACCGTTCCCAGAATAATTGCACAAGACAAATAATCAGTATTTCCAATTTATTTTCTTCTGCTCTTCCGGATGAAGTAATGCGGCGCTTCTTTGTGATAATTGGAAACACCTGATGCTGACCTTAGAAAACGAAGGAAGAATTCAAAATATTGATCTTAGAGCCAACTTAGAGGGAAAATCGGCGTCTTGTGCCTGGAGGTGTTACCCTGGCACGGCTTGCATTGCTCTCCACAAGCTCTTGTGCAGAGACCCAGCTTTTGGGCAGCGAATTGGTGCTGGGGCGCAATCCGTTTCTTGGCCGTCAGACTGGCCACCACCTTGGCTGTGAGCCCTGGGGGTTACACATCTCCCCACCGGTCCTGCTCAGTTAATCCCCCCCACCACCACCACCCTTTTTGTTCCTCCAGGGAAGTTTATTGTGTCATTGCTTCTCGGTGCTCAGCAAAAGGTTGGTTTGGCTACCAGTATCGCCAGTGCTGGGATGAGGAGAGGCATCTCCTCTCGAGCATCCCTCCTGAGAGCACCCGGGACCCGAGGCGCACCCGGAAACATCCAACAAAATGAGCAGACAGGGATGAAAACCGTGTACTGCTCCACACCAGGCACCGCCAACGAGCAGCCCAGGGCTTTTCATACCAAGATACACCTCTGGCTTCGACAGACTGACCCCGGGCCGATGGAGATTAGCACAGTATGTTGGAGGACAGTGTTACACCCTGTCCTTATTCTTATCCTCTGCTCTAGGCGTATGTTTTTTATCAGTGACAGGATATTGGAGAAGACAAGACTCTCAATCTGATTTAATACAGCTGCTCGCACGCTCTTACGTTACGCTCCCGACAGTCCCCAGACTTCGCAAAGTGAGACGTGCCCGAATCCAGCAGGTTCCCATTAAGCTGCTGGAAAGCGAACGGATTTCGGCTCAATGACAACTCGGGAAAACCGAAATGAACCAGCGTTGCCCTGCGCTGCAAACGACGCGCGCGGGGACATTCTCCCCACCCCGAGCCCCACGAGCGAGCCGCGGCGTTTGCCCAGGCGGCTGTTGCGTTTGCAGCAGAGCACAGAGGGACCCGCATCGGGGCAGGAGCCAGGGACGAGCACAGCTCCCGACACGCTCCCGGGAACAACTGTCCCGCATTTCACACAGACTGGGAAGGGGATTCATGGACACAGGCATGAACGGAGTGTTTATGAATAACCCAGTATCAATCCCACTGTTTAAGCATTATAAAGATGCGTGTGATTTTCAGCAGGGTAGGTTTAGGCTGGACATTAGGAAAAAATTCTTCCCAGAAAGAGTGGTCAGACACTGGAATGGGCTGCCCAGGGAGGTGGTGGAGTCACCATCCCTGGATGTGTTTAAGACTCGTTTAGATGTGGTGTTGGGGGATATGGTGTAGGGGAGAACTTTGTAGAGTGGGGTTGATGGTTGGACTCGATGATCCCAAGGGTCTTTTCCAACCTGAATGATTCTGTGATTCTATGAATTGATATCGTATAAAGATACATAATAATGATTTTTTTGGGGCAAAATGGCATGAATCGACTGCTTGTTATCTACTAATATCTCTGCCAGCACCCAGAGTAACCACCCAGCGAAAGCTTTCTGCTGTACTGGATGTACTGGACTGAGGAGCCGGAGGAAGAGTGCTGCTCTGAGCAGCGGGCACACGGGGGACACCAGGGCGAGGAGTCAGAAATTGCTATTCTGAGCAAAAACCTGCGCTCACCCAAACTTCACGGCATGATCGGTGCCGGCGGCAGACAAGATTGTGGCTATAACTGACTTATATTGTGCTGGAGCGTGTCCGGAGAAGGGCAACGGAGCTGGTGAGGGGTCTGGAGCACAAGTCCTGTGAGGAGCGGCTGAGGGAGCTGGGGGTGTTCAGCCTGGAGAAGAGGAGGCTGAGGGGAGACCTTCTCGCTCTCTGCAGCTCCCTGAAAGGAGGGGGTAGCCAGGGGGGGTCGGTCTCTTCTCCCAAGGAACAGGCGATGGGACAAGAGGAAACGGCCTCAAGTTGCGCCAGGGGAGGTTTAGGATGGATATTAGGAGAAATTTCTTCACCAAAAGGGTTGTCATGCATTGGAAGAGGCTGCCCAGGGAAGAGGTTGAGGCACCATCCCTGGAGGGATTTAAAAGCCAGGCAGACGTGGTGCTGAGGGACATGGGGTAGTGATGGTTCTTGTCAGAGTTGGGTTGATGGTTGGAGTCCATGATCTGAAAGGTCCCTCCCAACCTGGGCAATTCTGTGATTTTATGATTCTCTAACCCAGCCAGGGACTCTGTCCTCGGGCTCCCGGAGGGTTTGTATCCCCTCAGCCTTCAGGATGCAGCAGCTCATAAATGAAGCACGGATGCTGTGCTCTGCCTCGTCGCACGCAGCTGGATCTCCTCACATCGGTCCCTTCAGACACCCTTGGCAGTGTAAGAGAGACGTCAAAGGTAATACATGCCTAAAGCTACGTGAAGTGGCCTCAGCGCGGCCCAGGACCATCTCATCTCCGATAGATTTCTCTGGATGAGGACGGGATTCCCTTCTTGCTGGTGTAAACCTAACGCACCCACACGAGCCGAGCCGGCTGGTGAAACTCCGACGAGCACATGGCCCCAAGCTACTACCGTGAGTAACAGCTTCGTGCATCTTAAAAGGGACTGAATCAGGAACCAGAATAACTCTGGGCTTCTATATCCAGGCAGCGGCTTATCCGCCCCAGATTCATCCACGCTTCCCGAGAGTTGGGTTTGTGTACACACGCTCTGCTTGCTTTTATAATTATAATCTCTCAGTTGTCTTACAAACAGTAGCCGCCTTAAGGGTGACAGTCTGAGCAAATTCCCCTGTTTGTTAAGAAAACAACACGGGCCTGATTACGAGCTGAGACCTACCTGTTGCTAAGCCGGATAAATGCGCTGAATTCCGGATAAATGCGCTGAATTCGGGATGTTACACGGCTGCTCAGCTGGCGGGGGGAGCGCTCAGGAGAAAGGTTGGTCAGTGAAGGTTTAGCTTGAAGCACAACCTTTCAAATAGGAGAGGTGGTTTCTGGAGAAATACGTGTTGCTTCCCATCGTTCTGCGCCGGGGGCAGGGGGGTGGGGGCCTGGGGAAACCCACGTGGCATTGCAAAAGCCTCGAAAAATGCAGAAGCTGGGCAAAAACGGGGATTTCCCCACCTGCAGCGGCTACAACCTGGAACTGCTCTCCCAGAGAACCAAAGCCCTGAAACGTGAAGGGACGACCCCAGTGAGCTGCGGGGCAGGTGTTTAAATAATTCAAAATTAACCCTCTTTTTTCCCATTGCACGGGGCCGGGAGGATTGCCAGATCACTCCTTTGGAGGAGCGTTACGGATCCCACCGCGGCCTTGCCGAGGTCGGTGGTGACACTCCCTTTTGCTTCCCCGGCATCAGGGTTTCACCCTATTAAAGGCAGACACCAAACCACAGCTCAGCACATTCCTACGCACCCCAAAAACATTCGGCTTCAGCAAGTAAGTTGGTGGCTCTTCCTTCCCGAAGCCAGGAGTTCCATCCTCGCAAGGTCTGGCATCGCTGAGGGTGAAGAGCAGGTAGGGCTGGATGGGAAACCGCCCCTCACGCTGCGAATATAGCACCTAGTTTGGGATAAGTGTGTTTGCGCGCACGTATGGATGGACACACACGCCGCCCCTTGCTTTTGTAGAGCTCGAGTTTGGGAGAATCACACACCTTCACGTGGTCCCGTTTGTGTGCCACGATGTCTCGGGCTATAACCGTTGCTGCCTCTCAAACCTACGGCCGCCGCAGCTCCAACTGGATGCGGGCAGAGCATCAGCCCCCTGTGTCTGTGCCCAAGGCCGTCGCACACCTCAGGAGCTGGAGCACGTGGGGCCCGGCTGGGGGTGGTAAATCGGTGTCTCTTAGCACTTGCTAAAGTCTAACTGGGGAACTGGAGCAAGAAAAACAGCAGTTGCGATAAAAACACGGAGCTAAGAGCTGCCCCGCAATGGTGGGCCCGTAGCTGGCCTCTGCCCCGCACGGTGACAACCGGTTTGGCTGGAAAGCGAGACAGACGTCGCTGGAACGAGTGAGAGGGGTGGCTCGGAGAGAGGAGTTTCTCTGCGAACCCTGTGTTTTATCAGCACGGCCAGGGCTTTTAGAGACGCTCGGGGAAACAGCCCTTTATTCCAGCCACCCTCGCTGCGGGACTCGATGGGCTCCCCGAGCAAAGCAGTGGAGATGGCGCCAGCAAAGTCCACATCGGCACGATAAAAATGTCGGTGGCCTGAAGAAAGACAGTGACAAAGCAATCTCGGCGGGAGACGGAGCTCGGTCCCTCAGCCACTTCGGTGAAAGCTTGTTTAATTTAGTGCACGGTGGTTGAATTAAATGTTTCTTGGCCTTATTAAAACAAGGATTTACTCCCCATTCTATTATTCATGGGGCTGTACAATAAGTACCAGCCAGTCGGAGCGTAATTAGCAAGGAATTATTTACAGAGATGAGAAACTGAGTTACTAAACCCAAGCAAATAGTGTCTCCGTGCTCTCCCGGGGTGGCCTGGCAGCAGGACACGACCCTTCGGGGCAGCACCTCTGCAAGCAGGAGTAACGACGCCTTCAGCGGCAGGCAGGGGAGTAACTCAGAGAAACAGCAAACATGCAAGCTGTCAGCATGATTCACTGAGTAATTATAGAATAATACAGCGTAAACTATTCGGAGATAACAACAGTAAGTCAGGGTTGACTCGTCTCCTTTCAAACTTCAGGCTGCCTCCCTGCTGTTGGGTATCCCTGGAAGCTGCCCGGGAGCTGGCGCAGGCGCTTCTTCTGGGGGCTTTGACAGCAGCAAACTTAGAATTGTGGGATCATAGAACGTGTTGGGTTGGAAGGGACCTCTAAAGGCCATCTAGTCCAACCCCCCTGCAGGAAGCAGGGACAACTTTAACTAGGTCAAGGAATCACGGAATCACAGAATTTTTCAGAGTTGGAAGGGACCTCTAGAGATCATCTAGTCCCACTCCCCTGTAAAGCAGGATTGCCCAGAGCACATCACTCAGGGCTGCATCCAGGTGGGTCCTGAAAGTCTCCAGAGGAGGGGACCCCACAGCCTCCCTGGCAGCCTGTTCCAGTGCTCTGTCACCCTGTCACACCTGTTTTTTCTCATATTTGATTGGAACTTCCTATGTTCCAGCTTGCGCCCGTTACCCCTCGTCCTGTCACTGGGAACCACTGAGGAGTCTGGCTCCATCCTCCTTCAACCCACCCTTTAGGTACTTGTAAACGTTAATAAGGTCCCCCCTCAGCCTTCTCTTCTCCAGGCTAAAGAGTCCCAGCTCTCTCAGCCTTTCCTCCTAAGGGAGATGCTCCAATCCCTCACTCATCTTTGTTGCCCTATGCTGGACTCTCTCCAGTAGTTCCCTGTCCCTCTTGAACTGGAGAGCCCAGAACTGGACACAGTATTCCAGTTGTGGCCTCACCAGTGCAGAGTAGAGGGGGGGAATGACCTCCCTTGACCTGCTGGCCACACTCTTCCCTGTGCAGCGCAGAATTCCGTTGGCCTTCTTGGCAACAAGGGCACATTGCTTGCTCGTGGATGATATACTGTCTTCCAAGACCCCCAGATCCTTTTCTTCAGAGCTGCTTTCCAGCAGGTCCACCCCTAACCTATTCTGGTGCCTGACATTCCTCCCCAGGTGAAGGACCCTACACTTGTCCTTGTTGAACCTCATGAGGTTCTTCTCTGCCCAGCTCTCCGGCCTGTCTAGGTCCTGCTGGATGGCAGCACGGCCCTCTGGGGTGTCAGCCACCCCACCCAGTTTGGTATCATCAGCGAACTTGCTGAGGATACACTCTGTCCCATCATCCAGGTCGTTGATGAATCCGTTAAACAACACTGGTCCAAGGACTGACCCCTGGGGGACGCCACTGGTCACAGGCCTCCAACTCGACCCTGCTCCATTAGTCACAACCCTCTGAGTCCTGTCACACAGCCAGCTCTCGATCCACCTCACTGTCGCTCAGAGCCTCATCCAGCCTGGCTTTGAATGTCTCCAGGGATGGGGCTTCCACCACCTCTCTGGGCAACCTGGGCCAGCGTATCACCACCCTCAGCGTAAAGAACTTTACTTATGAACTTCTGAAACGTCTGAAGGTGGAGCCCGTAAATCACCCGGGCTGATGCCTTCCCCAAGGCTGGATGTCTGCTGGAGGGGTGCAGGGGAGAGGGGGGGCACCGGGGCACTCCTGGTCGGACAGGGAGCGAGGGGGGTTATCGGTTCGTGTGCTTTGGGACAGATGAAGGCGGGGGTCACGGAGGAGTTTTAAGCTGACCTTTTTTACAAAGGCACCTGTAGTGTTCCCAGGGTGCTGGTATTTGCTAAGGTTCGCCCAAGATGAACTGTTTTTAGTAAAACTGAACCCAGAAACCAGCTAAAGAAGCAGCAGAAGCCAGCTCCTCTCAAGCCCAGTGCTGCATTCTGATAACTTTGATTTGTTTGCCTTCAATTTTGAAATTTAGCCTTTTTTTTCCTTCCCAAACAGTCATTGGGTTCATTTAAATAATTTTTTTTTTTTTTTTTTAAAAAAAGCACTTCAGACTGCAACTTTCTACTCTGAAAACGGCAAATTGGACGTTGAAATAGCTGCGAGCTGTGCTGCTGCCTCCCCTCTCTGCCCCAGCGGTCTGCGGGGTGGGATGGTTGTCAGCTCCAGCCCTTCCCTGCGAGCCTCTTCAGTGAGACGAATGACATTTTCAGTGAAAAACTTAATCCAAATGGCCTCGCTTGGCAGGTGTTGGCATTGCAAGGCCGAATCTCACTTACTACGGAGAATCCCGTGTTCCAGAAACGTTTTTGCAAAGGCCGATGGCTAAATAGCCTGTTGCCTTCAAAGTTTGGGTGCCAAGTGGGACTTCTGGGGAGCAGTCACTGCTCTCACAAATAGGGGCAAAGGATTAGACGTGAATGTGGGGTACAAATTTGCACGGATGAGCAGACACACATGCACGTGCACACGCATGTGCAGAGCCACGGCCCTCTGCTTACACACACGCGTAAAGCCAGGCAGCCTGGGGGCCCTCAGGGTCCAGCACCTCGTTCTGCTTCTGCCTGACCAGCACCAGCAGAAACGCTCGTGCACGGCGTGTGGGGACAGGTCTGTGGAACGGGACGGCGTATCGTGCCCCCCGCAGCCTGGGCTGCATCCCCAGCAGCGTGGGCAGCAGGGCGAGGGGGGGATTCTGCCCCTCTGCTCCCCTCGGGGGAGACCCCCCTGCAGCGCTGCCTCCAGCTCTGGGGCACCAACAGCAGAAGGACACGGAGCTGTTGGAGCGGGGCCAGAGGAGGCCCCGGAGATGCTGGGAGGGCTGGAGCCCCTCTGCTGTGGGGACAGGCTGAGAGAGCTGGGGGGGTTCAGCCTGGGGAAGAGAAGGCTCTGGGGAGACCTTGGAGCCCCTTCCAGTCCCTAAAGGGGCTCCAGGAAAGCTGGGGAGGGACTCTGGAGCAGGGAGGGGAGCCATGGGACGAGGGGGAAGGGTTTTAACCTGGAAGAGGGGAGATTTAGGTGAGAGCTAAGGAAGAAATTTTTCCCTCTGAGGGTGGTGAGCCCCTGGCCCAGGTTGCCCAGAGAAGCTGTGGCTGCCCCATCCCTGGAGGGGTTCAAGGCCAGGTTGGACGGGGCTTGGAGCAACCTGGGCTGGTGGGAGGTGTCCCTGCCCAGGGCAGGATTTTGGAACTGGATGGTCTTTAAGGTCCCTTCCCACCCAAACCATTCTGTGATTCTATGATATGTTTAATTCTGTTGTAAGGAATGACCAAAATCTTACATTGTTTGGTAAATGAGGCCACAAAAAGCCCCTTGTTTGCATCTGCCAAGTGAAAAAATAGCAGGCAGCCTACAAAGATATTCTGAAAGATGTCTCCAAAGCCGTGCCAGTGGAGCAAAGGTGGTGACTAAGACCAACAGTTTGTTGGCTAATAGTTGTAGACGATGCTTGGCGAGTGGTGCAAGGACATTTTTGGGTCCCGCACATCCCCTCCAGGAGGGGCTCAGCTGGCAAAAGACTTGGATTGCCTCAAGAAGGCTCGCCCCTGCCGGCAGCGCGGTGTTGCTGTGCTGGAGAGCCCTGTGTCAACACTCGATCCATCACTCGCCTTTATTAGGGCAGGAGAGCAAGCGGCAGGCGTGACCGTGCTTCGCCGTTGATCAGAAGGCGAGACAGCAGGAACAGCTGTCCATCAGCTTGAAACTCAATTATCCAAGCTACAGCTCTCCTCTCTATAGGTGTAATCAGCTCCTTATACAATATATCATGCGTTCACCTACGGGTTATCATCCTCTGTCATGCACTTTCTAGATAGTTCATTACTTCTGCATACACTAAGCGGATATCCTTCCCCTTGGTGGGACCTGTGTTGCTCCTGGTGGATGCCAAACCCTTTCCCCGCATCGAGGAGCATCCTATGGACAGGGAAGCAGCTGGCGGTGCTGCTTAGAATCATAGAACCATAGAATCACAGGGTGGGAAGGACCGTCTGGAGATCATCCCCTCCAACCCCCGGCCAGAGCAGGGTCACCCAGAGCAGGTGGCACAGGAACGCGGCCAGGCAGGGTTGGAATGTCTCCAGAGACGGAGACTCCCCCACCTCTCTGGGCAGCCTGTGCCAGGGCTCTGCCACCCTCACAGCAAAGAAGTTCCTCCTCCTGTTGAGATGGAACTTCCCAGGGGCAAGTTTGTGCCCGTTACCCCTTGCTTGCGAGGATCTGGGAAGAAGGCGGCACCATGGCCCTAGGAGAAACCACACAACCCTCACAATCTTTGGTTATAAAAGCCTATGGTGTGTGTGATCGAGGCCTGGAGGCTCCACTCTGCAATTAACAGCGGTTCTAAAACAGGGAAAAACTAGGCATGGCCCGTTCATTTATTTCACACCGTCATGGTATTTCCAGGAATATGACTCTAGGCAAGTTTGCAGCTTGTATTCACAGTTGAATTCTTTGGTGGCAAGAGCAAGGAGCAATGATTTTTGTTCTCTGGGCTTCGATACTCATAACATTTCCATTTTTATGGCATTTGATTATGTATTAGACATTTAAGATGCATTTATAATATTAACCTCCGAAAAGAGGCCACTCCTAAAACAGCTCTGTTTGCCTAGTTAAAATGCAACTCTCGCTGTTGTCTGTACCTCAAGTGGTCTGAGTCGATGAATCAAAGATCTGAAATGCTAAACCAAAAAATATATATTAAAAAAAAAACCCACAGGGGGGAAAAAGCCTCCTTTCCTAACAAATGACCTGTGCTGTAACATCAGCCACTTACTCATTTGTCAAAGCGGCGCGGTTCTGCTCAGCTGCACCGAAAGTTGTAATTTGCAAATCTGAATGCAATTTGATGCTTTGTCATCTTGTGACACCGCGGCGGGGGGGGGAGAGAAGGTGACTCAGTACCGCTCGCACCGGGCGGCTGGTGGGAGCTGCGCTGCCCTTCCCTGCTGTCCCACGGTCGGGATGGGGCCGCCCAGGGGTGACGCACCCAGCGCCCCGGTTTGTGGGGCTTTAATGAGATCTGGCAAGGAGAGGAAAGCACCAAGAAGGATTTTCTGCAACTGAAAGGTCCCAAAAGAGTGAAGCGCTTTGCGCAAGATCCTTGTGTGTGTTCAACTAAATACAGAGTCAGATTTTGGGGACAAGTGCTGTCGCTCAGGCCATATTGGGACCAGTACTGTTTAATATCTTCATCAATGACATAGTGGGACTGAGGGCGCTTTCAGCAAGTTTATGGACGGCACCAAGCTGAGTGGTGAGATTGACTCGCCTGAGGGATTGGATGCCATCCAGAGGGATCTGGAAATGCTCGGGAAGTGGGCCTGTGTGAACCTTGTGAATTTCAACCAGGCCAAGTGCAAGGTCCTGCACGTGGGTTGGGGCAAACCACGGTATCCATGCAGGCTGGGGGATGAAGGGATGGAGAGCAGCCCCGAGGAGAAGGACTTGGGGGTGTTGGTGGGTGAGAAGCTCAACACGCCCCGGCAACGTGCGCTGGCAGCCCAGAAACCCCCCGCAGCCTGGGCTGCATCCCCAGCAGCGTGGGCAGCAGGGCGAGGGGGGGATTCTGCCCCTCTGCTGCCCTCGGGGGAGACCCCCCTGCAGCGCTGCCTCCAGCTCTGGGGCACCAACAGCAGAAGGACACGGAGCTGTTGGAGCGGGGCCAGAGGAGGCCCCGGAGATGCTGGGAGGGCTGGAGCCCCTCTGCTGTGGGGACAGGCTGAGAGAGCTGGGGGGGTTCAGCCTGGGGAAGAGAAGGCTCCGGGGAGACCTTGGAGCCCCTTCCAGTATCTGAAGGGCACCTACATGAAAGTTGGAGAGGGACTTTTTACAAGGACGTGTAGGGATAGGGCAAGGAGTAATGGCCTCAAACTGGCAGAGGGGAGATTTAGATGAGATCTGAGGAAGAAATTCTTTGCTGTGAGGGTGGTGAGCCCCTGGCCCAGGTTGCCCAGAGAGGGGGGAGATGTCCCATCCCTGGAAACATTCCAGGTCAGGTTGGACGGGGCTCTGAGCAACCTGGTCTAGTTGAAAATGCCCCTGCCCAGGGCAGAGGGGTTGGACTAGATGGTATTTAAAGGTCCCTTCCAACCCAAACTCTTCTATGATTCTATGGTTTCCCTCGTCCCCATCCGGTGGATGAGCCATTTGGTCATGTGCAGCCTCCCCTGCCCTCCAAGCTGGTTTGGACTTTCATTAATTGCTCAGTCTCTGTAAGTCATTATTTTGTTTGTGTTGCAGAAGCAGCTCCAGATGCTACCAGAGGACACGGACCTCTCGGTGCTGCCCACATCCCCAACCAGAAGAGAGCTGTGACAGCGCAAGGACCTAAACAGAGACAGCAGAAGTCAGATGGCTGTGGCAAACACAGGGAATAGTGAATATCCATCACGCAATACAACAAAAAAGCTGCCCCAAAATCAAGAGTTAAGAATCTCAGCTTGCTCTGAACCGCTCCCTGCCTCCTCCTCTCATCTCCCGTTATCCGTTACAGGGATAAGGATGTCATCCCGTTGCACAGTATTTCCTCATGTTTGTGAACTGCTTGACACAACCACAGCGAGAACTGCAGCAAAAACTCCGGAGATAACAATAACTGTCTTGTTTCCCCCCCTAATAAGGACATAAGGCCAGAGAACCAACGCTGAGCACAATGACAGAGCCAGGGCAGTAAATCCGCTCTCTTTCAATGAGCTCTCTCCGCGCTTGCCTGGCACAGGCAGGAATCTTCCTGAAAGCAGTGTGAAATCATGAAAATAAAGGCAGTATCGTAACTCACATGAGAGGTGAAGAGCGGAAATGATGAATGAAGAGTGCAAAGCGTTATCTTCTGTTCCCCGTATCCAAAGCATTTCACTTTGCAGTTTTAATGAAATTCTTCCCCCCCCCCCGCCTCCAGCTTTGTACTACGTGTGCGTACCGTACTCCGGTTATATCTAACGGTAGCCAAGATGAGATGCAGGAGCCACACGACTCCTGCAGCGATGCTCGAGGAACCCCTAAGTCGCTCGTACCCCGCTGCTTGTGCTGGTACGCGGCGGCTGAAGGCAGCGTAGTTATCTCAATACACACGTGTTATTTCGTTAGGCAGTGAGGGATCTTAATATATGTACACTGTAATTACTTTTAGTTGCTCCCTTCTCTTTTATTGTAATTTGCTTGCTAATTATCGTTACAGAATCTTAACTCAGTTGTTCCCATTAATCTTAAATTAATTATAAGGTAGTCCATACTAATTTAACACCAGGGTTGTGGTTTTTTTTTTCTTTTAATCACATGGTTTTAGGCTTGTTGCTGATGTGCTAGAAACAGTCACATTGGAAAAGCAGCTCTGTTCCGGAAAGCGATATTGCAGAAAACACGACTGCGACCCGGGGGCGTCCTCTCCTGTTTGAAGGATTCAGGACTAAACAGGCTTCATCTGACATGAGGGAAGAGCTGCTTCCTCATCTGCTCCCCGGTCCACGCAGAGACCACAATCATTTCTTTAGTTTTCAGGTGCCCTAAGTGTTTTGCCACGCGCCTTTCAGCTGACTGGCCTCAGGAGGTAAGGACTAAACCCTGCGAGAGTTGGGCTCCCACCTCCCAGCGGTTCCCTTGCAATTCTCGGTCTCACTTGAGCATCATCTTAGTTGTGTAGGAACCCAAGAGGACTCATCAACCTGCTGGTCTTGAGGTGCTAATGGGAGAAAAAAGCCACCCTCTAATGGACCTACACTCCCGGGGACAGAATATTTACCAAGTCTCCAGTGAGATGCATTTCTCTTCCCGGTTAGCTGTTAGGGGAATGATATTTCTGGACAAAGGATTTATAGGAATGCCTGGTCTTGATGACACCGAAGGCTTAAGCTGTGTTGTTGCACCGATTATATCTCAGCCGGGTAACAAGCTTCGGCTGAAACCTTCTTTGGTAAAGATGGTGACTTGGTGATACCAAGGGGTTTAGTGAATTCATGTCAGTCAGTAGTTTTGCTCCAAAGAAATATAATCACAGAATCACAGAATTGCCCAGGTTGGAAGAGACCTTTCAGATCATCGAGTCCCACCATAAACCCAACTCTGACAAAACCCATCACTAAACCATATCCCTCTGCACCACGTCTGCCCGGCTTTTAAATCCCTCCAGGGATGGTGCCTCAACCCCTTCCCTGGGCAGCCTCTTCCAATGCTTGACAACCCTTTTGGTGAAGAAATTTCTCCTAATATCCATCCTAAACCTCCCCTGGTGCAACTTGAGGCCGTTTCCTCTTGTCCCATCGCCTGTTATTTCAAACCCTCCCCTGAGTCGAGGCACCTCCCTTGAGGTATGGTCAGAGTAGGTGGCTCCTGTCCCCCGGAGCCGGGCGCGTGGCACGGCAGGCACGGCTGGCGGAGGCAGGGCGGCAGCAGGGGGGTATCGTGAGGAGCTCGCTCTGCTGCCGGCGGAGGAACTGAGCCGCCGTGACTCGATTGCAGCGTATTATGAAGTCTGAGTACTTCCCTCTTTAAATCTTTTCTGGCTCCAGTGAAAGGTTTTATTATGAAGACATCCCAGTAACAAATTCAGAGGGCAATTGTATTTCCTCCGGAGCTTTTCTGAGATATAAATATATCAGAGGAAACACCACATATATCACCTACAATATTTTTCTCCTTTTCCCTGCAGTCCTCAGTGTGCCCCTATACCTTTGGGGCCCTGGAGGACTTGCTATTGCCAATAATTTCTCAGCATCCTCCTCTGAAGGTTGCAACGGCGTGCGAGAGAGTTAGATACAAAGCTCAGCTTTTAAAAATACTCATCCACACTCTACTGGGGAATGGCCTTGATCCGTGTAAATGTTATGAGTGCAGGGACGTTCGCGCCTCTCCTTAGCAGAGCCAGCTGGGTTCTACCTAGCACTCACAGAATCCCAGAATCCCAGCCTGGCCGGGGCTGGAAGGGCCCTCTGGAGATCATCCCCTCCAACCCCCGGCCAGAGCAGGGTCACCCAGAGCAGGTGGCACAGGAACGCGGCCAGGCGGGGTTGGAATGTCTCCAGAGACGGAGACTCCCCCACCTCTCTGGGCAGCCTGTGCCAGGGCTCTGCCACCCTCACAGCAAAGAAGTTCCTCCTCCTGTTGAGATGGAACTTCCCAGGGGCAAGTTTGTGCCCGTTACCCCTTGTCCTGTCCCCGGGCACCACTGAGAAGAGCCTGGCCCCATCCTCCTGACACCCCCCCTTTCAGTATTTATCAGCGTTGATAAGATCCCCCCTCAGCCGTCTTTTTTCCAGGCTGAAGAGACCCAAATCCCTCAGCCTTTCTCCATCAGAGAGGTGTTCCAGTCCCCTCAGCATCTTTATAGCCCTTTGCACTCCATTTAGAAGACACAGGGGTTGTGAAGATACTGCTTGCAAGGTGTGCACAGGAACCTCAAGTCCCGATGCCGGGGATGGAGGGTTAATAAAACACGATGAGCAGCCCATAAAATCCCCCTTGTTTTCCCCGGCTGCCGACGCAGGGAATGCAAATCAACCCACCTGTTAATGTTGCAGCATAAATAGAGGCTGAAGGATATTCATGCCGCTTACTGCTAGCTAAAATGTCCCTCAGGAAGCTCTCAATTAGCCTCCTGTCTCTGAGGCTTCGCTTGATACAGTCCTTGTTAAAAGATACTGCCAGAGCATTGTGATTGTGGATGCTTAGAAAGAAATAAAGGGTAAATAAAAAAATAGGCCTGCTGGCTAAACTGTATTGATGGGGGAAGGAAAGAGGCAGACAGAAGCCGGAGAGGAACTTTTTACAAGGGCATGTAGTGATAGGACGAGGGGGAAGGGTTTTAAACTGGAAGAGGGGAGATTTAGATGAGATATTGGGGAGAAACTCTTTGCTGTGAGGGTGGTGAGCCCCTGGCCCAGGTTGCCCAGAGAAGCTGTGGCTGCCCCATCCCTGGAGGGGTTCAAGGCCAGGTTGGACGGGGCTTGGAGCAACCTGGGCTGGTGGGAGGTCTCCCTGCCCAGGGCAGGGGGTGGCCCTGGGTGGGCTTTAAGGTCCCTTCCCACCCAAACCATTCTATGAGCAGGCAGGGGAGAGGGCTGGGCTCCTGTTTGACACGTGCTCCTCACTCCAGCATCCCCTCTATGTTGCCACCTTTGCATTTCTTTCCAGAAATTTTCCTCTAGGCTGAAAGTTCATTTCAGAGCCAATCAACGGAGCAGGTGACATGTCACTGGGGAGCTGTGTCCAAGGGAAGCCCATCTCCTGCCTGCCATGGGGCTGCCGGGTGAGGGTGGCACCACCGTACCTGGTGGGCAAGAACGTTGCCTTGGCCAAGCCAGGGCTGGAGAAACCCTCCATGAATGGCAGCATCTGGATGAGTGGATCCAGGTGAGCCCCTTCTAGTGCACACATGAAAAAAATGGACTTTGTGCCTCTTCTGTTCTCTGCATCACTTTTCCAAGCACTTACTGTCCTCAGCCTCCCTTGCTTGGGTCCACATCAGGCACCAAGGTAGGTCCCACGACCTTTGCATTAAAACGCGGGGTGAGGTTAGGTGGCAAATGAGCACAAGCTTTCAGGGTCATGGTTTTGAGCTCAGTTTCTTAACATCCCCCGACAAACCATTTCGAAGCCCGTCTTAGTACTTCCTCTTCATTCCCACTACTACCTGTGTTTATTTTTTAGCCACTAAAAGCGCTCTGCGTGTGTTTGTGCCCATCTCCGTGGTGTGCTGTGGTGTGCGGGGGTGTGTTTGACTCAGGCGGTGTCTCTGGATACTATTCTAAAGCAAGCAGTAATAAATAAGTCTACACCATGCTGTGCTAATTAGGGAGCCCGGCTGACAACATATTGGACGTCCTCATTTCAAAGACAGCCTGAGCTGAGGGCCTTCCACAGCTCATGTCTATAATGGGAATCCACCAGGCCATGAGTCTGGGCTAAAAATAGCCATCATAATTAAAAACAGAATTCAAGGCACAAGCAGAGGTATCACAGGCGGATGTATCTCCTCGTAAATACATTTTTTAAACACCTAATAAGCATTCAGCAAGGAAGAAGAAGTTGGGAGAAGGTCAGTCCTCCTTCTATTAGTCATGCGGAGAAACCGAATGTATTTGATTCATTCAATATATGTCAGATCTTTAATGGGACTTCCATTTACCTGTAATATTTATCATAAATTGCTTCGGAAGAGAAAGGCTGGCTGGGGGGGCCCCCGCAGCAAAAATGTCTCGGTGCCCTCTTTACTCCGAGTTTCTCTTTGAGATGGTCCTTGGAGGAGCTCTGCCGGGAGGAGGGCAGTGAGGTTTGAGGCCAATCGCCGAAGAGACGGGACTAAGGAATGGCCATCAACGGGGGGTCATAAATGCGAATGCCGAAGCCAGCAGGGAAGAGCGTCCCTGTTTGCTGCCGCGTGCTGTCGAGCAGAGGAGCGCGCCGTGCCCTCAGTCCTACCCAGGCTGTGCCAAATAAGAAGTTGCTTTTACTGAAAATTTCTCTGAGACTGAAGTTCCAGCTGCTGCGCAAAGCCCTCCCTGTGGGGACACGCCGCAAGGTTTTGGGGACAGAAATCACCTTTTTCTCCTTGCCTTTGAGGAATCTGAGCTGCCTGGATCTATGTCAGCGCTTTTCTCACCCTCAGGTACACAGAGGTTACAGAATTTGCTCCCGTGTGCAGTCAGCAATCCCACACGGAGCTGAACTGCTCCGCTGTCGTTGTCCGGACAGCGCTAAGGACCCCGGGCTACCTCCAGCTCAGGGTGGCAGATGTGGCACCATGCACTTGGAGATTGCTTTGTGCCATGTTGGATTTTCTAGCCAGTAAATTCATCCGGACAGGACTCTGCACTCTTTTTAGTGGCTTCTTTCCATCCCAGCATTGCGCGAACCCGGGCTGCAAGCAACAAAGCACCACTGCTGCCCTCACAGCCACGACCCCGGGAGCAAGAGAAGCATTTTGAGGTTCTCCTCTGAGCTCATCTGGAGCAGGACAACTGCTCAAAAGCCAACGTGTTGGGCTCTTTTCTTACTGAATCCCTGTCGCGTCAAGGTCACCCTCTGCTTGTTTAGTTGGGGACTGGGAAAAAAGTGAAGACTCCAGATCCAAAAGGCACATCCTCCTCCTCACCACCTGCCCAGGGCCCTGCAGGTACGAAGCCAGCTTCTCCGCAGGGCAGCCTGCTGCAAAGCGATTAGACCACAGTACAAACCAGTTTGGAAATGATGAATATCGACTTGGGAGAAGTCCAGGAGCAGAGAGACTTCTAGTAAATATTACCCTGAACCTCAGGACTTGGCTGCATTTTCATGTCTTGTCCTTGGTGTACAAGCCTGGGGCAAGGTGCCTGGTGGATGCACTGGATCGATGTTATTCCCAGACTGTAACTCTATCATTGCTCGGGAGAGTGGAATTGGGGTGCAATGGCTGAAGGCAGGGAAAGGGGATGCTTTTCTTTCCAGTTTACCCCTATCCTCTGCTGCTGCTCTCAGTTTGGGTTCCCCAGCTCCGTTACTACTCATTAACAATTCTCTCTGGGTGGATTTAGGACTCATTTAAAGCCAGTGAGCAAGGGGAGATCCGCTGAAGTCGGTGGGGTTAGACCACGAAGAGCACAGCAGAGATGCTGGTCCTGGCCCACTGTGCCCATGGTTACAAGGCTTCATCAAAGTGACATTTCTCGCCGCGCGCGGAGGGAGCAGCTATTATCTCGCTGTCTGCTGCTAATGAACTTCACCGCAGTGAGCAAAGTCCTTTGGTGGGCATGACCGATACTGCTCGTTCCAATTAAAAACGCACAATTAACATCTCGTGCCATCCCCTCCGGCAGAATGACCGTTGGAAAATGTCCCTGATCCTTTCTGTCGTGGGATGGCCCTTGTGCTGTCCCTTATCCCCGTGCCTGGCATTGCTGTTAGACACCTGGGGGTTGTCACCTGGCAGCTCGGCCATCCCCCCCCTCACAGGCTGGGTGACACACTTGTCACACAGGGGAAGCACAGAGGAATCGGAGTCAGATGTTTTGGCTGAGACTAAAGAGAGCTTCCAAAAACCATCATGAGAAATTATTGGGAGTCACTGCTGAGACGAACAGCAGCGGGTCAGAGGGACACCGTAAGGACTCAGCAGATCTTGTCACCGGCATTGCCCAGAGATGGCTCCATCCTCAGAGGATTTGTCCCTTTCTCTATTTGTTGTTCCCCTCTAGAAATAAGAATTGATACCCCGTCATTTCGTCTGGATGTTTTCACACCCTGACAAGGGCCAGGAAGGCTCAGGAAAGAAATAACAATTGCTGTTTTTTCTCCAGCTGGGCTGAGCTCTGCCCTTGCTTGCGCAGGAGCGGGTCCGTGTCGCGTCCGTCCGTGTGTGCACGGGTGTCTGTCTGTGGGGCTGCCCAAACGCGACGTTCAGTACGTCCCAAGGCACCCGAGGCGGGCTCAGGTCTGCCCACTCACACACAGGACCTACCGATGCCGGGGGGCAGGAGGGCTCTGAAACGGACCCCGGACACCCACGATGGCATCAAACACCTACGTGAGGGCTACTGAATCCTGCCTAGCTGACTAAGGAGCACTAAAACTCCTCAGGATGATACAGGAGAAGGAAATCGCCGCTAGACTTGCTGGAAGAATCGCTACTTTGCTTCGAATTCCTCTCTCATCCGTAAAGAAATGCGACTACCAAAGCCCCCTCAAAAAGCAAAGCCTGCAGCGAGGGCGGTGACGCTGCCCCGGGAGGGCGAGAAGGGGAGAGGGAGCCGCTAACGGATGCTGTCGGCATGTTACTGCTAACTCTGAGAATTAAAGAACTTGCGAAGAATCAGACCCAGAATGGCAGATGAATTAATAAGAGAGAGAGATAAAGAGGGAACGGGGTCTCTGCTGCGGAGGGAACACACACCCGTAACCCGCACGCACAAGGAAGAGGGAACAAAGGTTCAGAGCCCTTGAGAAATGCGTTTTCTCTGTAAAACCAGGCACGGGAGACTGCTGCTGCTGTTTCACTCTCTGTGTAACCCAAAATAAAATGTCTTCTTAAATAAAAATCAACCGTAGATGCGTGTGTGTTTCTGTGTGTCCCAAGAGGCAGAAGAAGATCCAGAATGGGGAGAAGGAGGCAATTAATTTTCTGCAAGTGTTCGTTCATCTTTTCAAATGAAGGTGCTTTTTCTGGGCAAGGGTCCATTTTGGATGTCCATTCACGAGCTGTTCTAACAAAGGGATTTTAACAGCCCAAAGACCGTTGCCCCTGCTTTTACCCGGCAGGCTCATGTTGGAGCATTTCTAGCCTGAAGTTGAAGAGAGAGTTGGTCAGATGAGAAGCCAATCTGTTGAGCCTGAAATACTTAGTTAGAAATATCTTAGCTATGACTCTGTCTAATTATATCCAAAGCAAGTCACTACCAATAGCATTTGGCTGATCTGACTCATATTGAGGGACTGGGATTTTCAAAGACACAAAGTCCCCCTACTTTTTTCTGCAGGTCTGATACACTGCCATTTTAAAGCCCTACCAAAAAAAAAAAAAAAAAAAGGAAATCTTTGAAATTGGTGAAATTCCCAGACTCAAGAGCAACTGCATCATCGGGGCTTATGAAGCCCTAGACACAGGAGCCAGACACAGCCCTGGAAGCTGGTGGAGATCAAGTTGGTGAGGATTTGGCTCCTGGTGCTCATGACGCAGCCAGAGCCAGCCCTGACTCTGCATGCAGGGGAAGAGATCACCCTTAGCTTTCCTGCTGGAAACCTCAAGATGCATCCGTAGATACAACCCATCTCCTCTGATGCCTGAAGGCAGACTTTTTAAGCTTCAATAAAAAAAGAGTTAAAAGGTATATTTCCTTGGGAGTTATTGTCTGTTGTCATGTACTGTTATTCCCTGGGGGTGGAAAACAGAAGGTACCACCCCATCAGTAGAGCCAACACTCTCCCCTGCGCTCCCTTTATTTCTTCACGCTCGGCCCCAGGAGTAAAGCACAGGAGTTTCCTTCTCCGTTGCTTCACCCCTCGCTCGCACAGGTGTGCAATCACATACACACAGCTCCTCCTTCCGTCTCTCAGCCATGGTCCATGACTTATTCACTCACAGATACTCATGTGGGATATTTATGGGAAAGGAGTAGTTTGGTGCTTTGGCAGCTTTACCAGAAAGGCGAATTTATTTAGGCTGATAAACTGTAACTAAACATTCACCCTGTGCTCTAGGTCCCTCAACACAATTTAGTGTCTACAGGAAAATGGTGCTGAGGAAGCCCATGAGAAGACATTACTCCTCTTGAGTAGAGTTACTTGGCTCAGCATGAGGCAAGCGTTGCACCAGCACATGGGGTACACGCCATCCACCCATTGGGGAGACAACTGAGCTCTTTACAACAATGGAACAACCTCCAACCACTTCCAAACGTGCAAGTCCAGGGGCTTTCAGGATGCAGTAGACATGTCATGGCGAATACCAACCCTACATTGGTACATGGCTCCACGTAAACCACCGGAGGCCTTCAGACACCAGTGTTATGGACCTCTCTACGCCCAAGGGTAGGAATGCCTTGAAATGCACCGCCAGCTCTTATTGCTGCCACCCTGCCAACCCCAGGGGTGGAGGGAAACAGAGAACCACATTCATAGGACGTCTCTAAATCGCACCCTTCTCTTTGCCGAGGGGACGGGATTCACTTGCCGTTCTTTGCTCCTACCAAGAGGTGGCAACAGGCAATTCTGTATTGGCCTCAGCAAGGAAGAAACCCTGAATCTTAATTTCCGCCAGTCCCTGCCACATGTAGTCTCTCCACTGGGTATAGCGCGAGCAAAGTTCCTGGGCTGGAAGGGAGGGGTGCTGCAATAAAAGCAAAAAAGGACACTTGCAAAAGCAAAAAATGACATTGATTTTAAAGAGCAAGAGCAAAACTGCCATTTGCAAAGGGCAAAGCATCTCCAGGGAAAACTGGAGAACATTATTGATAGGTGGATAGTTTGGAAGGAGCACAAATTGAGAAGACTGTTTAACAATGAGGCAAGGAATGCTCAATTAGTGCATGCTAAAAAACCTCCCATTAGGAACTGCAGCTGATCCAGACATGGTAATGCCAGACACAAGAGTTAGAAGATCATAAGTCAGCTCCCTTTTTCCCCTGGGGAGTGATACTGGCCAAACATTACCATGTTATCATCAGATGTGCATATATGTATGCATAAACATTCATTTCTTTTTCATTTGCCTTCTGAACCTTGGAGGAACCATGCAGGTCACATCTGCACAATACAGAGGGTCAGAAGCTTAATACAGAAGAAAAAGAAAAAGCAGGAGGTCCCCTCCCAGCACACGGCTCCAACAGGCAGGGATGGCTAAAGCGACCAGACTCTGCGAGAGATGCACTGAGGTGGATGGGGGTGAGGAGGGAGCACTGGAGGTCTTGAGGGATGCCTCCATCTCTTGCCTCCTGAGTCACTGCTCTTTCCAGCCAGCTGGGGCTGTTTCTGTTTCATGTCATGGATATTATTAAAGCTGGCGTCTGTGTTGCTGCGGTTCCTGGAGCAGCAGCACATCACCCTCCTCTGCTCTGCTCTGGTGAGACCCCACCTGGAGTCCTGCGTCCAGCTCTGGAGCCCTCAGCACAAGAAGGACATGGACCTGTTGGAGCGGGGCCAGAGGAGGCCATGAAGATGATCTGAGGGCTGGAGCCCCTCTGCTGTGAGGACAGGCTGAGAGAGCTGGGGGGGTTCAGCCTGGGGAAGAGAAGGCTCCGGGGAGACCTTGGAGCCCCTTCCAGTCCCTGAAGGGGGCTCCAGGAAAGCTGGGGAGGGGCTGTTTGCAAGGGCATGGAGCCATAGGCCGAGTGGCAGTGGTTTAAACTAGAGCAGGGCAGGGTTAGATCAGCCATTAGGAAGAAGTTCTTGACACTGAGGGTGGTGAGACACTGGCCCAGGTTGCCCAGAGAGGGGGTGGAGGAGACATTCAAGGCCAGGCTGGATGAGGCTCTGAGCGACCTGATCTAGTTACAGATGTCCCTGCTCACTGCAGGGGGGTTGGACTAGATGGCCTTTAGGGGTCCCTTCCCACCCAACCCATTCTGTGATTCTATGATCACCTCCCTGCAGGAAGCTCTACAAGGGCAGTGGGTGACCCCTACCCGGGCACCTGGGTGTTTAGTGCTCCAGTAAAGACGCTGTAACCCTGCCTCTGTCTCTGTCTTTGTCCTCACCGTCAGCCTAGGAGGTATCTCTGAGGAGAGAAGCCTCACCCTTCCCACTTACTGACCCTTCGCACTGTGGCTTCGGGTTATGAGAAAGACCCCCTGTTCTCCAGGAGACGATGCTGACGTACCAGGAGCTTTATGAGACCAGCAATCAATTCCCCATCCCTCTGCAGAAGCAGCTTTCACATTGTGGACTCTACTCAGCAATTACACTCCTGTGCTGACCTTTAAATCACATCTGCTTTCCCTGGAGAGCACTGAGCTGAGAGGTCACAGCCACACCACGTGTGTGCACTGAGGTGCCTGACATTTGGGGAGGAAACATAAAGACGATTTCAATCTTCTTCTAGCTCCAAGGTGCTACTGAAATAATACAACATGAAATAACATCTCTTCAAGGCCCAGCTGCAGCTGCTTGGTAATGGAAGTGTGGGAGAGAGATTGTTCCAAGGGATGGCCCAAGACCTTAGGTGAAAGCCTTGTTAAGTCCAATCTTTACAGGTTTGTCCCCTTGGGCAGAGCCCTTTCTTGCCTGCAGACAGCGGAGACGTGGGGTGGATGCAGGATGCTGCAGCTGGTGGCATGGGCTGTCTGCTCAGCCAACAGTGCCAACGTGTGAGCCCAGCTCTGGAGGAGAAAATCCAGGGCAGCCCCGGCTCCACTCAAAGTGACATCTGGGCAAAGCCCTGCATCTTTTTCAGCTGGTTTTTTTTTTTGGTACAGCCAGAGCCCATGGTTGGGGTTCATCCACCAACGCTTGGCTGGGGGCTCAGCAAGGCCAGCACGCTCCTCCTGGACAGACCGGCACCTCCAAGGAGTCACTCAGCCCACCCAAAAGCAGCCACATGGGAAGGGGGAGCTGAAGGTCCCTTGGGAGAACTAATTCCTCATTTTAGCTGCCATCACGTGCTGATATTTCAGGTGATTAAAGCTCTGGAGAGGGACCTCCCTTCCAGTTTGAGCTGTGCATGCGGCATCCAGCACGCAGCTGCAGATGTGGCTGCCTTCCGAGAAACCCACGTTTCCAAGCTCTGTTTGCAAAGGGGAAATCCCAGGTATGAACCGTGTGCCTGAGAGCTAAGCCAAAACCACCGCGGGGACACAGTGTTGTAAAGCAAAGCTTGTGTCAGTTGTGAGACTGCAGAGATCTTGGGCTCTCTGTTTTAACGAAAGGCGCTTTTTTCTGCCTAGAATCCTGAATTTCTTCCTTTCCTACTTATATTCACCGTGCCGAACCCCCCTGAAGCATTCATAAGCAAGAAGATAACCAAACACAATTACAGATTAGGAAAGCAAAGAGGATTTGTTGGGCTTTGAGGCTACAGGTGTTCTCGCCGGGCGACGGCGTGTTCCTCATCGCTTGTGGCTGGAGGTCATTTGAGAGAAACGGCTTTGGCTGTTCATTACAGCACATGAAACCTGCCGGTTGTGGACTCCCTTTGCAACCCGTGGAGATCTGCTCCGGACCAGCAATGGACCTGAGCTGTGATTCCCCTGAAGGAGCTGACGACCCTTCCTCTGATGAATCGCAGCTCCACAGCTTCGGGAGATACCTCCACCCAAGGTGCCCTACCCAAACGGGATCATTTTTGTGTGGCGGCGCCTTAAGTATCTGTGCAGACACCTAAGAGAGAATAAGGGCATATATATTTGTGTTCTGAACTGAAAAGATATAAAAAATTAGTGCCCTGGGTTGCTTTTACTACCCTCGGTTATGGGAAACCTCAAGCGCCGCTGCATGAGACGTGTGCGGTTTCCTGATGTGTTTCAGTGCAGAATCAAGCAGATTAATTAAACCGCTGCTGAAGGTGATCAAAACTGCCCTACCTTATTTTGCACTGACCTCCGCAACCTCCCTAACCTTTGGCTTTGAGCAGCAGATACCCAGGGAGGGAGATACCAGCATTTTTACACGCCTGAGCTGTAGGCACGCGCTTGCCTTAAGCCTCCTCTTACGAGGCATTACCAGGGATGGGCTCCGGGTTTTTGATACACGAAGCTTATTACCATTCTGACCGAATCTGCCTTATTATACTTATTGGTGTTGGAATGAGAAACAGAGGGCGGTTAAAAGGACCGCAATTAGGGGACGATGACTTCCAGATGAGGTCTCACCCTGAACAACTGCACCTTCCAGCCCCCCCGGCAAGATTCACACCGCTCACCCTTCGCGGCAGGGTTTGGCATTCCCCGGCAGTAGCTAGCCAAGCAAATCGGTTATCGCCCACTTTAGGGAGGGACATCCTAGGTAGAACAGTGTAAATAATCGATTTTTTTTGCTTCACCGGCAATTTCAAACGACAAAATAAGCAAACAAAAAAATTGCGTCGGGGCAACTTGAAATTCGAATCCTCGAAATTATTTTTTTTTTTGGTCCATTTGAAAGTTGGGAAAAAAATAAACTTTGGGTTAAGCGGAACGTTTCGTTTGCCCTAATGTAAAACGTTCCATTTTGAAGCCAAGTATTTTCTTTAATAAGGGTGTAAACATAACTTAAAGAGGCTTCTAAGCAAAGAGTGTTGGTTTGTTACATTTTATTTTTTTCCGATGTTTTGTTTGTGTCTGTCACAGGCAATTCTGCAAGGCTGAAATCCATCCAGGGAACAGTTTGCTGCTGCTGAATCCCTGTTCTTCCCGAGAGAAAAGGATTTGGCAAAATGTCTCACCCAGGTGAAGCTGTAGCTCTTTAAGAACCTTTTCTTTTACGTTCTCAAATCACCTTTTACCCAGTAGACTTGGGACGTATTAAAATGTCTGGTTTACCTGTGAGCAAAGTAGGTGAAACCTACCCTGGGCAAAAAGCCAGCCCAGGAGCTATTTGTGGATGAGCCGGGACAGAAGTAACGGGAAGCTTCATTTTCCTCTCCTAGGAAAGGCCTTAGAGTGCAATACGGAGATTTTGTGCAGTTTCAGCTCCACAAAAAGGACTCCTGAAGGACCTGAATGGCACGATTTACTTCAGCAGCGCTGTAAGACCAAAGAAAATACCCAGATCTTTATGATCTATGCGGTCTCGGTAAGCCGCGTAGCTCACTTCTTGGGGTAGAAAGCGGGCCTCATGCAGTGATCCTTCCACCCCTTCCCCCACCTTACGACGCTGAGATAACACACTTGGGCTGGTCTTGTTGAAGGTCATGCAAAGAGCCACCGGTGGAGCTGATAACTGAACCCAAGAGACCCGACGGGTTGCGTGTTTCTTAGAAATAACGTTTACTGTGATATCCGAGTGCCATTACATCAGCCCTTGTTTCTAAGCACTAGATAGAAATCTTCCCCACGGGGACAAATAGCAGACATTAGAAGAAACAGAAAATTCAGATGTAAGAGAGCAGCTGACGGTTCAAAATTAACTAAATCCTCCCTCTTTTCATGTTTGTATCGTTCCCAACTGAGTCTATGTAAGCCCGAAATGAGGAGATCCTATCAAAGCATTTGGAGATATCTCATCCAACGCTACGTGAACAGCAAAGTCACCACCCAACAAAATCACTTTTGAACTCTGTGCGGCAGCAACCCGACTAATTGCATTTCAGATTAATGAGTCTTTCACTAGAGTCCTAATTGCATAATGAGAACCTCATAGTTCACTTTTAACTACTGAACTGATTCCAAATTAACCAGGCGATGCACACGCACCCAGTGCAACCTGTAGTTGGGGCTGATTTGCATACGATAATTACAAGTGTTTCGCTTTGTAAGTGGCTCTCTGCTTTCTCTTACAGAGCGTTTGTTTCTGCTCCAGCAAATTGTGCTCTTGGACATGCGTATTATGGCGGAATCGTGAGCGGTGAAAAGACCGTTAGTGTTGTTTTGAACTACCTTCCAGCGAGAGCACACAGCTATAATCGCGCTGTAATTGTTCCCTGCCAGCTGTCTGTGTGGGATGAGACCGTGCTCTCTTCTTGCTTATTGAAAGGCAGCAGGTCCCGTTCTCCAAGCTGGAAAAGCTTCTTCCTTCTCCCTCCATCCCGCTTCGGTTCCCCAAAGGTGCCCCATCCCGCTAGTCCAGGTCTTACCAAGGCTCTTGGATTGACCGGGGGATGAGGGCTGAGCGCGCACTGGGGGTGGTGAAATGCTGCTCGGCAGGGGGCGGGATGCGGGATGGGGCCCGTAGGGACGGATGGAGAAACAACGGGGGGGGTTACACATCTCATTGATCCTTTTTTCATGGATGGTAGTGTGGGAAAGAGGAACCGAGAGAAAGACGAAGAGGATGTGGCACCTCTCTCCTCGCCCTCCTCTTGCCCACCTCTCTTCCCAGTTCCGTGGGAAAAACATAACATATTAATTTTTGGGGTACAGCAAAATCAGCATTTCGGTTTGAAACTTCATTTTCTTTTTTTTTCCAAATCGGTCTGATTTTACTTGCTTTCAATAGCAAACAATGCGTTGGTAAAATTTGCGTTATGGCAACAGCATCTTCCCTGGAAGAAAACCTGTCTTTCAAGGCTGGAAAAGCCCTTTATTCTCACGGGTAATATTTCAAGATTTCTACATTTTGCTATAATAACAGTCATTCATAGAGAACATTGCCCAGCTTCTTCCTCCTCCCTAAACCAGACAGCAGGTTACAAACCCCAGACGCTGCCTGCCAGCCCTTCTGCAAGGCGGGCCCTGCGCTGAGGTCCACCATGAGACCCTGAACTTCTCTACCACGGCTGGAAGAGCGACTCATTTCTCTCTATACCACTGCATTTATTCTTTCCTTATTCACTACTGAGAGGAAAGAAACACGTAACCTTTTCCCGAGGGCCATGAAGGTGTCTGCCATTGCATTTGCATTTCCTCCACGGGTGTTACTTGGACGTCAAGCAAAGCCAAATCATCACAGTCCCTTTGCTTTCCCCAGATCTCAGCCCAGCTGGCAACAGAGCAAATTTCGCTCTCTTGCCCTTCAACATCACAGGCCTTTCCTCATTCCAGAATAATTATTTTGGCTCCTCTCCGTTGCCTGGTGCTAAGGGTGATTGATTGCCGTTTCCCTCTTGGTCTGTCTTGTCAATAGAGGGAAGTCGTTTTATGTCGTACGTGAAGAGCTCAGGTTTGTCCCCTGTACTGGCTATAACGTGAAGGACTCCTTGCTTTAAAAAGAAAACAAATTACGAATCTTTTTCGAGACATTGTGACAGCAGATAGCCTTGCAGGTGACCACTCCAGCTCCTCCTGGTGACCCAAGGTCTCATCCTGCCCCTGCAATAGTTTCTCATCTTTCAGGCCCTGAAAGGGCTCTCATGAATCCCGTTCATTCCTCATCCCATTTTCTTTCTCTTCTCCTTCTCATCTCCGTTGATAGCCCAATTTTCATAACGAGTGACATTGTGTCCGGGATATATTAAGCCAACCTAGAGCAGTCCTATGTCCCATCCGACCTCAGCTTTGCCCCTGTGCCCGGCCCAGCAAAGCCCCTCTCCTGCCCCTCTCCGTCCTCCTGATCCCCGTGAGCTCCTGCCTCACCGTCCCTTCAGCATCGCTTGGGAGAATGCACCCTCCTTAAAACCAGAAGAATAACTTCTTTGTGCCACACCGCTCCATGTCCTCTCCATCCCGACCCGTCCGATGGGCAGGGGAGAGGTACAAACTGCCCCGTTGTCTCTCCTTTGGGAGAAAACTAAGAGTTTTTGAGGATACAACTTCTTCCTGAGCTACAAAGGGATACCTGCCAGCACGATAATGAATGGTCCTTTCATAACATACATGTAACAACAATAATAAAAATAACAAGAATGACACCAGGAACAATGGTAGAGAAAGGTGGATTTTATTATTGGTCACTTTATAGATGAAGAGTGACGTTCCTGGATAATAGTGTGTTATAGCCCAATTCTTCCTGGCCGGGAAGCAGATTGCCTTGCACATCCCTGTGTTTAGGTGGGACAAAGGCTCCGGTTTCTATTCAGTACAAAGAAAATAGAACGTTTCCCGCGGCCAGACAGCCATCTAATTGAGCTCGCTCGCTGCTGTTTGGGATTGCAGGAATTCTTTGTTTCTCATTAGCGCTAAATGTTGCCCGCGCAGCACACGACACAACCGCACTCACCATCGTCGGCACACGCGCAGCAGACTGCGCTGCCCCCGAGGCTCAAAAAACCCATAAAATCTCACAAATGCTGCAAATAAGAATCCCATTCGCGATGATCGGGGTTTGTTTTGTATTCAGTACTGACGGGCTCCGCATTATGTGGGGGTGCTTTGTCCTCTGCTTTCCTTGACAAAACAACGATGGTAAATAATCTCACACCCAGAACGCGAAGCACATTTTTGCAAGGGGCCGAAAGAATGACTGGATTAGACACGGGCAGGTTTTTTCCTTCCTCTCATGGTACCGGAGCCATAGTCCTCCCCCACCATGAGGAACGAAGGCAGATTGTATGGCAGCAAAGATAACAAAACTTAAATCAGTTTGTCCCCTTTCTGGGTTGGGGTATATCTTGCTCTCTATGTATGCACACACATTCATATGCTTTCGTATCTATTAATTACATATCTAGATATACATATTTGGATGCATGGAAGTTGCGCATGGTGCGTGAGCGCCGTCGTGCCTGCTCAGAGGACTCTCGTTAGATTTTACAGCTCGGCCTAACGAAGATGAATCTCCCCTCGCTGAGCAGGAGCCGGTGAAGAGGAAAAAGGGAAAAGCTACTTTGAGGTGACCAAACACCTCGGGGGACTTATTGCTGCCTAAACATGGCAAAATATTCCTTTTTTTTACCCCGCAGGGGGCTGCCCCTTCCTTTGGAGATGCGGTGGATGCTGCTGATGCTCTTCCTCCTGCCTGCCTGAATGCAGCCGCGGCGGGTTTAAAGGAAGAGTCTGTTTTGCGATGGGGGTCGGATTGCTCTGCCCCTGCAGGGAGGGTTTGGCAGGCAGGGACCAAACACGGCTCTGCCAGCGGTTTTTGTTACTTCTCTAGCCGTCTGCCTCTCACTCCGTCCCAAAGGGGGATCTCCCCTCCTCCTAAGCAAAGCTCCAGCAAGATTACGAAGAATAAAACCTTTCATTTATTCTTTACAGACACAGCTTGGCACTCAGATCCCATGGGAGGCGTGTTTGGCTTTGTATACCTCGAGACAAAACTCAAACACCTTTGGATTTCAGACAGTTGGAAAATCTGTATTTTGTTTGCTTTGTGAGAATAACTATCAGGATAAAATTCATCTCCATTCAAGAAGGACTTTATAGCACTGAAGTCTTGCTAGGAACGAATACATTTACCCTGTAGAGAGCATTTAAGCCTACGAAGCCCAGAGCCATCCAACGCTCACAAGTGCACTTCTGCAGTTCAATCGAATAGCAACGTATCCCAGCAGGTTGGGGAAACTGAGTCACGGCCCCGCAGAGGCATGTAGCCATGGAGAAAGGATTGATCTGCCAGGGGACAAGCTCGGCTGGACACCCCGACTAAGGGACACCCCGACCGAGGGACATCCTGACCAAGGAATACCCCGACCGAGGGACACCCCGACCAAGTGACAGCCTGACCAAGGGACACCCTGATGGAGGGACATGCCGACCAAGGGACATCCCAACCAAGGGACAGCCTGAACAAGGGACACCCTGACAGAAGGACAGCCTAACTGAGGGACACCCCAACCAAGGGACAGCCCGACCAAGGGACAACCTGACCAAGGGATACCCTGACCAAGGGACAGCATGACAGAGGGACAGCCTAACTGAGGGACATTCCGACCAAGGGACAGCCTGATCGAGGGACAGCCTGACCAAGGGACACCCCGACCAAGGGACACCCCAACCGAGGGACACCCCGACCAAGGGACAGCCTGAGCGAGGGACAGCCCGAGCGAGGGACAGCCTGAACAAAGGACAGCCCAAGCAAGGGACAGCCCGACAGAGGGACAGCCTAACCGAGGGACATTCCGACCGAGGGACAGCCCCATCAAGGGACACCCCGACCAAGGGACAGCCTGATCGAGGGACAGCCTGACCAAGGGACACCCCGACCAAGGGACACCCCAACCGAGGGACACCCCGACCAAGGGACAGTCTGATCGAGGGACAGCCTGACCAAGGGACACCCCGACCAAGGGACACCCCAACCGAGGGACACCCCGACCAAGGAACAACCTGACCAAGGGACAGCCTGAGCGAGGGACAGCCCGACCAAGGGACACCCCGACCAAGAGACACCCCGACCAAGAGACACCCCAACCGAGGGACATCCTGACCAAGGAACAACCTGACCAAGGGACAGCCTGAGCGAGGGACAGCCCGAGTGAGGGACAGCCCGACCAAGGGACAGCCTGAACGAAGGACAGCCCAAGTGAGGGACAGCCCGACAGAGGGACAGCCTAACCGAGGGACATTCCGACCAAGGAACAACCTGACCAAGAGACAGCCCGACCAAGAGACAGTCTGATCGAGGGACAGCCCAAGCGAGGGACAGCCACAGGAGGACGCGCTCTTCAGACCCCAGCCCTTACAAGGCAGCACGGCACCTTTCTGAAGGAATTCTTTTACCCATCTGCAACGCCTCAGGTTTGGCGATATGCCCCCAGATCCTTCCAATTACGTTTTTGCAACAATTTGCAAGAAAAAATCCTGGCTTTTCTTCGTTTTAGTGTCATGTTTTACCTTTTAAGCCTGAGCTGCCTTCGCTGCAATTGAAGGAAAACAGCTGCCAGGTGAAAGAATAAAACACCGACTTCTGCAAGAGCGAGCACAGTGTGTTTGTCGCGTTAAAATGACAGCTGCCCCTTGGACACAAAACCAGCTTGGGAAATGTAATACAAGAGCGATCGCAAAAATCTGAAGCAAGTTTCCTAGCTGCCTACATTACAGAGCCTTCAGTTTTGTGGGGACTTTGCTCTGTCTCAACGACAACTCCTTTCTTCAAACCAGCTGCTTCTTTGGGCATGATTAACTCCAACATCACACCCTGCCTTACATCTCCCCACCTCGGGCCAGCACCTGGATTTTATATGGGGTTCGTGGCATTTCCGAGTGGATGCCTTGGGTGCAACAACCATGGAAAAGATATTTCCAGAGGAAAAAGCGACGCTGTGCAGAGCTAGCAGGGAAACCAGACGCACGGAGCCACATCAAATCAGCCACAACACGGCCCGAGAAACTCTTTGCTTCGAGCTAGTCCTCACCTGAAGCTGAATTTTGGTTACCACAACACGGTCCTGGAGGGCTCTTTAGCGGTAATGCTGGCGCCAGGCTGTCCCCTGGCTGCGCTGTGTTGGTCACCTCTGCAAGGGACGGACTGTAAATTCCCTGCCGAGGGGCAGGAGCCCTTCCAAGCCTTCAGTGGAACGCCTCAAACACTCACAAGGAAATAAATAATCCAGGCCTGGCCTTCAAAGAACTGATAAGGCTCATATTTCTGGCGCCTGAAAGTGTGGGAGAACTGTCTTGTGAAGACAGGATCGTTCTGCCACTCGTGTGGTGAGCTCGCTCGTTCTCAGCTCTCAAGGCCATTGTGTCCCATGAGTGACCTTTGCTTCATTATCCACAAAATGCATATGAAAGTGCACACCCCTGCATACGCTAATGAAGATTATAGAGATCATGCTAAACATGGATGACTATGGCACTCGTCTCTCCACCCAAATCATGCTACACGTCACCTGGGAGAAGGGAGAAACCTGAGCCGAGGCTGTCCTCAGCAAGGGGGGTGGACTGTGCTAATTCAGCAAACATAAAAGGGGAAAAAAAGTGCCCCGAAGGGGGAACAAAGAAGAGACAATAGAAGAAGGTAGTGCCCGGGAAGATTCTTCCCAAGAAAGAAGACCGTGCCTGGGAAGATTTTTCCAAGAAAGAAGATGATTATGCCTGGGAAGATTCCCTGAAAAAGACGCTGGAACCAGGACCGGTGATCTCTTTATCTCTGTCTTTTTCTGTGTCTTTTCCTTTCTCTATCCCCCAGTTTCTCTTTTCTCTTAGAATTGTTAAGTAATGGTTAGAGTTGTTAAGTAACGACCTTAAGTGCCGCTTGCCGTAAGTTGTCCTATCCCCGTTGTTCACCTCACCGCTTGCCATAATTAGTTATACACCTACCCAATTACCGTGGACTTGTTAAGACCTACACTAACCATTTTGGGAAGCTAATAAATGCTTGTATATGGACCTTGGGATTTATCTCACCTTAGTCCGCACCGTTGAGAATTTACGAATCTGAAGTCACTTCCCCCCCCGGCCTTTACTGGGAGTGGGACGTGACAACCTCCTGCCCCAGTCCTGCTGCAGGACTTGTGGGATGTGCCCATGGATGGGAACAGCCGTCTCTGCAGGAGCAGGATGAGATTCCTGGCTCCATCTCCCAGGCGCAGCTGCGACCCGGAGACTGCGCTCTTACCCGCGTGTTTTTCTTCTCTTGCTGGGCACTACAACCTGCCTTTCGTCGCCGATTCTCCCCAACTCGTGCAGCGCTGATAAAAAGGGGATCCACTTCCCGGAAAGGTCTCGGTCACGTTTTCAAATGCTCCCCAGGCATTTCTGAAACCTTGCTGTGTCACGTTTTCCTTTGTGTCTCAGCCTAGCTAGTTTGCTAGGGCGGTAAATTTTCCCCAGATTGAAGTTCGTTATTTTTTGTCCACGGCTTGCAATTAGAAGCCTTGAAAACACAAGAGCGTGTAGTGCTTTGCTTCCTGTACTTACTGCTGGTACCCTCTGCATTCGAAGGTATCTAAGCAGATAACTGGCTACACAAATGACTTCCTAACAAGAACTGGAACTATACGAGCATTTGGGGATTCTCAGGGCAACCTTTTAAACCAGCTCATGTGTGAATTTTCCTGTAAAAGTCAGAACCCCCCTAGTTTGCTACGCGTGCCCGTAAGTTATCTCTGATAAGTTATCTTTGCGTTACATGCACAAATCCCAGCACCTCCAGCCCCTCTCTGAAGCTGTCCTTCCCATGGGGGGGTGCACACACAGCCCACGTTGTTCGCTATCGTGAGCCAAGGCAAGGGATTTATAACAAAGATTCGGGGAAAAAAAAACCTGGCTGTGTGCAGACAATAGTAACACACTTCTACTAAGCGCAGCAATGAGGAAAACAAACACTTTCATTAATAATAATAATAATAATAATAATTTTGCAATCAGTGTGTCAGCATGCATCTAACGGTCTGTTCCCCTTAAACGGAGATGAATTGGTGGTATGTGGTTTAAATGTGGATTAAACTTTGCTTAGAGCATCTCAGAGGAGCACAGAACCAGCACACGGGCTCGCTTAGCGCTGCGCCCCGCGCCTGAAGTTGCACGAAAAGTTGCTGTCGATTTAGTGGAGTTGAAAAAACCTAACATTTCTGTGGCTGTTTCCGCCCTGCTTGGTAGGAAATGATCAACGGCCTGGACGAGGGGACAGAGTGCACCCTCAGCAAGTTTGCCGATGACACAAAGCTGGGGGGGGGGGGTGGCTGTCACACCGGCAGGCTGTGCCACCATCCAGAGAGACCTGGACAGGCTGGAGATCTGGGCAAAGACGAACCTTACGGAATTCAATAAGGGCGAGCGCAGGGTGCTGCACCCGGGGAGGAACAACCCCCCGCACCAGGAGAGGTTGGGGATGACCTGCTGGAGAGCAGCTCCGGGGAAAGAGACCTGGGAGTCCTGGGGGACAACAGGGAGACCATGAGCCAGCGATGGGACCTCGTGGCCAAAGAGGCCGATGGCATCCTGGGGGGCATCGAGAAGAGCGTGGCCAGCAAGTGGAGGGAGGTTCATCCTCCCCCTCTGCTCTGCCCTGGGGAGGCCACGGCTGGAGCTCTGGGGCCAGTGCTGGGCTCCCCGGGTCAAGAAGGACAGGGAACTGCTGGAGAGGGGACAGCAAAGGGCCACCGAGATGCTGAGGGGACTGGAACCCCTCTCTGATGGAGAAAGGCTGAGGGATTTGGGTCTCTTCAGCCTGGAAAAAAGACGGCTGAGGGGGGATCTTATCAACGCTGATAAATACTGAAAGGGGGGGTGTCAGGAGGATGGGGCCAGGCTCTTCTCAGTGGTGCCCGGGGACAGGACAAGGGGTAACGGGCACAAACTTGCCCCTGGGAAGTTCCATCTCAACAGGAGGAGGAACTTCTTTGCTGTGAGGGTGGCAGAGCCCTGGCACAGGCTGCCCAGAGAGGTGGGGGAGTCTCCGTCTCTGGAGACATTCCAACCCCGCCTGGCCGCGTTCCTGTGCCACCTGCTCTGGGTGACCCTGCTCTGGCCGGGGGTTGGACGGGATGATCTCCAGAGGGCCCTTCCAACCCTGTGATTCTATGATTCTATGAAAACACGGTGCAAGGTTTTCCTTGCAGGAGGAAGATGCTTTATCAGCAGCTGTTGAAGAAGGAAATGTCTTCCAACACAATCAGTCTCGTTTTTAACAGCCACAGGTGATGGCATTTTTATACCATATTGCAGCCCAGTCACAGAATGAGATCTTACTGTAGAAGTTACTATGCAAGGGCCAAGCAAAAGACAACTTCAGCTACAAGAAAGATGAAGTTCTGTAATTAACCCGTGCTCAAATCAAGCCATTATTCAGTGCTAACTGATCAAGCCCTCCTTTAAATGACTCTTGGGGGCTTGGGGTTCTTTTCATTGAACTTCAGAAGGCCTCAGACGAGAGGAGACAGGCCAGGGTAATCTCTCTGATACACATATCGATTAGTCATTCAGAGGAAATCGGAAGCAAAATGCAGTTCAAAGAGGCCTTGTCCCTGCGGCAGCTCAGTGTGCGTGATCCACCTGGGATGGAGCTGCCCGGGGACCGTGGCCCCGTGAGTCCTTGCCCTGCTTCAGCTTCACCCCAAGCTGTTCTCTACACGAGTTCCTCTGGATGTTGGAAAACTGGTGCAAATCAAAGCTGGCTGCAAACTCGCCAGGTGGATCGATGCTGGAATCAGGATCTCTGAGTAAAACGTAGCAGCACGAGCTGAAAAGCCTGAGCTACCTAATGCACGTGGCCCTGGGGCAGCAGGCAGCGAGGTCCAGCCGGGAGCACGGCTGCTCTGTCAGCGTGAAAAGTTGACACTTGCATTTCCCTTTGAGAAAGCAGTTACCTAAAAGCGAAGTGTCTCAGTTGAAAAGCCACCCCTTCCTCGGGAGCTGTGAAATGGGACGCTTCGGCTCTTCGGAGACTTCTTCTCAAGAAGCTTTCTTTCCAGAGACCTCAAAACTCAACACACTAAGTTTCTACAAAACAATCATTCCTGGCCAGAAAACATTTAGCTGGAGATTGCCCAGCTCTCTAGTACATAAAAGACATGCTAAATGTGTGGCAGGTCACTAACGACTTGCTGAATTTGATTGCCTGATGTGTCCCCATATTCACATGACTCCGGGAAAGGGGGATTTAAAGTGGAAGAAAAAGTACCATGATACAATCCAGTGCTAAGAAACAAGGAAATCATGGGTAACGTGGCGCGTATTTTATAGCTTCTGGACAGCTAAAAAGAACTGAAAACAATGTCACTCTTTCCCTGCTCACCCACTTCTCCCATATGGTGCCTTCCCTCCTCCACGCTTCCTGCTCTCCGCTTGGCACCATCTGTCCCGCCCGTGCCTTCCCCGCGAACACCCTCCCGTCCTCCTTCGCCTGGCACCCTCCTTCCTGGCATCGCCTTCAGCCAGGTTTCCTCCGGCAGTAGATCCTTCCCTAGGATCTGGTCTGGCTTTGCCCCTTCTCTGCTGGCATTTGTGTCACCCGAGTTGGGGTTGAAGGGGGACGTCCCCTCCCTGCATTATCTGATCGCCTGCCTGCTGCTTTGCAAGACATCAGGAAGGAACTAGGAGGCAAGAATAGCTGGATTTATTTATATTTTCATGTGGGGCTCGATATGCGGCTCAATCCCCAGCCAGCCTCAGCCAGCGTGCTGTGCAGAAGGGGTGGACGTGCCCTGCGAGGTTCAGGCTGAGAGAGCTGGGGGGGTTCAGCCTGGGGAAGAGAAGGCTCCGGGGAGACCTTGGAGCCCCTTCCAGTCCCTTAAGGGGCTCCAGGAAAGCTGGGGAGGGACTCTGGATCAGGGAGGGGAGCCATGGAAACGGTTTTACACTGGAGAGGGGAGATTTAGATGAGATATTAGGAAGATATTTTTCCCTCTGAGGGTGGTGAGCCCCTGGCCCAGGTTGCCCAGAGAAGCTGTGGCTGCCCCATCCCTGGAGGGGTTCAAGGCCAGGTTGGACGGGGCTTGGAGCAACCTGGGCTGGTGGGAGGTGTCCCTGCCCAGGGCAGGGGGTGGAATGAGATGGTCTTTAAGGTCCCTTCCAACCCAAAGCACTCTGTGATTCTATGATTTATGCCGTTGTTCGCATCCTTAGTGGAGGCTGGCAAGGTCTCAGCAAAAGGCACTACAGCATCGTGCATGCTTCTGCTGGGCCCAGCGCCTCGCTGACCTCCAAAGATGGAGCCGGGGGCAAGTCTGTGGAAACTCAGCCCTGGATTACCTCCCCACCTCCTCAAAGCTCCTCAGCAAGTCAACACCTTGCAAAATCAGCCTAAAATTCTTGTAATTTCCACCAGGTATTACTGCTGTTCCCTCCCTGACCCCTGTCCTCACCCAGGCTCCCGGGAGTGTTCAAAGCATGTTAATGCCCAAAGCAGCTTTCCGCTGCACCAGGCAGCAGGGGAATAGGAAAAGGAATCAAATCTCTGCCCTGGAAAAATGATTTCTTTGTATTCACTTGACAGGTAAAGAGTGAGAGCTGAAGCTCACAAAATCAGAAGAGTGTATGGAAATAGAGATCTTCTTTAATGCATTTTTTTAATTTAGCCCATCTCTTCTCCCTCTAAGAGAAAGACCTGGAAATAAAATCCCTGGGGAGGCAAGAAGGACCTGGGGAGAGAGCTCAGGGGTGCTTGCTGGCCACGCTGCCGCCTTCTCTCTTCATCGGGCACTTTCTTCTCTTTTTTTCGCCTCTTTGCTAATAAAACTCATCTCTCTCCTCCCTTTAATATAGCCATGGAGCCCAAGAAAGCCAACAGCTCTGGTGGGGAGCTGGAGTCCCTCACTGTGATGTCTCTGCCCCGAGGCACGGCGGGCGGTGGCACAGCTCTCCCGTGGCACCGCGGCGGGCGCTTTCCTCGTTGCCGAACCCGCGTGTGATCCTAACCCCCTTCTACAGGGTGGATGCTGAAAGTCGCTGAAAGTCAACGGTCCCTTCGGAAACAGGCAGTAGCTCCTCTGGATGGTCAGACTGAACACAGCCGTTGGAAATACAGACCTTTTTCAACATATTAAATGTTTCATTGGAAAATCTGAGAATTTTGTGCTGGAAGGTATTTTATTTTCCTTTTCGTGCTGTTTGCGTATCATATTGTGATGCCAAGAGGTGTCACACAGCAATAGTATATAACCACGACACAAAATGCCTTCAGCCAAGGTCGTAACGTGGCGGGGGGCTGTGGCTGAAACGTTCCAACATCTCATTCCTGCCTCGGAGCCAGCGCTTCTCGGCATCCTGCCCATGGCTTTTGCTCCTGCAAGCTGCTGCCTGTAGTTCTGCAAACGCCGTGTCTATGTCTCGCCATCCCTCTGCAGCAAAGCCAAGGCTGAGAGGTGTAAAACGTACGTGGAGCGCAGACACGCAGCGACGGGGCTCGCGGGGACGGGGCTGAGCCCGTGCCGTAGCTCTGCGGGATCCTCAGCCTGGTCCCCAGCAGCAGCCAAGGGATGCTCAGCACACGGGAACACTCATCTGAGAGATCCTGATGGGAGGAGGCTCTGATTGCATTAATCATCGTTTTCTAAGAGGACACGATTCCCCAGGACAGCACACACTTCGCTATATTAAGGATTTTGTTTATTCAGATGATAAACTTCCATCAGCGTCAGCAGCGTTAGCGGGCTGAAACAGCCAAGAGCTGAGCGAGCTTCGTCCAAAGAACAGGCTGACACCCAGACGTCATGGGCTTTGGTTTAAGGGGAAAAAGGAACATTTTAAGGTTGGTGGTGTTATCTGCAAACCCTGAATTTAGAGCGTTATTCCAAATGCGACCCCGCGGTGAGTTGAACCGTGGTATTCCCAGTGCAGGCCCTAACCGCAGGGAAAATTTCTGGCTGGAGATTTTCTCTCCGACTCGCCTGCAGGACTTGAGGATATTATTTAGCAAACCCAACGTATTCCCACTTGAAAGGAAAGAGAAAGTCCCAAGTTCTGCATTTGGTGAGTCTGCATTTCCCGATGAAGAAAATATTGTCCAAATCCCCCCAGGCAGCACCTGCCAGGGCACCCGTCCCCGTCGCTGGGACCGCGGCTGGCTTGGTACCGGCTCCGTCTCAGCACCTCAAGTAATAGAGTTTCTGCGGTTTCCTGTGAGAAATTAATTTATGGAAATACAGTTCACCGTCAAGCAATTCTCCCCGGTATTCGGTGAAGCCGCCCCCTTTCTTAGCATTATTGCATTATCCCCAGTTATAGCTCCTTGAATTAGCTTTCCTTTCCCTCCTTGCAGTGTACATACTTTGCATACTTATTAAAAAAATTAGTATTGTAATTTAGTCGTAACTGAACGTGTCCCTTAAGCATCTGACTCCATTTCTCTCTTGTTTTGTTTTTTTTTTTTTCCAATTAATCAACACTTATTGTGGTTCCTAGGACTGCAAACGCCGGGTGAGGTGGAGTCTCACTGATGCTGCAAACAATATTACCGCAGGCAGCTTCTGGAGGTTAATTCTCATCATTTCTGTTGCCTTGGCATGATATCGTGGAAACCTGAAAGACAAGGGCTTGCCCAAGGCGTTTGGTTTTACGCGGGGATGAGGTTACCTTCCACCCATCACAGCCCCGGCACCATCAGCGCCAGCCCCACTTCTCCTGTAACCTCCTTTAAAACCTCCTCTCTTCCAAAAATAAACAGCTGAAACTGTCATTGGGCTACTGTCATTTAAAAATAATATACAATATAATCCGATGCCAATATAGCCCTGCTTAAAGAAAAGAGTTAGCAATTACTACGACTCGGAGCTTTTTAGGGCTGAAAATATGTCACATTTCAGAGCTGTTACCCATTCGAACCCTCAGAAATGTTGGAAACGCCCTGAGGGGAACCCAGTCTGTTATGCACACACTATTCAAATATATTTTTATAAGAGCAGATTGTGGTTTTGTTTATTTAGAGCTTTTTCTCCCTTGCATATGCTTTACTATTTTGGGTTAGTCGATGAAGTATTACTGCCTCTAGACTTTGGCTACTGCGTCTTTGTTACCTATACTAAACGTACGTGTTTCGGGAGCATTACGAAACAGGAGCTAATCTAATTCCGCGGGAGAAGAGGTGGTAGTCACGTTTTCAGAGTTCGAGCCACGGAGGAACGCTGTGCCGGGAGGGGCTGGCAGCATCCCCAGGTCTAATTTCTTCCCGCATTTCAGGCACGGGTGCGGCAGAGATTCAGCCCGAGAAGTCCATCGGCCACAAACTCTGCTCCGTGCTTCACAACAACCTTAAAACCTTTAGTGGGAGACCAAAAGCCAGGCAGATAAAAACCCACTGTAGGTATTTTGAAGGAAGCAGTTTACCAGCAAACTGGGTGCTAGTTAGAAGGGGTTTTCCCAACCAGTTCAGGACGTTAATGGAATGGGATGGCTCGAGCGGGTGAGTGTCCGTTAAGGAGGGTCAGAGCAAGGAGAGGTTTCTGAGGCTGGAGAATTGCTGTGGGTGGACACCACAGCGTGAGCCGCACCGGGCACTACTTAAGGAGAGCTTTGTTAGAACGAGAAAGAAATTTTAGCTGAAAAAAAAAAAAAAATAGTCTGGGACAGTCACATCAGAGCTGGTTTATGGGACAAGGTTTGGAAAACTCAGGATCCTGGAGGAAGAGCAGTCAGGGGCAAATCAGGATGGGGAGGTTTGGAAAACCTGTTCTTGTCAGGCATGGAAGTACCTGAAAGGAGGGGGTAGCCGCGGGGGGTCGGTCTCTTCTCCCAAGGAACAGGCGCTGGGACAAGAGGAAACGGCCTCAAGTTGCGCCAGGGGAGGTTTAGGCTGGATATTAGGAAAAATTTTTACACTGAAAGGGTTATAAAGCATTGGAAGAGGCTGCCCAGGGAAGGGGTTGAGGCACTGGAGGGATTTAGGAGCCAGGTAGACGTGGTGCTGAGAGATACGGTTTAGTGATGGTTTCTGTCAGTGGCTGGACTCGATGATCTGAAAGGTCCCTTCCAACCTGGGCAATTCCGTGACTCTGTGATTCTATATGGAAAGGTAGTTCTGACCTTGGCTCGGGACACGTGTCCTTCTAAAAGCAATTGCTCTGCTGCCTGGGAGCCTGCTCCTCCTCTCCACAGGCATTCAGGGGCTTTCCGGAATCTCTGCCTCCTGCACGCAGCTTTTCATCGCAAAGGAGCCTAATTCTGCTCTGGCTTACTCGGATCAAAGGTAACTCCACGGAAGGAAATGAAATAACTCAGGTACTAAACTGGTGGTAAAACGGTAGTCAGTCTCCAGGGACTCTCTAGAACAGATATTCCCCATAAAACAATGAATTGTTTTACAGAAGGATGGAAGACAATTAATTAAAGGAAGAAAACAAGTTTAAAAATAAATACGGGACGTTATTCGGCTCCAGAACTTTGCCAAAGTAAATCCTAATTAAATGCTAGTTAAATCAATTTTGTGGACGTGCCTCCATCTAAAGCAGAACTCTTTTTGTTATGCACCCATCTATATAATGAATAATGTTATAAAAGCCTGTGCTCGCACAACACTTGAAAAGACTCCTCTGGAAACTGAGAACTGATTTAAAGCAAACAACAAAACCTGCCAAGCGAGTCCGTTCCCAGCACACGACAATAATTGTTCCCACCCAGTAACAAAGCTCTTGTCTCCGAACGATCAACACGAGCTGCTGCTGCTAACTTGTCTAATTACCACTTTCAAAAATGATATATTACTTTTAATGAGAACGCGTTTCTCCCTTCTCTCCCGCTCGTTCGCGAAAGGTCAGGAAGACGCTTTCATGTCTCAGGCTGCCTCAGCCTAGAGAAGCTGGTGCTGCCTTAAAAAATGCCAAAATCGCCTCCTTAGAAATCGCTTCAGAGAGATTCATGGGACTTAGAAATGGCGTTCGCGGAGCTTTTCCTGAAGGTTTCTTAGATGTAGCTGTCACTGAGTTTCACGGAGAGGAATTATTAAAATCAACTTTCCTTTTATTAATAGCAAATTTGGATTTGGAGACTAATCCTCCTTCCTCGGTGCCGCAGTGCAATGGGTATCAGCGCCGTGCAGGAGCCTCGGCCGCCGCCTTCTGCTGCGGGTGAGGGTGTCAAACCCTTCCTGAGAGCTTTTCGGCTCTTATTAAACATGTGGGGATTTTTAGCTGCAGATGTCTGCCTTGCCTCATGTTTTTTATCTTATGTTCAGGGTGGGCTTTAAAGATTCTGTTCAGTCATTTCTTCATATAAAGAATTTTTTTTCCCAGGGAAACAGTCTTTTGAAAGGGCAACACCCACAGATAGGTTCCTGCTTTTCTCCATTTCTGTTCATTTTCATGATTTATTTCTCCACCACAGGTGGAGATTCATAGCCAAGAAGCATCTTCCCACTTGTCCTTCCTACAGCCAGATGACAAAAGATGTGAAGGGCCACCTCAAGAGCTTGTAGTGATGTCATAGAATCACAGAATGGTTTGGGTTGGAAGGGACCTTGAAGACGATCTAATTCCAACCCCCTGCCCTGGGCAGGGACACCTCCCACCAGCCCAGGTTGCTCCAAGCCCCGTCCAACCTGGCCTTGAACCCCTCCAGGGATGGGGCAGCCACAGCTTCTCTGGGCAACCGGGGCCAGGGGCTCACCGCCCTCAGAGGGAAGAATTTCTTCCTAATCTCTAACCTAAATCTCCCTCTTCCAGGTTAAAACCCTTCCCCCTCGTCCCATGGCTCCCCTCCCTGCTCCAGAGTCCCTCCCCAGCTTTCCTGGAGCCCCTTTAGGGACTGGAAGGGGCTCCAAGGTCTCCCCGGAGCCTTCTCTTCCCCAGGCTGAACCCCCCCAGCTCTCTCAGCCTGTCCCCACAGCAGAGGGGCTCCAGCCCTCCCAGCATCTCCGGGGCCTCCTCTGGCCCCGCTCCAACAGCTCCGTGTCCTTCTGCTGTTGGTGCCCCAGAGCTGGAGGCAGCGCTGCAGGGGGGTCTCCCCCGAGGGGAGCAGAGGGGCAGAATCCCCCCCTCGCCCTGCTGCCCACGCTGCTGGGGATGCAGCCCAGGCTGCGGGGGGTTTCTGGGCTGCCAGCGCACGTTGCCGGGGCGTGTTGAGCTTCTCACCCACCAACACCCCCAAGTCCTTCTCCTCAGGGCTGCTCTCCAGCCATTCTCTGCCCAGCCTGGAGTTGGGCTTGGCATTGCCCTGACCCAGGTCCCTGATGACAGTGATTCCATTCCTGATCTTTTCCCACAACAAATTATACTCAAATAAGGAATCAACGTTCTGCCTTGCAGCTCAGAGTTCAGGGAGGATGGTCTCTACCCACATGGAAGGCAAGTCTTTGGGTGGGCTCTCGGGGTTGGCGGAGCTTGGTGTCTCCTTGAGGAGCACCTGCAACTGAGGCAGAACACGGGCACGTGGCACCAGCAAACACAGCTCCCCACATTAAAGCTTGGAAGAGAAGAGATTTGCTGCTAAGAGAGGATTAATTTTATGAGTCATCAAAATCTCAATTGAGATGCAGGGAAAAGGATTGAAGAGAGAACATTGCAGCGAATGAGATTATAAAACGAGGAAATCTATCACAAACTCCCTCAAAGGTAGGGAGCACATTCTTAATTCTTATTTAATGGCACCATTCCTTGTGTCAATAGCTCAGTTAAAGATTAACTAGAGGCCTTGTCCATCTGCATACTGAAAAAGGAGCTGGAAATGCTCTTTAGGGTAAGTCACAGAGAGAAATAAACAATCACTTCTTTAATTTCATCTGCAACAATTTTAGAAAAAGAAACTGTGTCCTACTTTTTGGAAAACTCTGCAGGTAACAAATCACTTCATCTGCAAAATAATCCATCCCGACTTCTGGGAACAGGGAAAATGTTCTAACGTAGAAGTTTTGCTTTCTCCAAAGCATGAAAAGCCTCAGCCACACGGGAAAAAAACCCAGCCACCGTGTCACACCAGGCTTGAATCACAATAAGTGCTCCCATTTTTCAAGTCAAATGCCCTTGGAAGTGTTAAATTTCCTGACAAATGAAGCTCGGGGTCTCTCAGCATGAACTTCAGAACTGCTTGATTTAAGCTTTGCCGGAGCAGACTACTTGTGAAAGACACTTCATCACCGTGTCCCCAAGCCGGCTTTCCAATATGCCTACACTGAAGTCTTCACTTGTGTTTCTACATATGTTTTACCATTTCCCTTCTCTCTCTGCCAATTCCACTTATTCAAAGCCCTCCAGTACTAGACTGTTTTATTTGAACCTGTGCCTGTCTGTAAGTTTAGGGATGTGGAAAGAAACCCAAGTAAAAACCCCACCTATTCTGGAGGGAGGTCACCACAAGGACCTTCCCGTGATACCTGCCGAAGCCTTGATGCCATCTCTCGGTGGATACCATCAGGAAAGGACCCTGGAGCATCCCACCACACGGAAGCAGAAGAGATTTGTGGACACATCTGGCAGCAAAGAGCCTCAGCTCAGGGCTCCAGCTCCCACGCAACTGTCCCGTGTGGACAAACTTGGGTGAAAGTTTTGCCAGATCATAAAAACCTGAATGTTAGAGGTGGAAAAGACCTGAAAGACCAGTCCTCACTGCCCCATATGTTAACAAGTTCTATTTTCCCATCTGATTTTAATCTTTTTCAAGTCCCCAGGCTCCTGCCTACCCCTCCGGGGAGATCCCTCCACAGTCTGGGAGCTTTTTCTGCTGGATGGAGGGCGCCCAGCTCGCTGCAACACTATAAGGTCCCACCTGGGATTTTACAGCTTGATTATTGCAAGTTGAGAGCGTGCAAATTCTGTCACTGAAGTCCCTGGATGCTCAAAACCTCTGAAAACAATTCTTTTTCTGCAAAAAGTTGAGCGATGTGTTCTAGAAACACCTTCACAGCCCTTGGAAACCTAAATCCTTTCAGGCAATAGAGCCGAGACCGTCTCCGTGTGCCCGGGCTGGACGCAGTTACGCTCTGGAGTATGAGGTTGTGCGGCTGATACCCCTCCACATGACAAAACCACTCCGTGTCTGATGATATTGGGGTGGAGATGTCACCTCCTTAGTGTTTGTGACGAATCCACCCCCAGAACCAGCCAAATACTGGAACTAGGTAAGAAACACGCAGGCAGAGCGTTTATATGTTGAAAACTGTATTTCACTGAAATGCTCTGGGGAAAGGTATCATTATATACTACATGTTGGGTTTTGTTTTTTTTTTTTTAAGAGGGAAGGCAAAGCATTTTGATGGTGTCGAAACATTATGACAATATTATAATGGAACATTTCAGTTTCTCATTTTGGAATACTCTTATTTTGCTGTGCCATTTTACAAATATATACCAGTAAAAGAATATGATTAACAGTAAATATCAGTAACAGCAGAAAATTTTTAGATTTTATAAGAACGTACTGTTCAGATCAATCCTACTATGAAATCATCTTCAAAGGAGGTATTTTCTTAAAATTCCCAATGTTTTGCGATTTCTATAAATCTGGATATTATTCATGGTGGGTTTTTTCACCTGTGTTTTCATGAAATGAAACTGTCTTGGCCTTGTCCTGCTCTGAGTGTTTTGACACACCAAGTCCTCCTCTCTCCTGACTCCTAAGTTTGGAATGCCCCGTTCCCGCGGGTTCACCGCGAGCTGTTTGGCTGTTCGCACGATTTGGGTGGTCACGATGCATCCCTGACCAGCTGTGCTTCGTGTCACCTCTTTGCCTTCAGACAGCTCAGTCTGAGTCTCACCAGGACTCATCAGCCTCTTCATTTGTCACCAACTGCCTGTCCAAGGCCTGGCAATATAAAGTCTCTGCAGAATTCATAACTGTTAGCCAGCAGCTGGAAATTAGCAGCAATTTTCTTAATATTGGCTACGTAGAAGACAATGAGAACAAACACTTTCACTGATTGCTGTGAATGCCCAGCTAAATTTGCCCATCCTTCTGGCCCATCCCATTCGTCAGACCTTCGCCGCCTACAAAGCCGCGTCTGGGGTCATGATCACTGAAGCCAGCAGCGGTCTTTTAGCACAACGATTTGCAGAAGAGCGGCTATGAGCCAACAGCATTTTGTAGCAGCGCTTATCCCCTACGTGCGAATGACTAGCAGAGCCATTAGCATCATTTTAGCCAGGTGACTGTGCTATGTTCATTTTGAATCACAGAATCACAGAATCACACAGGTTGGAAGGGACCTTTCAGATCATCAACTCCAACCATCAACCCAACTCTGACAAGACAACACCATCACTAAACCATATCTCTCAGCACCACGTCTACCTGTCTTTTAAATCCCTCCAGGGATGGTGCCTCAACCCCTTCCCTGGGCAGCCTCTTCCAATGCTTTATAACCCTTTCAGTGTAAAAATTTTTCCTAATATCCAGTCTAGACCTCCCCTGGCGCAGCTAGGAATGGAATTTTGGACACACCAGACTCAACAGTCTGAAGTCAGGGGGAAACTGCAGCTTTGGGATACATTTGGCTGTGGGAATGAGGCCTGGTCAAAGAGTTGCTGCCCATTCCCATTCCTGCTCAAGCCACTCATTCATCTACGCACTCCAGGACACCGACATCCTCAACATGTTGGGATACCTGTTTGTGTAGCCACGGTGTAAAACACTTTAAACCACTCTGTGCTAACTCAACCCCCCCCTCAATGCATCGCATCCACGTCTACCCACAGCACGCACCTCTCCTAACACAGTGAGAGCATTCAGCTCTTAAAATGCAGAAGATGCACCTCTAAGATCCAGAAATTAGGAACTACCTGCATGAACTCAACAGGGCAACTTCATTGTTGCTCCCTTGTGCTTGTCTGTTGTTGTACAACTGGATATTAACGGTTTGGCAAAAGTCCCGTCTCGGTCAGTGCCCAGGATGGAACTCCTTTAGGGAAGCAATTGTGACTGCATAGAGAACACAGGTTTTGAAACCCTGGATGGAATGAGAAGGTCTTGCTGTGCTGGGACACCCAGGTACACACACAAGAGCAGCCCTTTATTTCTTGGCCATTACCTGGAGAACCTGTGTAAAGTGGCAGTTTCTCCTCGTGCATTCCTCCCGGACCTTTCCTGCCTCCAGAGCGGTCCCGACTTTCTGCAAGAAGCCAGTTACATGCCTGGTTTGGGCTGTGCCTCGGTTTTACGCTCTGTCATAAGGTCCTGATTTCTGAAACGATCTCACCACAAGCTCTTGATGAAAGGGTATCAAAAATGCACATAACATTTTGATGAGCAGAGATCGCTAGACTGCCTGTAGACGTTGAGGGCACTTCTTACTGCGGCAGAATCACTGAAGTGAACATTTTAGATACTTGTACTTCTCACGTGCTGCTATTCTCAGGGATTTAATCTTGTGCTTGTCACAAGAATTGCTGTTTTGTCCCTCTGCAGCGGCATCAGAGTCACTCATAGACCACGCTCTGTTCTCCGCTTGATGGATGGGAAATATAAACACAAAAACTTTCTTAATACAAGAGTTAAGCACTTGTGGATTTCCAACTAGGGATGAATTTAGACAGTTCGGTATTGGATTTTGTCCCAAATGGTGGGAAGGGGAATTGGAATTGTAATGTTCTATTTTCCTTTGTGGAACCGAGTATCAAAACGATTTCAATTTGGAAATGTCAAATGTCACTTATCAGGTGAAATATTTTGTCACTTCTGAAGCTAAATGAAAAGGCATCGTTGGTTTCCAGCCGCGATGGCTTGTATAATTTAACTGATGATACCCTCCTTGGGACAGAGTGGCTGGTCCCTGGAGCAGGGCCCAGCATGTAGGACGCTGTGCACAAACGTGCATCAGGCCCCTGTGCGTGCTGGCCCCAGAAATCTTGCATTTCGTCTGCACAGCAATGCCCAACCGCCCAGAGCACGGGGAAGGGCAGAGCCATGCGGCCGAGCCCCCTCAGGTAGAGGCAGTTATGGGCAGAATTGCCCCGGAGATGCTTTAGCTCAGGCCACGTGGAAGAGCTCTAGGTATCCGAGTGGGATCTCTGGCATGTCGTGCCTCACAGAGAAGACCCCGGGTGCCTCTAAGGCACTGACTACTCCTGAAGTAGCTTTCTCCTCTCTGTTTTCTGTTCAGCAAAGTACTTAAGATAGAAAACTGCAGAGAAAGATGAAATGTTTTTTCCAGTTGCAGTTGCAACTGCAAAGTCTGCCATTGTTCCGCTCATGGAAGATCTTAGAATCATAGAATCACAGAATGGTTTGGGTTGGAAGGGACCTTAAAGCCCACCCAGTGCCACCCCCTGCCCTGGGGGCAGGGACACCTCCCACCAGCCCAGGTTGCTCCAAGCCCCGTCCAACCTGGCCTTGAACCCCTCCAGGGATGGGGCAGCCACAGCTTCTCTGGGCAACCTGGGCCAGGGGCTCACCACCCTCAGAATGAAAAGTTTCTTCCTAATATCTCACCTAAATCTCCCCCTTTTCAGTTTAAAGTCATTCCCCCTCGTCCCATGGCTCCCCTCCCTGATCCAGAGTCCCTCCCCAGCTTTCCTGGAGCCCCTTTAGGGACTGGAAGGGGCTCCAAGGTCTCCCCGGAGCCTTCTCTTCCCCAGGCTGAACCCCCCCAGCTCTCTCAGCCTGTCCCCACAGCAGAGGGGCTCCAGCCCTCCCAGCATCTCCGGGGCCTCCTCTGGCCCCGCTCCAACAGCTCCGTGTCCTTCTGCTGTTGGTGCCCCAGAGCTGGAGGCAGCGCTGCAGGGGGGTCTCACGAGAGCAAGGCAGAGGCACAGAATCTTCTCCCCCTTCCTCTTTCTCCAACCACACATTCCCAGGAGACGGCATGTCTGCAGGGAGCTGGTCTGCTCTTGGAACCTCTGGGTAGCTCATGTGATGCCCAGTATAGAACCACCACAGCAACGTATCTTCCCTGGCAATGTCCTGTCCTTGGGAGTAAACGCTCCACTTGTGAGTTGGACACTTCATGCTAAGAGGCAAAGATAATTCTGTGCTAGTGGGAGCCTGGATTTGCAGACTCTTCTGGTTATCTGATAAAATAACTCAGGCACAGGGAGCAGGCTTCTAAGCAACAGGACCGCATGGGGGGCTGATAACACTTTCTTTTATGCTCAGGAACATCTGAATCTCACTTGTGTTATCTAGAAGGGAATTATAATGACAACGATTGTGTCTAACTGAGACCAGGGAAACACAAAATGATCTTAAAGCGCTATTAGTAGCAGGACACTAAGAGGAAAATGTCAATAATTTTACTTCCCCTTTCTAATGTGTTTTTCACCAAAAGCTCTCACAGCTTTTTTCAGTCATTAGCTAAGCAAACCTCACAAACCTCCCGCAAGAAAGGCATTAAACTATTTTACTTCTCACTATTGTGAAAGAGCGGTCAATACGAATGGGGATTAGCAGCCCTGTGCTTAAAGACCAGGATGCTGTGAAACGCCCCTGGAATATGTGTAAGGAAATGGTGTCCTGCTGTTCTCCTCCGTGAACACATCGAGTCATTTCTCACTGTATCTTAGACATATCCTTTCTCTAGTGACTGCTTGACTGGAGTTCGGCCTTTCTGATGCCCAAATTATCCCTGTGGAGGCACCTATAGCTTCTCAGAGCCCTTGTGGTGCCTGTCTCAGCTGTGGCGCCTGCAGGTAATTCGCAGGATGAACATTTTTACCTGCCAGAAGTGTGTCCTGCCCCCCCCCCACCACCACCCCCCAAAGGACATTTGGAGAGTGACAACAGCAGTAGCCAGCACATCACAGCCACCTCCTACGTGCCAGCATCATGCTGAGACGTTCTCCAGATGCTCATGACTTATGGCAGACACTAGAGTCCTGGAGCATCTGGCTGTGCATTTCTGATCTTAGCTCATCTGCTGGGCAACTGCCAGCCTGTTCTTGGCTGCTTAAAGGTTCCCAGAGAGGAGAAGGAAGACAAAAAGAGAGGTCAGACGAGTGCAAAAAGCGAAGTTAAGGAATCAGGCAGGAAGAGAGGTACTAAGTGAAGAACAGTCTTGCTGTCCCTTGCAAATGAATTCATGGCAGCGTGAGTCTCTGGTTTTCCAAAGGTTTAGCCCTTACTAAGGCTGTTACCAACATGTTCTGATTGAGACTGTTCCAACAAAGCTAAAATTTGCCTTTGTAAACAACCCTCATCTCATCTCAGGCGCCAAGATTCCCCATGTGCCCATGCACACGCCTGTTCCCACAGATGACTATCAACTCCGACCCCAACCTGAGTATATTTGTACAAAAAATGCGTAAAGACAAAACCAAATTCTACAGAAAAATCCAACTTCGCAATTTTCTTCCCACCTTCATTAAGCTTAAAGATTTATGCCTTGTAATTGCCACAAATGGGCGAGAATCCCTGAATCTTAATAATTCTAAGTATGCCAGGAGTAAATTCTAAAATCCTAAGCAAAAATTAAATGACCATAAAATGTGTGTTCACCTCCCAAGAGACAGTTCTGTTTCAACATGACAGCTTAATTAAAAGCTCAGTAAATTGGTCACAATATTTTTTAATAAACAGTCTTTCTGGACAACATGCGGGAGGGAGATGGTGCTTGTAATGCGGCAGAAGTAATTGAAGTGATCAAAGGTCCCCATTCCTTTGATGACCTCTGCAGTAGCTAAAATCAGCTCGAACCACTGCTAGGGGGGAGCTGAGGCAGGTGAAGAGCTGGAAACCACGTTTCTATTCCAAATATCCACTCAATGCAAATTAACATCCCCCAGATTTAATTACGTGGGAACGCATTTGAAAGCTTGAAGGCGTGGTTGTGTCTTTGCAGCTTCAGTGCTGGGCGCGTGACCTGTCGTAGATGTTCATGCGAGGCTCTGATTTGTCCTGCTGGGAAATATTTGCACTATGTCCCATTGGGTACAGCACCTGGAGACTTGGAGATGGGCATTCCTTGCTCCCAGAGCAGCTCCCTCATCCTTAACGAGTGTGTAACGACCAGGCTGCGGGTGAGGTTGGACAGTTGGGCCCTGGGGTCAGGAATGCCCTTTGTAAGAGACTGCCACACATCCAGGAGCCTCCTGGTCATTCGCACTAACCTCAAGTCCCTTTTCAACTTCAGGATGCGAAAAAAAATAATTTGGTTTCAAAATCGCCTTCTGTTTTATTTATTTTTAAACACAAAATACCCCTCGGCCACTCAAATGAGATGTTTCATTTCAGGAGAAATGCAACACTTCGTTCAACCCAAAATGACTTTTTCTTTCCCATCCAGAAGAGTCAGCAAACCAAAAAATCGGTAATCCCCTCACCTCTACTTGTTCCCCATCTCCTAAGCAAGACGGTCCTTTTATAATTTCGTCTGAACAAACACATCCCAGGTCCCTTTCTCATGCAAGGGAGAGTCGCCCGGGCAGTCAACTCATGCTCTGATCACATCACGCGAGCCTCTTCGCATTCCAGCTCTGCCACAGCACTGAGCCTTCTTTCAATTATTTATTCATAGAATCATAGAATCAGAGAATTGCCCAGGTTGGAAGGGACCTTTCAGACCATCGAGTCCAACCATCAACCCAAGTCTGACAAAAACCATCACTAAACCATATCTCCAAGCGCTACGTCTACTCGACTTTTAAATCCCTGCAGGGATGGTGCCTCAACCCCTTCCCTGGGAAAGTGTTTATCTGCTGTTTCCTTTCCCTTAGTTTAGGGTTGTGGGAGGAGGTCGGGCAGTTCAGAGGTGAGAAAAGAAAGAGCGAGAGCTGCCCTTGGGACGCTCCTTCCCCACGGCGTTACGGGACTCACTGCAACCCTGGTGGCCAAGTCCTTTGCCCAATTCCTTCGCTCATCTCCAAACCCCAGACTCCGTGAGGGGAGGGCTGGGACAGTGCCCCGTGAAGCAGGGCTGTTCCCTCTCTCTCACATACGAGATGTGAATGGAAACCCCACTAAGATGTTTGCCGTGAGCTGACTTCCACCCCTTGCGGAGTCACTCGCCTTTGACCTGTCTCTCTTCTCCAGTTCTTTTTTCTGAGAGCATCGCTTAGATCACAAGTCCTTAAAAAATGAACGACAAAACTTTTTTCAGCTCTCTTCTATAAATGGTGTCACTCTTCCTAACACTCTGGCAAGAAATCAAACTAAGGAGCCGGTGGCTTCCAAACCTCCTGACATTTTTTCTTTTGCAAAAGTTATGGAAATTAACTTTTCCATCCAGGACAATTTCCTTTGGACTCAAATTTGTGATGTTTTTGCATTTCCCAACTATTTTCACCTTAGCCTCACGAGAACCTGTATTAGTGGTCACACTAGATATAAACCAACCCACCGCATTCTTCTGCATCTGATATCTTTGTCCATCTGAAGTCTTCATGCATGGGAGAACCCATCTTTGGGACCAATCCACCGAGACATCAAACCACCACTGATGAGAAAAATTCAAATAGAACATCCCCAAAGACACCTCAGGGTGGATTTTTGGAAAACATTACACAACTAATTATGAAATCTTTGTGAATACCCCCCAAAATATTCCAGAACCAGTTTAAAGGCATTTTTCTACCCCTTGCACCTTTTCTTACGATTCATATTCAACCGGTGATGTACAAGCGAAAAGAATTTACTCATAACACTGTGTTTAACTAAAAGGTAGAGAATATTTTCTAAATAACCTATTGAGGGCCAATGCCGTGGACCAGCGTGTGTTTGTGGATTCACATATCGAAAGGCTTAACACGGTTACCACTGGATCCTCAGGACGGTATAATTCAAGTTCGGGAATTTTTTCCTCTATTGAGTCTACCAATCTGTAAATATGAAGATGAAGTTTCTTGCAAAAGCTGACTATCTGGAAAGAAGCTATTCGGCTGAAGATTTATGAATCATATACAGCGCCGTCAGGATTGGCTTGCAAATGATTTACTAAACAAAAATGGCTGTGAGTTCATAATGGCTGTTACTCAAACCAAGAAATTTGACTGGCACTGTATATTTCATCTATTGGGCATAAAATGCATTTGCTGTAATAAAGCAAAGATATAAATGTTAAATATATTCTTTTTTTTTTTCTTTTTCCCCACATGTGGATTTGTGCTTAAGAATTCTTCTCGGCTGCTGGAACGGTGATTGATAACAGCCTTGCTGACAGCTTCACTGACACCAGTTCGGTGTTGGGCAAATTTGCTTTGGAGTATACTTGCCTCGAACAAATATACTTTGGAGTCCATTAAAACTGTTTGTGAACTCGGGTTTGAAGCCTTTGGCAATTTCAGCAGCTCCAGAGCTTTTGGGAAGATGGATTGTAGCATCTGCTGGTTCATAGCTCCTAAAGCTTGGGGCTGGGAGGAGATAACTGGGAAAAGGATTTTATCCTGCTGGTGGCCGCTGCTGGAGACGGGGTGCTGAGTTTGAATAGCTGGTCCTACAGCTTATTTCATAGACTGGAGAGACTAGACTTTGCCTGTGCAGAATTCAAAGACATTCTATAAAAATGATGATAGCAACTTGTCTTCCTCCCTTCCCCAGCACGAACATCCCAGGGGCACTGCACAAACGCAACCCCAGCCTGATACCCAGTTCTGACAAGAGCCAGTGAGATATTGCCGTCATATCTCTGCGGAAAGTCTTCATTCAGGCTGTTGTGCCCACAGCCGCAGATGCCGTGCCCTTCCAGGACACAGTTTCACAGCCATGCTAAGTCCACAGAGGTGCCATTTCCTGACAAAACAGAAGTCCTGACCCTGGCACACGTTTCTCTTCCACCCGTGCCTCACTCACACATCCTCATGGTCATATCGGAAATCATCCCATTGCGTTTAAAATATTTTGTCAGAGAGATGATGGACTTTTCTGCCCTTATCTCCACATTTCGGACTCTCTCTTGGAGGGACTATGAAAAGGAACCCAGTGCTTTTGGCGCTGGGTGCTGATGCCCTGATGCTATGGACACAGCCGTATTATTTGTCACCTTGGTACAAACAGGACTGTGCCAGGAATCCTACCGGCTGCATAAACGACACCTGAAATGGCCATACACCCAGACAGACCCACTCCAGCTGCATGGACAATGTCTAAGAGCCGTCTCGCTGGGATATTTTGACGTACACATCCTAGAACTGGCATAGGTTGAGGGATAACATTTCTACCCCTGAGGGACAGTCCTGTGCAGCCCGGGGACCGCAGCTCCTCGGAAGGAACGGGACCTCCAAGCAGCTCCCCACACTGCACCACCGCGACTCGTGTAGTCCCTGTTTAACTTCACGAGGTGTTATTTCATGGGGGTTTGCGGGGTGGCTTCCAGCCAGCCAGGGGTCTGGAAGTGATCAGAGCTGAATCTGAGCTCACGGGCTCAGGCATACCTGACATTAATTTTAATCACAACAGAACATCGGATTCTTCTTCAAAGAAAATTCTTTTAACGTTTCCCTTTGGTGGGATTCAGAAAGCTTCTCCTACAATTTCTACATTTCCAACAGGACGGAAATTATGAATTCCGTCTGGCTTGTTGGAGAAAATAACTCCTCCAGCCCCCGCACCCTGGAGGCACCCCCCGACCTGCGTGCCTCCCCCGGGAGATGCAGGACCGCCTCGTACCCCAGGGGCTGTACGGAAGCCTGCTCAGAAATCCCTGATCCTGACTTAATCCTGCTTTAAGTCCTGGTGCTATTTCGCTAAAGGAAGCAATGTTTTCAAAGACCATGCACGATATCGCACCTCCAGGTTTGGCCCCAGACCTCTGGAGTCAAAAAAGGAGGCTGCGCTGCATGTGAATGAGATACTAATTAGCTAATAATCTCTAACGGTCAAAGGAAAATGAATATGACTAGCTGTCATTAAGATGGTTTTGAAAGCCTTTCTTTAGTGGAAAAAGCACATTAAAAATGATTTCATGATCCATCATGCCGTATGGTTTCCATGGCATAAAAGAGGAATTATCGGCAATCATAAAGCATACAATGACCATCATTTAGCCTTGTCGTTAACCGCAGCAGTGAGTGAATCAAACTCTGGCTGCAAATAAAGAACAACTAGCTTGTATTTTCAGTCCCCCGGGGTTTGCTTTGTCCAGCCTGTGGGACCACATTTCACAGCAACCTCCTTTCACGGATGACAGCTGAATGGGACTCCTTCCGCGCACCGCACCAGCCTTTTCAGTCCTTGCAGGGATGGCTGCGGAGTGGCCCAGGGCAGCTGTACTCGGGCAGGAATCTTCTGCCCATCCTTAAGAGAGGAGGGCTGCACCAAACCTAAAGCTTCACGAGTCATAGACTCACAGAATGGGTTGGGTTGGAAGGGATCTTAAAGATTATCTAGTTCCAACCCCCCTGCCCTGGGCAGGGACACCTCCCACCAGCCCAGGTTGCTCCAAGCCCCTGCCAACCTGGCCTTGAACCCCTCCAGGGATGGGGCAGCCACAGCTTCTCTGGGCAACCTGGGCCGGGGGCTCACCAAGCCCTTCTGCCAAGCAACAGCTGGCTCCTTCCTTGCGAGTGAAGGAACGGGTGTCCTTCGGTTTAGCCCCGTTCTGTCTCCAGCCTCCCTCGGCGCCGTTCCTGCCAGACAGCTACGACACAGGTTCCCCGACTCCAGTTTGCGTCCAAGTTCACGAAGCAGTTGAGAGCGTGCCAGGCTTTGGAGCCTCACGTCTTTGATAACTCAGGGCCAAGAACCGTCAATGAAAGTGTTTCATTTTAGACTGTGAATACCAGAAATTTCTCGATGGGCAAGAAGAAAGGAAAAACAAGAAAGAAAGAAAGAAGAAAGAAAAAAGAAAAAAGAAAGGTCAATGTTTCCTGCAAAAATCCTTCAGGTGACACTGGTCCCCTCTGCTCTCCGGCACCATCTGTAAACTGACATTCAGGAGGCTCTGAACAGCCTGAGAAGATCCCTCTGCAAAGAGCGGTCAGTTTAAATAAATCACGCCTTTCCCCGAATCAGGGCAGCTGCAGGTGGAGTAAACAGCCACGGAGAGCAACCCTGTTCTGTGCTGACAGCAAAATATCCAAACGCAAGTGACTGGGTGGGCTCTGGCAGCTGCTTTTGCAGCTGAAACAAGTTAGAAATACATCCTATTAACTTAAGGTTTTGGTCTAAAGAGACTGGTTATTCTTCCTCCAGCACAGGCAAAGGGAGAACACCAGTCTTTGGGGTGGCTGTTGGCGATTTTAGGTTGAGGAATGATAAATCTTGCTGAGGTCTCGATGGCAGCACGGCCACAGCGACCCTGGGAACAACTCCACTGGGCTTTTAGCGGCACGGCTTTGAGGAACGGCTTCCCGGAGCCACGCCGCCCCACGCGGTGCTCTCCTCTTGCCACGTGGCTATAAATCACCTCCAGAGCCCCATCCCCGGGGCAGCTCTCCTGCCTGCTGTCCCCCAGCTTATACTGGGAGGGGAGGGCTGGTTCCCACAGCAAGACTGGCTGCAGTCACTAAACTGTTTTTATTATTCAGGGGTTTCCCTGGATCCGAGACTCCCTAGTAATGCAGCTGGGATAGATAAGAGATGCACTGCATAAGTCCTTGCTCAAACTGTCACCTTCCAGAGTCTGATTTAGTGCTAAATCTTGAAGTGAGAGATAAATCCTCATCAGCATGGAAAAAGCCATGGACCAGCCCAGCCAACCCTCCACTAAACGTACGCAGCTGACAGACCTAAGAAAAGTACTACAAATATCTCAAGGTCAGAAATGCTTTTCTGCAGCCTTATTTCCTTTTATTAGGTCTTTCAGTCCTATTAAAATGTCCTAGAGAGGCTTTTATGCAGGAAGTGGCAAAATTTTAAGTCCAGTCTTTTCCTATTACTGCAACTCTAATGACTTCTTTGGAGTTAAGCGGAGCTCAGGTTAGTCTACGGCTCCCTTACAAACAAAATAAACTCCAAAGCCATCGTTATGCAAATGAAAGAGGAAAGGAGCAATTTAGCTGTGTTAAAGAGAGGATGGTCTGGCAGGCTGAGTCTTGGAAGAAGAGTCAGGAGTTTGAGGAAGAGCCATCAGTCACCTCTGGTTCCGGTGCCATGAACCAGGGAGGGACCGGGGCTGGGACAATGATGGGGAAGGAGGTTCAGGTGCTGATCCTGGAGACGGGTGACACCTGAGTGACAGCTCGGAGGTGGCCCTGGGGCACCTGGAGAGGGCAGGGCTTCATGTCACGCCGCTGCAAAAGAAATTTGTGGTTTGGGTGGTGCAATTTGCAAAATTATTTTCGTGGATCACTTCAAAAGGCTGTGTAAATGTTTCTCGACATCAACTCCCTTTTCTCTCCAAGCCCCCAAACACAAAGAAATCCCCCAACCCAGCTGAAACACCGTTTCTCTGCATTAAGATCTTGTTTGGGTAACAATTTCTTTTGCGCAGGGCCCAACATTGCCCCACGCAGGGCGGCTCACGGTGGATTTTGGGACCTGGAAACGTGCCGAGCCTGTGGGAAGGTTTGAAACGAAACCTCTGCTGCTGCACAGCAGTTTGTGTTTCTCGGAGAACATTTGTCTCCTGGCAGGAGAGGACAACTGCCGCTGAATCGGGGCCCATGGGTGGAGGGGGCTGGGGTATCGGGCTGCAGAGGCTGGAGGGGGTTTCACATCCGTGCGTGTGGCCAAGCCCATGAGCACGACGCTGCACAACCGCTTCAGCTGCAATAAAGGTGAAAGGAGTGAGATTCGCAACTGCTCCGGTGTCTCCTAGGGGGCTGCTTTTTGCCTTTTGCATTCTTTCTGGGGGGTACATCTCCCTTCCCACACCTTAAAGACCAGACTTTCAAAGATGTTCTTGTTCTGCAGCACCTTTGAAGATCTGGCCCGAAGCCTTCGATCAGGGGCCACTGGAGGCAAGAGAGAAAAATATGTTCTTTCTGCAGGGGATGGAAAAAAAATAAAATATCGCCTTGTGTTTGCTCTGTTCTTCTGAGCAAATGAAGCGTTGCCTCTTGAAGCAGAAGCATGGAAGGAGGCAGGGCTGGGCCGGGCACAGGGGTGGAAAGGGAGGAGCGGGATGTCGAGGGAAGGTTACAGATCTGATAGCGCTGGCAGCACACCCCCAGCCCGGCTCTGACACGGGAGAGAGGATTTTATCCAGCCTGAAGATATTGCCTGCAGCCTCCGTGCAGATCACGCGGATTAATGGCTCGAAATTAAACCTCTGCTCATGCAAAAGAGCAGTGTGAGTTTCCAGCAGAATATTTCTGTCCTGGCAGGAGAAAGGAACTGCCGTGTGGCGTTTGCACAGGGGGCTGCTGGTGGGCAGGCATCTACGGAAGAGCAACTAAATCATTCCTTTCCCAGCTGCAGTAATATTTCTCCCTGCTGCGTGTTACAGCTGAGCTCCTCCGACTCCCACTACAGCGGCTGAAACTCGGTGAAGACAAACAAATCAAGCAGTGCCTGCTCCGTGCCGTCACCTCGATGCCAGATCAGCTCCACCCAAACCAGGATTAAACCAGATGAATCTTCAAAGACCAGTTCTACGTACTGAGATGTTCAAGAGTATCATCCCTTTCTGCTCTTCTAAAGCTAATGCCTCCTGGAGCAGCAGGGCCACGGGAGACAGAGAAACATATAACCATGATCAGTCTTGAGTTGGAGAAACGCGGTTGTGTTCTTGTGCTAATGTGTCAGCCTTTTTTCACCGGTATCCACAGCAAAAAACATCCAGAGCACTACAGCTCTCTGGGTGCATCAGAGGTTGGCAGGGGGACGGCTCGGCAAACGCTGCCTGAACAAGTCAACAGGGTGTTCATCGACCACAGCTCCAGCTCCAGGGAACCCGGCTATGCCGTACCTCACCTCTCTCCTGGGCTGCAGTGCCCAGGTCAGAGCAGCAACCAAGAGACAGGGAGAAAGGGAGGGTGAGACGTGCTTTTTCCAGCCTGGAGACAAACGAGCTGAAGGATCTTGCGCACTTGCAGCCCAGAAAACCAACCGCAGCCTGGGCTGCATCAAAAGAAGAGTGGCCAGCAGGGCGAGGGCAGGGATTCTGCCCCTCTGCTCTGCTCTGGTGAGACCCCACCTGGAGTACTGTGTCCACCTCTGGAGCCCTCAGCACAAGAAGGACACGGAGCTGTTGGAGTGGGGACAGAGGAGGCCCCAGAGAAGCTGGGAGGGCTGGAGCCCCTCTGCTGTGGGGACAGGCTGAGAGAGCTGGGGGGGTTCAGCCTGGGGAAGAAAAGGCTCCGGGGAGACCTTGGAGCCCCCTCCAGTCCCTGAAGGGGCTCCAGGAAAGCTGGGGAGGGACTCTGGAGCAGGGAGGGGAGCCATGGGACGAGGGGGAAGGGTTTTAAACTGAAAGAGGGGAGATTTAGGTTAGAAATTAGGAAGAAATTCTTTGCTGTGAGGGCGGTGAGCCCCTGGCCCAGGTTGCCCAGAGAAGCTGTGGCTGCCCCATCCCTGGAGGGGTTCAAGGCCAGGTTGGCCGGGGCTTGGAGCAACCTGGGCTGGTGGGAGGTGTCCCTGCCCAGGGCAGGGGGTTGGAACTAGATGATCTTTAAGGTCCCTTCCAACCCAACCCATTCTGTGAGTCTGTGATCTACCTGGACATACAGCTTCATGCTTCTTGAACCCTGAAAGGGTCTCCAGGCACTGCAGACTGCAATGCAAAGCTCTTCTCAGCTATTCTATGGTTAAAGCAGAAGGTGAGGAGTAGCAGAGATAGGAGAAGGAGCAAACCCAACTGACTGAAGCAGCTGCATGGACCTTTCCACACGCCAATGATCCCAGAGAGGCTGCCTCCAGCAAGAGAAGACTCTTACAATGTTTCTTAGTTCATCTAAAGTAGCCCTAAGCCCCAGCAATGAGCACAACCTGCCATGCAGAGGCCTGAGCACCGTAAGCACAAGCCCCATTTCTCCTCCATTTACACTAAGATTCCAAACCGGTCCCCAGAAGCCCGTGGTGGGAAGCGAGACACAGACCCCTGCATCTCCTCAGTACTCCTGCCACCGTCAGGCCGCACAAGAAGCCCGGATTGGGTATTTAAAAATAACCGCAAGGTATTTAAAAAGCAACTTTCAGTTAAGAAATTGTGAGGTGGAAGCGCCCACGACCAGAACTCGTTGCAGAAGAAAGAAGAAGCTCTCGCTGATGAAGAGCTGAATCCCAAAGGCAAGACGCAACCGCAGGCTCGATTTACCAGGGAGAAACGTCTATTAAGGAAGAACACGCATGATCATTTGGACGCAGTCACAAGTGTTTTTACAGCTTTCCCCAAAACATGATTTTTGCCCAAGGCTGACAGATTTTCTCTTCTTGTCAGACATGGGAACAACAAAGTAGCCCGAGAGAGAGGAGACTCCAACTCCATGAACCTGCAGGCACGACTCTCCTCTGCCTTACGCCCGCAAAACCCAGGAGTGACTCTGCTTTTTCAGACTCGGTGATTCTGCTTCTCCGTTAGAGTAAACCTGCAAATGTGGTTTTGCCTTTTCATGGAAAAAGAATAACCATATTTCTGCCTAATATCTCACATTTCGTGTTAGCACACACCACCCCGGGTGCCCGGCAAGGGGAGGGCACAGGGTGCTCCGCTCCCTCCTCCTCCCCACCGCCGGGGATGCAGTCAGATGCGGGTTTGTTATGATTACTTTAATTCTGCTTTCATCAAAACCAAATGAAAACCCTTCCCCAGAGGCTATTGGCAAGGATAGAAATGGGAAATGCAGACGAGTGGTATCTACTAATAATTACATTGCGTTTCCCAGCCGGCGGTTCCCAGTTGCAGCACGGAGCCCCGTGGCCACCAGGAGCAGTTCCCAGGATGATGCCTGGGCTGGGCAGTTGCTGTTTAACGCCTGGCAATCTCCTCTGCTTGCAGTGCTTTGTTTGGTTTTCTGATTATTCATCGGTTTCAAACGCCAGGGGTGAGCTGGGGGGGTGTATGTTTGTTTGTTTGTTTGTGCTGGGGGAATTGTTTGGGTTTTATTTTACAGATTTCATCTCTGGGATTTAGTGTTTTCCCCAATGACAGGCCTCTTTTACATCAAAAGAGATTTTTCCGCCACTCTGAATTTATATACTCTGAATCTACTGACACAATACAGCTGGACTAAGGAGGTCATCCCAAATATTTTTCACCTTTTCCTCTTGCAGAGGGAGAATGAAATAGCAATCAAATATTTATTTTAGATCCCAGCGATCTAACACAGATGCTTTGTGTTTACCAGGGGTTTTCAAAGCCCTTCTAAATAAACTCTCAGATATTTTATTTTTTTCTTTTTTTTTTTTCCCCCTCGTATTTGGAAAAACACAGGCATATGCAGTCCTTTTACTGTGGCACTTCCCAAGCTGTTTCTGACTGTTTACTCTCCCTGTAAAGTTCCTCAGCAACGAAGGCATTATAAAACCTCCCTCCATCACCTCCCCCTTTTCCTTCCCTCCTCCCCTCATCCCACCTTCCCTTCCCTTGCAGATGCTTCAGAACAAACCCTCTATCATGCCTTTAGCGGCTCTGGGCCATTAAAACCCCGATCTGGTATTAGTGCTGGGGAAACGGAGGGCTTTCATCGCCACTCCAGAATGGTTTTTTTATGGGTAATTGATGGGAAGCCACAGACGGCCGTTGACAGTGCAGAGAGATTAAGCAGTTTACTGCGCAGGGGAAGCCTGGCCAGTCCATCCGCCCTGCTTCAGTGCCCAATCTCTAAAGGAATAAATGATGCTCATAAACACATCATTTTTCTCCCGATCATTATGCACGTCCTCGCTACAGCGTGGTCTTGCGGGCAGGGCCTGATCCAACACCCGGGAAGCCCGCGGGAGTCGTTCCTGCCAAGCTGGCACAGATGCACAAACCGTTTATAGAGTCAGAATGACTGAAGAGTGGAGGTGCCCAGGGAGGAGCTTGGTGAAATTTAGACCCTCGAATGCAAAATTGCAATTAGAAAATGCCAGGTGTTCAGCTTAATCCTCAATGTGCTGGACCACGATGCTCCCTGGGCATCTGAAGTTGTACCTCTGTGCTCCCAGTCCCAGTTTCGAGCTCACTTCAGCCCCTTCTGGGTACAGAGAGAAAATAAAGCTGGAGGGACCGTTATCTTCTTTTTCCAAGGTACCCTACTGCTACGAACACCTGCAGAACCAAATCCAGGATCATCTCCTGTTCAGTGAAATTCATACTGCATTTCCTACTAGAAATACAGAGGATGTTTTCCCACCTCCCCTTTTGCTAAAGTCCTGCCATTGGGCAGAAAAGCTTTTAACGTAATCAGACCGGAGGAAGACGGAGCAGATGAAGCAGGACTCCAGCACTGGGTAATTGGGACATGCAGGAAAGCCCTGTTCTCCTCAGGTTTACTTTATTGGTTTTGCTGCTGCTGCTTATTTCAAGTAATGTTAGAAAGCAAAATGATACTAAGGAAAAAATAACAGTTACAGATGAAGGCTCTCAAGCGCCAGAGCAGATTTGACGGGAAGCTGGATCCTAACAGTTCTGCAGCATTTGGTGCCCGACTTACCTGTGCAGGATGGGGTTCACTGGGGACTTCCAGAAGCTGGGACTTGGTAGAGGTTTAATGAACAAAGGAGACAAATTCAGTCTCTCCAATCCCTTTTTTGTCCTCTGGTAAATATTGCCCTTGAATTTCACGCTATGCTGTGGGCCAGAAAAAAGCTAATGACCCAAGATGTAAACATTTTATTTCCTGTCTCCCAAGCTGAACACAACTTTAACCCTTGCCCAGCAGCTGTCACGAAAGCTTTTATGGACTTAAAGGGCAAGATCCCGGCCCTGCTGAATTCAATGGGATTTTTGTCATTGCCTTGGGGCATTTTGGGAAAAAAGGAATGAGGAAACCACCAAGGACAGAAACATCCTTGTAATTAGACACTCCCCCCCCACCCAGTAGATGCAGGCTGGCTGCAAGCAGGGACCCTGCGAGCCAGGATGCCCCAGGAATTCAAGGTACAGTTACATCAGGACACGACACCCAAATTGGAATAATTAATGTATCAGGCATTTTGTCCTCCAAAGGCGGGCAACCTACAAGGAACGGGGAGGGTGTTTAGAGGAGAGATGCCCTGCTGAGCTGCTTTGAAGGTCAGCAGACATCAGTTCAAAGTCAATACTGTTAATGGGGTCTGGTGCAATTCTTCTCAGCCTAAAGTAGATGCCTTCAGTTGGCCAGTTGATTCCCACCCTAAACTCCACTGTCTATAAAGGCACCTGAGGGTGACCAGCTGCAATAGCCTTATACGTCTGTAACGGAGGGACTTTGATGTGAGATGAATCTGACCTGTTGAGGGAGGAGGAATTAAACCCGATGTTCAATAGAGAAATGATGACGACTTTAATTTGTCATTCCCTTTTTTCTCTGCAACCACCTGTGGACCACCTACGGACGACGGGGCTGTGCCAGGGATCACGCGACCAACCGCCTGGAAAAACGTTCTCTGGGCTTGGCCAGAAGCCACAGCACTTGGTTTGACCCTGAACACAGGATGATGCTGTTGCTTTCACCCTTTCCCAGGCTTTTGAGGATTTTCAGCACATTGGAGGTTTCAGCAGCTTGTGTGTGTACACATTATGGCCATCTTCCCTCCGCCTGCTGCTGTACTCTCAGAGACGTCTGAGACCATGAAGGAAGAAAAATGAGCAGCCGAGCCATTTAATTCAGTCCCAATCATCATTAATAGAAGAACGGGGGGGAAAATGCCCTTGTATAATTTAAGGAACTGTTTGCTTAATGTTTCTGGTCATGACATGAAAGCGTACAGTTGATTATTCTTAGTAGGTGCAGGATTATTTTTGACCTGAAGGATTTCTTGCTTATTGTGCAACCTCTGTCTCAAGCACTGAGCCCTTCTCTGTCTTATCCAGATGCCTTTAAGAGACACAGCCCGAGTCAAGACTGAGCAGCAATTTGTTTTTGTTTACTTGGCCAATTAGGGTCAAGTTAATGAAGCATCGGGTGGAAAACAGCATCTCTTGTTATGTTGCCACAGCAGCAATTAAAGTTCTCTTGAAAGAAGGTTAAGGAATTAATTGCAGTGCTTCTTTAGATACAAAATATAAGCAGAGGTTCTGTCTTAGCTGGTTTGAGGAACTCACTAACTCGTCTGGTTTTGTGGGCACCATTTACTGACAGCACAGTGGAATGAGTTCATTCTGTATTCAGGCCTTGCTGCTGTTTGAGGGAGGACGCGTTGGAAAAGCCGGCAGCAGCCCTCAGACAGACAAGCGCTGGTAAAGTCATGGGCGTGTTTTCGGGAGCTGCTGGCCCTTGGCTGCCCAAACCTCAACAAGACCGATGGCCTGCTGAGGAAGAAATGCCTCAAGAACAGGCTGAACGGTTTAGAGAGCAAACCCAGGATGATCATGTCCTGGCCCTTCAGTGAGGGTCAACTGACCAAGAGAAGCGAAGAGGGGGAGCAGCTGGGAGAGCTCTGCTCCATCCTCTCTCCACCTCCTCCAGAACCTGGGCTGCTTCTGCTACACCCCTGGAACGAAATCAGTGCGTTCTCTACCCTCCCCACGCTGGGCGCGTTTTGACTCTGGTGCCGGTGGCTGCTGGAAGGAGCGTAACCTGTTTGAGCAGCTCCGCTGCTGAGGACAACCGCAGCCTGCTCTTATTTTACTGCCTGAACAAAACGCTCTGTTAAACTGGAAGTTAAGCTAAGAGTTCAGGTCAGGGGCTTTCAGATGAACAATATTACGGGATCATTTTAATCATCAAAAAAATGAGACATGCTATAAACCCATGAAATGAAAATGTAAAAAGAAAAGGCATCATCCGCAGAGGTAGAAGTAACCGAGGTGCCAGGCCAAGGGCCAAGGGCGGGAGTCTGGCCCGCTGGGCTGTGATGCCTTGAGGAAAGAGACCAGCTATAACACAGGAGATTCCCTAAAAGTTGTTGCAAGTGCCAGAATTACGCAGTGCAAGTTTATCCTCTACCCATCGAACTTATCCGCTCCTCTGCTGATTTGGCTCTTGGCGCCAGATTTGGAGGAGAGGACACGGGAGCGGGTGACCCTCCCCAACCTGGGGAGTATTTTCCAGCCAGCAATGAGAATTTTTCAGGAGAATCCCCCAAAATGCTGAGTGGGACAGTGGGAGGATGAAACTATCTTATTTTAAACATTAAAACCGCATTGCCTAACCTGGAACATTTGCAAAATTCTTTGTAGAGATTGGCACCAGAAAATTTTACCCTGCAGGTAGCTTTAGAATAGATGAAAAAGCTACACTGTCAGCCCTAAATTATATTTTTCTTCTTCCATCAGCAAAGTCGCACCACAGCAGTTGTCCAGGGTCACTTAAAGCTTGCTGGACATTTTCTTCACAAAGAAAACTTAACAAAACTGGCTTGGCTTGATTTTGGATTTTTCTGCTCTGGATGATTCTAAGGCAAGAATGCTGGAAAGGGGTATTTAGAAAGCACTAAGGCTTCACCATCTTAAAAGTAGTCTTTTTTTAAGTATTTGTAGGTAGGTGCCCCAAATTGCTAAATCACTAGCTACTTGATAAAAAACCAGCATTGTTGCTGACGCTGAGCTTCGGTGCAAAGCCCTTGAACTTTCTGTCCCAGCCACCACAGCCAGAGCTGAGATTACCCCGTTGCCCTCTGCACTAGCCTTTGTCATATTTAAGGACTGTTGGAAAGTTCCCCCTCGGTCTTCTCTGCCTGCGGCCAAACAGCTCTGGAGAAGGTACGAAAGGAAGCAGCGAGGGTCTATTTCCACCCGTCGCAAAACCCTCCCTCAAACAAAACAGGCTCGGAAAAGCAAACGAGCAAGTGAAGTGTCACTGGGGCCAGTGACTTCATCCAAGGCCCTTTGTACCTATTCCCGAAGCCAGTCATTAATTATATCATCACACGCTATTTTTTTAACTCGTGGTCTCTGACTCGATGCACGAGTTGAACCTGCCCTGGGCAGTGACTGGGGCTGTTGCCTGCAGGATCCTCTTGCCTTAGGAAACAAAAAAAAAAAAAAAAAAAAAAAAGAAACATGAAGAAAAGAAATCAAAAAAGCATGTTTGAAATGGAGGAGATATTTTTGAGCAACTGCAGACAATGTTCTCCCCTGCTTCCTCCTGCCACTCAATACATTATAAATGTGCTTTCTCTGCCGAACGGATGGGGAAAGCAGCCTAAGCCCTGCTGAAATTAATGGCCTGTGTGGTTTACTTTTATCTGGCAGGTTTTGTTTTTCAGAGACGGGTAGAAAGCAATTCATTTTTAAATTAAATAGGTAAAAAGACATTTTGGAGCTGGGATCAAAAGCCGTGAAAAAGAAGATTTGCACAGCGTGACCACAGAGATGACCTTCGTCATTTCTTATGTCCACTCCATTTGTCGCTTATCTGGCTTCGTAGTGTGTTAAACATCCGGAGGTATTTCTGCAGTGACCTTCATGGCCCGAGCTGTACCAGGTATCTGCTACAGGGACTGACGTTTGCGAGCTACGGAGGTAAATCCCTGCTTTCAGCTTTCCTCCTCCCTCCCCAAGGAACAAACCTGCTGGGGAATTTTCATAATCATTATATTCTGCTGGAAAAATGGTATGTAAATAAAATTTCAACATGCTTCACAAAGCGTTTATTGATATTGATGAATTTCTGGGGGATGTAATACTTCCCGAAGCAAATATTCATTTTTTCTCTCTCTTGTGCATTTTCATTCTGATACCGAAGGAAAACGTTCCTCGGGATGGAAGGTGCAAGCTTAAGGCAGCTTCATGTGCAGACCCTGCTCCCGGCTCTGAATCTCCCCTTCTCCCGTGAAAGCATCCCTCAAGAACCGGCCTCCTCGTCTCCCTGGAGTCCGTCTTCACCAGCTCCACCTGAATCCCTCCCAGACCTGATCCCACCACTGGTCCACTCTCACCTCACCCCTTCTCTACATCCTCATTTTCCCTAGAGAAAATCCCATTGCTCCAAATTGCCTGCTGCCACTTGGCTCACGCCAGGACCCTCAAGAGCCTCTCGGTCAGTTTAAAACAGGTTGGATGCCTCCTTCCAAAGCACTCTGAGCAACCTTGAAATAAGACGTCTCTCCTGCTGGATTTTATTTCTTTGTCAGAAATTGATCCTCTCTTTCCTCTCCCTTACTGTTCTTAACAGAGCTTGAAATTACTGCACTTCTCTGCCGTCTGTCGGCCTTTCCCTCCCCACTCCGTGCCATGCCGCAGCTCCAGAGGGACCAGATCTCCTCATGGTCCCTCGGGGTGCCCAGGGCTCTCTGTGCACGGTGGTTGTCCCAGCTCCCAGGAGACACCTCACCCTGCCCGTGGGATAGGAGATCCTATGAGCTGGAGCTTCCAGACCAGCTGAGTTGCGTTTCATGGATACCTTCTCTGCCCTAAAAGCCCTCGAGGACAGCGAGACTGCTGCCTCGCCAACCAACAGCATGGTCCCAGCTCGCTTTTCTGGCCTCGAGGCGCTCCTTCTATCCAGAAGCAGAAATAGCTTTGGATGCTGCCAAAAAGAGTCACCCCCAGTAGCTCCCACAGGGCACACATGGCCCATTGAAGGGACCGTGGCAAGGTGACACCTTGTCCCACCCACAGCACCTGCCCGGGGAAACACACCGGCCCCGAGCTTTTCCTGAGAAGCCAGCTGAGCAGGGACCCCTGAACCAAGAGCAGAAGAGGAAAGGTCAGCGACAGAAAGAGAATATTTGAGTAAAACTCCCCAGGAGCTGCTGGAGCAGATCAAAATAATACCCAAAAATGCAATTTTTCCTGCAGGAATGAATCCCTGTACAGCGTGTGCCAAAATACACCCCGGTGTGTACTTTACTCTGACGTCGACTTCAAGAGAAAGTACTAATGTGTGCCCGAGTCACGGAGCTGGGGAACACACTACCTTCCCTTTCCTTTTCCCCCTTCTCAATCTATTTCAGCCTTCCCTAAAGGGGACCTATAGAAGAGATGGGGAGGGACTCTGGATCAGGGAGGGGAGCTATAGGATGAAGGGGAACAGCTTTATACCAAAAGAGGGGAGATTTAGATGAGATGTGAGGCAGAAATTGTTGGCTGTGAGGGCGGTGAGCCCCTGGCCCAGGTTGCCCAGAGAAGCTGTGGCTGCCCCATCCCTGGAGGGGTTCAAGGCCAGGTTGGCCGGGGCTTGGAGCAACCTGGGCTGGTGGGAGGTGTCCCTGCCCAGGGCAGGGGGTGGCCCTGGGTGGGCTTTAAGGTCCCTTCCAACCCAAACCTTACTGTGATTCTATGATTCTATTTTCCTTCCCTAGGCTGCAGCCAAGAATTTAATGCACTGACATTTTTCTGTTTGTTTGAGTTTACTGTTCCAATCTGTTTACACTTCTCAGCGAACATAATGGCTTGAGAGATGAGGAGAGGAGTTAATCAGACCTCGGTCCCAAAAAAAAAAAAAAAATATCTGCTGAAATGCTCCAGCGAGTTCGTCGAGTTTGAAGTATGGATTTGAAAGGACCACGCCAAGCTGTTCGCTTGAAACGTGTTTGTGATGCGGAGTTCACTTCAAAGCCAGCGCGTCTGAAATTGCTGGATGCACCCAGCGGGGGACGTGGGCAACCAGTGGGGAGCTGATGATCAACAGAGCCTACCTCGGAAACGTCTGTGGGCTGGACGGACAGGTTCAACCCTCTTCATCACAATACAGGACAGATGTAAGGGTGTAGGAGCGGGCAGGGAGGCAGCTGGGATCTGAGGCAAGCGGCGAGGTCACAGATGTAACTGCATCGTGTTACCCGGGATGTGTAACAGATTGCACAGTATTAATTTGAAGGCTGACTGGAAAAGCAACAAAATCCTTAAAATTCCTCCCTTAAACCCCCCCCAATTAGTCCACACCTGAATAACACTGACTTTCGCAATCTACTCTAATATGAGCAGCTTCTCTCAGGAGACAGACCACCACTTGGACACTTACATCGAGCCATGCAAGTTCCCCCCCTCCCCGTTTTGCTTTGTCTAAAAAAGATTGTTTGTTTTAGATACTTTTTATGCGGACTTTTTTCTTGGCTTCAAGGAGTGTGCTATAGCAGCGAGTTGAAAAGCAAGCATTCACAAACTCCTCACGTCCTTGAGCAGAGAGACACTAGCTGGAGGTGGCCAAAAAAGCAAATTTGTAAGAAATTCCTTTTTTTTTTTTTTTTTTTCCTTTCGCTTGTTGATTTCTGTCCAAATTGAACTGAAACCAATAGTATTTTTTTAAATTTATCACAGAGTAGAAACTCCCACGGTTTTGCAGCTGCTCCCGTGAAACTACCATCCCCATCAGCTTCACTGAGGATAGAAATGGGAAAGGCTGTGAACGGCCCTGGAGCGCTGCTGGGGATGATCCTGCACGTCCCCGAAAACCCTGGCCCTGCCGCAGACCTGCCTGGCCTGGTGGCTACCAGCTCCCTCTGCTCCTGGCCCTTGAGCCGACTGGAAAGAAACTTCAGAGAAGCCAGCCTTGGCCAAACAAATTTGAAGCTCAGAAGTGTTAAATGAGATAATTGGTGCTGCCTGAAATGGTGTTTTTCGTGAGGATACTTGGTTTCACCGGCGAGTTTTTGCCTGGCTGTAACGCAAGCCCTGCCACTGCCAGCTGGGATGAGACTAAACTGGGTTCTTACAGGCAGCTCAAAGCATCTCGTTATGAGAAAGATTGGAGCGAGATCAGAAAAATGGGAAGGAAAAAATAGTTAAAGCATTGGTGGGACTGAGTTAGGAGGGAAGATTAAAAGAGCGGAATACCTAAACCGTGGCTAAATGGCAAGTAGTTTGGAAAGGTGAGGAGGGAGGAATGTGTGTGTTTGAAGTCTGTGAGTTGGCCGAGGAGAAGATTGATTTGAGGGATGCTCCACATCCTGAGGGTATCCAGGGAGAGGAAGGACATCTAGAAATGGGGGGCAGAGGGTCAAGCAATACACAGGTCTGGAAAGAGCGGACACCATCTCCAGGCAGCACACCTTCCTCTTGACGCATCTTGGCAGCGTCCATCCTCCTGTGCCAGAGAAAGGATTGCTACCCCAACAGCTCTTCCTCACGGCTTCAAAATTAAACATTTATGGAGAGATTCATTAACTGGTCTGGTTTACGTCTGCCTGAATACCTGGACTTGCAGTTCCCTGTGCCAACAGCATCACCCACCCGCTCGCTGCGCCCTGTCTGCTGCAGGAACCAGTCCCCATCTGCCTTTTCCAGGGCCACCTTAAGGCTCCACCACCTCCCACTTGTCCACAATCATGTCCTGATATTTTCTAGTTAAATGTCAAGCTTGACTTTCAATTTGACGGCAATACGTTTCCTTTCGGGTCACTTGTACCTTAACGGAGTCACCCGTGGTCAGCAGAAGCCTCCCTGCAGAGGGGACGTGCCGGAGGAGCCACGTGCCCTGCTCATCCTCCCCACGGGGCTGCCTGTCCTTCGCTCATTAAACTCCAATAGATCCAAACACAAAGAGAGTCTGTGCATCATTACAGCTAAATATGTTTTCTTCTTTGGGTTTGTTTTCGAAGGGATATGTTTGGGGACTTGCATAATGAGGAGCTTGTTGGCAGGGCAGCCAGAGAGCTAAAGGCAATGAGGCAAAGAGATGTAAAAGCGAACGGATGGGCAAGCAACATCCTTGTGTACAGGAGCGCGGTGATGTCCCCTCACACCTGTACACATAACAGCGATAGTCACAAGAGGTCACAACAATCCGTCCTGTTTAACTGGCCCCGTTGCTGCGGTGCCTGAGCATCTCCTGATGCTTCACGTGCTCACACGGGCCCTGGGGAAGGGCAGCGCCATTGACTAGAGCTGAAGGAGAAACCCAGCTTTGTCCCAGGAAGATCTCTGTAACGGTGAAACACCTTTCTGTCCTAAGCTGTGGCAAAAATGGTTGTGAATTAAATAAAACCAATGCAATTTCCCTTCCTGTGGTGCAGGGGGAGGGATTCAAGCACGAATCAATCAAAATGCTACCGTTTGGTTTGGTTTTAATTTCTTTTTCCTAGCCTAAATAAAGCAACACTTTTGACCAGAAAGCCCCTGGTTCAATGCCCAGAGGCTCCTTATTTAAAAACTGAAATGTTCAGACTATGGCAGCATTTTTCTCCAAACAAATTTGAAGTCAGGCAAGGCTTCCAGCCTGCCTCTTCTGGGTGTCACCAGGGGCATTTTTCGGTGTCAACAAAGGAAAATTCCCTGAAAAATTCCCGGTGGCCCCAGCCTTCATTTCCAGTCTGCGCCTGTTGAATACATCACAGTCACGCAGGAAGTGGGTTGCGGTGCAAACGGAGAAGCGTTCGTGTTTAAATGATTAAAGAAACACTAAGCATAGATTAAAAAAATGCTAAACACAGATTAAAAAAAAAAAAGTCCTAAACACTGCCAGATCTTCCCCTTTTCTCCCCATGTCCCTCTTCATGCCAAGGTGCTGCTGGACACCTTTGGTCATTTGTAGCTAAAACTCATTTTCAGAGAGATGGAAGGTGGCGCGTGACAATCTGGAGCAATGTCAGCACTTCCCGCGAGCCCATGGGCGAGTGGAAGTCTCCAGAACAAGCAGCGATAACAAAAAATTGGATTGAGGCATCGCACTGTAAAACTTAATCTCCCATATAGAGACTTAGTCTACCATAAAAGAAACACTGCTGGAGGATGTAAGAAAACACGAGACCCTAGGGATGATTTAATGTCCTACAGACATAAAGACATAAGCCACAGCAATGCAAAAATGAGCTCGGTAACATAGAGGCTATTACGTTTCAATTGGTTATGTGTACTCTACATAAAACACAATCAAAACACTTGTTTTTAAAGGATGTAAATGCCTTTCTCGGGCTGAGCAAAAGCAGCGCTACTGATCTCGAATCTTAAATATCATTTTAGGCTTTAAACTTGAGTGATGCTACCTCCATTCAGCCAAACTGCCCAGTGAATGGGGAAAGGACCCTGCAAACTTCATTTTGGCAGCGTTAGCGTGAGACCTGGCAGCTAAGGCAGGAAAATCAGGTTCATTTTCTGTTATAGACTTTGTGCGTAGATTGAAAAAAAGCTATTTAGTCCCTGGCTGCGCATTTATGGGCTTTGCTGGCTGGGCTCTGAGTAACTCCCGGCTGTCCTGCTCGGAGGCCGGTCCTGCATGGACGATCCCACCCAGCTAGAAGGTTTCTCCTGGCATTGAGATGACCATTCCCAGGACTGTCTTTATAAACTGAGCAAGCTGCTCATTCGGCAACTTTGAACCCCTCAGCCTGCGACCTTTCCAGGGCAGGGTTTGCAAAATTTGCCCCTTTATCGTGTTTTTGTGCCCCCCTTTAAACAGCGGTCTTCTGGTTTTACGGTGGGAAGGGTCTCCTCAAGAAAGACAGATGATGGAGTCTCAATGGAGGGCCTCCAAGCACGGAAGACTAAAAGGCGGTTATTGAAGTGAGGAGAGAGTAAAGCCTCTTCTCCTCCTTTCCTTCATCCCCCAATATCAAAAATTATAAAACCAAACCTCCCGTCCTAGGTGAACATTTCTGAGACCTCTTGCTGGCAGCACCGAGAAGAACTGCACCCATTGCTGCAACCTGGGAGGGATGTGTCATGAAACAGTATTTCAGGATAAAAAAAAAACCTTTTTCCAAAATGGGAATGAGTCACCCTTGGAAATGGAAATAATCTGTCGTCAAAATGGGGCACTTAATTTCCAGTTTCTTGTTTGATTTAACTCTGGTTTTACGCTATTGTTTTAATGTAACACAGTGATGTGTAATAAGAATTTAAATAATATAGAAAGTGCTAAATATTTCATAGGTGTTTAATATTTATATATTACATTTGCTTTTCCAAATCATCCTGCTTCAGCATTACAGAATGAAGCATTTCCAGAAGGGGGTTCTGACGTTTCCAAAATGAAATTTCCGCTTGGTGAAACATTTCTAAATTTCCCCTTTCATTCTGATGTGAAGGGAAAATGAATTTCAAAATGTCGAACCGCCCCAAAGGCAGGAGTTGTATTTTATCTCTCCTTTTGTCACACTGCCCTTTTCCATCAGGCTTTGAGAGAGGCCGTTCTCTGGACGGTCAAGGCTTCTAGAACACCTTTGGAGGCCAAGCCAGAGCCATGAGGGATGTTTAGTTATTTAATTGCCATGGATTTCAGTGGGAAAGGGCTGCCTGAGCAGCTCTGTGGCTACCGCGGGATGAAAGTGCTGATCCCTCTGTTTCTACCTTCTGGTGAAGCATCAGGTTTTTGCATTTTAACTTCTCTGCCTTCCCACATGTCCAGGCATGCTCAAAGACCATGAATCCAGCAACACTTTTGGCCATGTCAGCATAGGGCAAGAAGGTCGCCGCTGGCTCTATTAGCCTCCAGGCTGCTGCTCCTGCGGCTGCTGGGAAGCAGGATGGGTTTGCAACCTCTGGCTGCTCAGCACGGAGCTCTGCCACCCTCTGCCGGGGACCAGGTCAGATCCGGGGCCCGGCCACCCCGGGGGGCAGCTCTCGGAGCACAGCAGTGCGTCCTCCTCTCCCAAACCCGCTGGTGGCCTTCAGAGCCGGGCCAGGCGAAATCCTCCCCTCTGCTGCCTTTTCCTGATCCACCGCGGCTCTTGCCTCACCAGGGGGTGTGAGTTTGGGGTCTGTAGCTGCGTTGTGCCGCACCGTGAATAACTGTGCTAAAAGTTATGAAGAAAGGCTGAGGGATTTGGGTCTTGTTAGTCTGTAAAAAAGACGGCTGAGGGGGGATCTTGTCAACGCTTATAAATACTTCAAGGGGGGGTGTCAGGAGGATGGGGCCAGGCTCTTCTCAGTGGTGCCCGGGGACAGGACAAGGGGTAACGGGCACAAACTTGCCCCTGGGAAGTTCCATCTCAACAGGAGGAGGAACTTCTTTGCTGTGAGGGTGGCAGAGCCCTGGCACAGGCTGCCCAGAGAGGTGGGGGAGTCTCCGTCTCTGGAGACATTCCAACCCCGCCTGGCCGCGTTCCTGTGCCACCTGCTCTGGGTGACCCTGCTCTGGCCGGGGGTTGGAGGGGATGATCTCCAGAGGGCCCTGCCAGCCCCGGCCAGGCTGGGATTCTGTGAAAAGCTTCAGAACTGCCGTGGCGTTGGGGCTGGCGGCTCAGGAAGATGCAGCTGCGCTTGGCACGGGAGGTGCAGCCTCACAGCCTGGAGCCGGCGGGTCAAGACACAGCACGGCACACACACAGCACCCTTACCCCCACCTCACACGAGAACCAGCTCCTTCCACCCCCTTTGCTCTGCTGCCCCTCCCAAGGAGCCCCCCCACTTTCTTTCCCTGCACTCGCCACCCAGAGCCAGCGCTGTTACTGGTTCAGCCTGAAGAAAAGAAGGCTGAGGGGAGACCTCATCACTATCTACAACTCCCCAAGAGGAGTGTGTAGAGGGGGATATCAGTCTCTTCTCCCAAGGAACAGGCGATGGGACGAGAGGAAACGGCCTCAAGTTGCACCAGGGGAGGTTTAGGATGGATATTAGGAAAAATTTCTTCACTGAAAGGGTTATCAAGCATTGGAAAAGGCTGCCCAGGGTAGTGGTGGAGTCGCCACCCCTGGAGGTATCTAAAAGCCGGGCAGACGCGGTGCTGAAGGACATGGGGTAGTGGTGGGTTTGGCAGTGTTGGGTTGATGGTTGGAGTCAATGATCTGAAAGGTCCCTTCCACCCGAGACAATTCTATGATTCTATGATTTTAGTCACTAAGACATATTTATTCCATCATCTGGAGATGGCTTTACTCAGAGAAAAACAGAAATAGAGCAGCTTGGGGGGCTGAGCGGCACGGTGTGTCCCTCAGTTATTGCTTAGTCCCTAATTTTAGCAGCCTCAGCATCCACCCTTATCTACTGCTCCCAAACACATGGAAAAGACAAAGAAAACATTGAGCAAGGAGGAAATCTGGAAGAAAAAGAATTATTAACTCCCACAGGGGTCCTGTTCCCCACAAATCCAAAGGGTCAGCAGAGACCCCAGGGAGCAGAAGGGGCAGGGAGAGGGGGCAGCGAATCTTGGTTCTTGCGGTCTTGGCAAAAATTATTACTGAAACGGAAACACCTTCAGAGTCGGAGGAATGACCCAAACCTTGTCGTGACTGTCTGCCTTTTTTAACATAACCCCGTCCTGAACTTGGCCAGCCCTGCAGACACAGCGTGCATGGTTTCACCCATCGGCAGGGCTGCAGATGGGGACAGGAACCAGCTGCCAGCCCTGGCCGTGCCACCGAAGCCCTGCGCACGCGGAGCAGGCGCTGAGTCACTTCTGACGAGCGTAAAAACCTGCCGCTGCAGATTTCTGCCCGGGGAGAACTTCTTCCCTCCAGATCTTTACCTTCTGGAGGACTTTGTTTTGAAATCAAAACGCAATAAGCTTAAACTGAAAGATTAGCCAGGCTCTGGCTCAGCCGAGAAGGGATTGTTGACACTCTGGGAAGTTCACGGAGGTTAAAATCACCGCGAACCTCCTGCTTCCGACTGCTCCAGGACTTTTGCTCCCAGTGTGTCACACCCATCGCACACCTCGTTCTCCATCATTTTTATTATTAGAACCTTCTGAAGACACCACAGTCTCCAGGGAGGTCAAAAGCCTCTCTACCCATGGCCTCAAAGGATTCCCCCAGCCACCAGCCCAACTGGATTTATTTATGCGGAAAGAAGAAAAATTAACAGGAATTAGCTGTGTCTGGGGTTCAGTGATGGAAGCGTCTGGGCTGTAACAGGGGATGCTCTTAGATGCTTTACAATCCTTCCTAAATAGATGGGTTATCTGAATTACAGGTTATTTCCATGACTGAAATGACACATCTGTTTGCAGGAACCGCTCGCTCCGTTCGGCAATACCCAGCTCACGATTTCCGGAAGGAAACGCTCTTTGTAAATCACTCTTTTATCCTGATTTACGTCAGGCAAATATTTGATTTCCTGCTTTTCAGAAGTAACAAAATGCATTAGCGCACGTGGGAGAAGATATGGGATGGCTCCAACAGAGCAGTAAATAGATGTGCAGTGCTCGGAGAATGGGACCGACAGAACTGCATTTAGGAGCTAATACAGATCCCAGTTGTGCTGGAAGGGAGCTCATTTGGGTTTATCTATTTTCTGGATGTTTTGTGGCATTTCAGAGAGGTTTATATTCATGGATTTCCCTTTGTATTCCAAAACTTGGCAAGCAAATGAGAAACGTGAAGAAAGGGAGAATAATAAGTCAACCACGAATTTGGGATTTCAGCTTTTCATACTCCTAAGAAAAGGGCAGAAAGCAGAAACAATCCTTCTCTTTTCAAGCCTGGGGGCAGTCGTGCTCGAGGACATTTTCTATGCTTTTTCTTGATAGGAAAAGGGACGTTTCATCATTTCTGAGCCCACGAATCTGCTGCTGCACATTGTCAGCCCGTGGCTGCCTGTTTGCCTACAACTAGCCACGATCTGTACCCTCATTCTCTCAGCGCCACAAAATCTTTTTGTTCCTGTGCTTTGACTTAGTTTTGCCAGAGGAAAGCAACAAAAGGAATTAGTTATCTTGTTATGAATCATGTTCATTACAAGAACGCCTAAGGATCGACTAGGATTAAGTCCCTGCTGTGTTCAGTACAGCACAGAGCTGTAGGAAAAGGTATTGCCCAAAGAGCTCCTCTTCCTGCCTGCGCGTTGCTGGAGCCCATCCTGTACGAATGAGCTTCGAGGTAGGACAAGGAGCACTTGGCTTAATTTCTAACCAGGGACATTTTGGTTAAACATCGGGGAAAAACTTTTTTGCGGTCAGGCCAATTAAACACCGAAATAAATTGCGTCATAGTTTCATTTGGGATAGAGTTAACTTTCTTACTAGCAGCCAGTACAGTGCCATGCTTTGGGTTTGGGATGGGAATAGTGTGATAACGCACTGGTGGTCTGGTTGTTTCTGAGCTCTCAAGGCCTTTTCTGCTCCTCACACCACCCCGCCAGTGAGCGGGCTGGGGGCCACAAGAATTTGGGAGGGGGCAGAGCTGACCCCAACTGACCAAAGGGCTATTCCATGCCATACGACGTCATGGTCACCATATAAAGCTGGGGAAAGAAGAAGGAAGGGGGGGACGTCCGGAGTGATGGCATTTGTCTTCCCAAGTCACCGTTAAGCGCGATGGAGCCCGGCTTTCCCGGGGATGGCTGAACACCCGCCTGCCCATGGGGAGCAGGGAATCATAGAATAAAATCATAGAATCTTCATGGTTGGAAAGGACCTTTGATATCCTCGAGTCCAACCATACACACATAAAAGAAAAACAACCCCCTACAATCTCTGCCGCTAGAGCATGCCCTGAAGTGCCAAATGAACCCCTTGTTTCACTTTGCCTGCATGCGCGGCTTTTGCTTTACGCGTTAAACTGTCTTTATCTCAACCCATGAATTTTCTCACTTTTACTCTGCTGATTCTCTCCCCCATCCCAGCCAGGGGAGCGAGCGAGTGGCTGCGTGGTCCCAGGGGCTAAACCCTGACACACCACCATACTGGAGAATGGATGAGACATGGATCTCTCAGGAGGGAGCAACCTGGATGCTCCTTTCTTTGGCAATGCAAACACCACCTGACGTCCCTCCCCGACAAGATTTTCTATTATTTTAACAACTGTTATGATCAATAACTGTTTATGACCTGTATCCTTCATTCTACCCCTGACTTCCCAACATCATGAAACCGCCCTGCCCGAGCCGGCTTAGCAGGGCCATCTCCAGCCTTCTCTGTGCCTTTCCTCATGGAGCAACGCACCACAAAACTCACGTTTTTGCTCTGTCTGCACCATTTATTAAGCAGATCTTGGTCTGTACCGATGTCCTGCTTCCTTATGCCCGGGCTCCAGGACACATGGGAGAAAGCACTTAGCCCCAACCCCTGGCTCTCCTCACTGGATGTTTATGGGCAAAGACAGATCTACCTGGCAGAACAACACACATCTCCACATTTTTGTTTAAATAATCAGTTTTGGCACCTCTTGTTTGTGTTCCTGTACAGGGATGCTCTGTTACTTGCACCACAGCCACAGGAAGGGCATCCATCCTCTGGAACTGCAATAAGGATCAGGGTGGCTTTCAAATGCCTGTTTCTGATCTTGGGTCAAAGAAATAAGAAATTACCGGGTCAGAATTTATTACAGTTAACGGGCTGATGAATTTGCAGCATTGCTGAACATCTGGATTCAGCAACCGCCTAATGGCAAGCAAGTAAAAATGATCCCCGAGGAATATGAACCCGCAGATCACAACGTCAGCACGGCCATTTGAAGAGACTGACCTTGCTTTTTTAATAGCAGAGAAGAGAGCAGTTTCTGTGCCAGCGTCTGTGCAAAAGACGTGAGAACACAACCGGTCACGCTCCGAGCTAATACTTCGGGCCAAGGCAGTGTGTCTTGCAGACATCCGCAGGAGCTGTGCTGCCAGAGAGCCTTGGCTGTTTGCAGTGTTTTGTTCGAAGCAATAAGCAGGTGGAAAACACCTCTCTGCCAAAGCTGCTGTTCTGCTCCCGAGAGGCCGTTATTGAAATTCAGAAGACAAAAATCTGTATTTCAGCCCTGAGATGCAAAATGCTGAAAAGTAAGTGGCCTCCAGTGGCTGAGCTCTCAAAACCTCATCCCTGCTACCCGGACTGCAGCAAATGCCGGTGGTTTGTTATTCCAGAGGCTGGTGCTGTCTAAGAGTCGAACCTCACCCTTCTCTCTCTGTGCCGGAAGCAAAGCACCACGCACCTCGAGAGGCTGATCTGGAAAACCAGACGGTGCAACCAAACAGAGTTTAGTCCAAGAGAGAAAAGCAATTCCCTCGGGAAAGAGGTATCCAGCTTTGCACTGATTCAAAAGGCCTCTGACGTTGTGTATATTAATGTGCGGATCCCTCATCCCAGCACTGTGGCGTGACTGGGCTGGGCTTCGAGGACACGGAGGAACACTTTATCCAGAAGGCCACAAAAGTCACTTTGAAAGTCACCTAATCAAAGGTAACCCTCTATTTTAGGAGGAGATGACTTGTGCCTCTGAAATCATGCTGATAAACTAAGAGACCGCAGTGGATCAAGGACAAAAAATTCATAGTAGAAATCAGCTGGAGATATGGTGTGACCACAGCTTTTAAGACATTTTTAAATTAAAATAAGGGAAGAAAACAATGATAAGTAGAAACAGAGCATCCCCTCCCTCCACATCTTACCGAGAAATAGCTAATTAGCACTTCCTACCTGCACTGTAAGAACTGTGCATTCAAACTCTGCTTTTGCTTAGATCCTAATTTCACGTCTGTACTAGTGGAGTTCAAATGTTTCCAGGGACTGCCAAACTATCTGAAGCTTTGCAAGCTTTGGGCCCGTGGCCGTCGGCACTCTCCCAAGAAATTCAGAGGCAGGGATCAGCAGCCGGGTCAGACCCATCCGGGAGGATGCTCCCAGGGCAGTTTGCATCCAGCCCCCCTGGCATGAGGGCTGTGAAATCAACCCGCACATCAACGTCGCAACGACCCGTCTCAAGGCTGGAGAACATTCCAGGCACATCCAAGGTACCAGCATAGGCAGAGCCTGTATGTGCCCAGTGGAAAGCAAAGCGTTTAACCACCACGCCGGTTCACATGTTTTATTTTGGATCCAGAGACGCCAGCCTGGCTATGAGGGGTGCTTACGTAAAACGATGCATTTGAAGGCGAAAAAAAAAAAAAAAAGCGTTTTCAGAGAGTTAACATTTTTGGATGGAAAAACTTTTCCTTTTTTCAAAAAATGCCCAACTGACTTATTCTCCCGTGCTCATCGGCCGCTCCAAAGGGTGCCCTCCAGCCAGCAAGCGAAGATGTAGCTTTCGGAAAGATGTCCCGTTCTCATGGAGCAACCTCAGGAGAGTGTTTTGCAGTTCGGGCTAAGCTGAGAGCAAGCAGACGCGCCGTGTCTGTGGCAGATGTCTCTGCTCTCTCCGGGCAAGCCTCGAGCATGATGTTTGCTGAGCACAGCTCTTGTACAAACAACAAATCTTGTTGACTTGGGTTGGACTGGTTGTTGTACACGCGAAGATTCCTATCAGGAGAAAGGAGAAAATGGAGAAAACTGCTTTCTCCTCCACTGGGTGATGTTATTATTTTTTTCTCCTACTCCCCAAATTAAAAAAAAAATCCACTGATTCTAGATAGTTCAATTACTTCTCTTTCTGGCATCTCAGGGAGGGAAACACACATGTCCAAACGACTGAAAGTCATGGAAAAATCAGCTAGCTCATTACTGTCTTTTAATATTTCCCCTGCCTTGTCAATGTGGTGATACATCGCACCACTGAGACAGCGTTTCTGTACTAAACCTTTGTTGTCAGTTGCTTAAAACAGTCACACCAGAAATACCTTTATTGGTTTGACATTTCTCAGATGTTTTCTGCATTTCAGAAGAACTTAATCAGCTCGTCTTGAGTTATGTGATCATAAAAAATATCTACAGCCCTTAATTTTTTTTCACATCCTTTTTGTGATCAAGTAGCTAAAAAACCTCTTTGTTTTGAATAGAGCTGCGTGTAAAATGTTCACTCCTACCCCTGCTTTCACAGTAGAATTTTGCCTTTTTGTTAAGAGTTATTTGGGTTTTGACTTCAGGGTTTTCTGATGAATATTGAAGAACAGAAGAGAAGCGGGTGTTTTTTCCCAGAAACACACAGGAAAACCTGAAACCTGATTTTCCATTGCAAAAGTTTCAGGTTCAGTTGGGGTCTTTTTAGTCTGTCTTGGGTTTGAACTCAAACTCATTTTAGGCATAAGTATAATTTTAGAGTTTTAACTTATAAATCATTTCTTCCCCACAAAAATCAAAGCCCCCCCCGCCCTTAGACAGGCGATCTGCATGTGGAGATATTTGAAACTAGACTTTTGTGTGTGGTATGTTCTACAAGTGGACTAATAGCCCCAAAATTGAGTAGCCTTTCTACAAGGCTGACCATCTGCTGAAGAGAACACCTTCTTGTCCCACTAGCGACAGTGACGAACTACCAAGGACTGCCACCGTGTGACACTTGCTTTTGGGGGATGTCAACACCATGTACCCTCCGCACCAGCCGGGCACAGACCAAGTCTCCTCCTCGCTCCAAAGAGCTCGTTACCGAACCGATGCTGCTGAATTCCCTCGCACAAACTGCCTGTTGCCGGCAAAACCCGACTCACGCTACATCTCAGCAGTGCCCAGGACACGGGGAGGGTGCCGTGCCGGGGAGCATGCTAACGACATCCCTGCGAGGACGAGCACGTTTCGGTACCCAAAACCGTTCCCTGGCACAGTGTTATTTACCGACATAGACTTAGCCAAAGGAACCGTGTGGTGCCTATAAATTCCCCTAGTTTCTATGGCTACAAGGATGTTACAAGTACATCGTAGAGAGAGAGATTCGATTGCCCCAGTAGAAAACCTACGAGACAATCACCGTGCTTCTTGCTGGCTTTAAAATCAATTAATGTGTTGTAGCAGGAGGTCTGTAGGTCAGACCTTAGCAAGCTGCCCGGAGGCATGAGACCGAAGCAAACGGCTCCACGTGTAACCCCGGCAGATGAGCCGATTCCTGCTCGTAGGTCAGACTCTCCCACGGCAGCGCTGGCTCCACAGGTCTCCTCGGAGAAAGTAACACGTGAGCTGCTCGTGCTGTCGGAATGGAGGAGCTTTTCTTCGGCTGCAGCCACCGGGGAGGAGAAGGGAGAGGACGGAGCCCGGGAGGACGGGGGCTGAGCAGGGCAGTTGGCTGGTGGCCGCTCCGAGCCCTGCTTCACCCGCGGCCTCTCGCTAAATGTCAGTGGACTGTCATCACAGTGGACATGAAAAAACGGTTCTCTTTACAAAAGGAAAAAAGAAAAAGAAAAAGCAAAGAAAGTGCTCGGGATCCCCTGCCAGGAGTTGCAGAGCAGTCATACGCTGTTTGGAGGCTTTTATGATCAAAGAGTCCTTCCCTGCCTCTTTCTTCTGCCATCACAAAGTCAAGCCCTTTTACAAGACTAACAATATGCAGACATTAAAACTGTGATACAAAGGAAACAGCAAGGATTATGCATTTGATTAATCTTTACATTATAATCCTAAAGGGTAGGATCTGCTGTTTCTCCCTGCCTGGAAAGCCCTGGCTACTGTGGGCTCTGAAAACTATAGATTTTTTCCACTCGTTAAATTTCCATTAATAAGAAAGTACAATAGACTCTGCAAACATTGCTGCTTTTTCTTGCTCTCAATCTCCCTGGGTGATTGTTTCAAAATCCCCTGGATCTTGGTAGTGCTACTTCAGGCGATGTCTGTACCGAATGGAAGACAAAGCTCAGACCAAGAAAGACTCTGGCCGGGTTTCTGATGACCTTTTATTATCTTTAATACAAATATGCCGGTCGTGTACAACCAGCTTTCTGGCAAACAAGAACAGCATATAAAATAACCCTGGATCCAATTTCTCGTTCCAAGACTCCTCAGCACAGAAGTCTCCCTGCGCGACAGCTACCGATGATAAATGTACTGACTCAGACGAAGCTGAGCTGTACCGAAACAGTCGGGGCTCCTTCAGTCCTCTCCTATTAGGACAAGTTAAATCCAAGCTTAAAACTAAACTGAAGAAAAGATCTGAGCAATCTAAACATGAACAACACCTTTCGGATAACTGATCTCAAAGTCAGCAGAAACAGGCCCGGCTTTTTTGCTGATTTAGCAAGAAAGTCCGGTTTTATTTTAAGGGCTCTTTCGGGGTAGAGTTTGAAAAATGAGGCCCTGTCTACCTTACCAGCACCTTGGGGAAGCTGCGTGGCCAGTTTCTGCGAACAAGCAGAGCTTTATTTCCCCTCTTCTGTCCAAACTCCCATTCGGTCTCCCTCCAGCAATATTCCCAGGCATGGTAATTCCAGGCAGGGAGCAGCCGCATCTCGGGGTCAGCATCTGAGCTTTGAGGAATTTCATAATCAAGATCTTCATATTTAAGCCCATACAAAAACCGAATATTAATACCACAGTCTTTACTTTTTCAAGCAACCACCCCGAGCCTTCACCAGAAATCCCAGAGATTTCTTTGGAGGAGGTCAGATTGTGCGAGGAATTGGCAGCGCCGCTGGTGATTTTACCATTAAACCAAGGCTCTACTCCAAGGTTAAGCCACAACATCTGTCTGTCTCCGAATAAGACCGGACTGTTCCCACCTCCCCTTTATTGCTGGGTTATTTTTTCTGCCCATCCGGTGAGCTAAGTCAGGGGATGCCCAAGGAATAAGAGCTTGTAGGAATGGGACCACTTCTTAGTGCAACAAGAAGATGGTAGATTTTTTCAGCCTAGCTCAGGAAGTCTCAGATTTTAGTTTTTCTACGCTGGAACTAGTCAAATAATACTCAAGATCCAACCAGTATTTTCCCTATTATGAGCTTAACTGTATTGATCTATGGAAATAATTTGTGGGGGGCTGCAGAAAAAAAATAATCACAGGATGTTCAATAAAAATCTTTGGAAATAATGGTTCCTGTCTTTGTCTCATCCATCACCTGCCCCTCCCGCGGTCCACTCATGATTCAATATCTTAAACTTTTTAAGGAGGCAAGGAATAAAAAAGAAAAGGCATTTCCAATACTTCTCCAAATATAAAACCTACACACAACAAAAACTCAGCCGCATTTATTTATATCGATCGGGAAGGTATTTACTTCGAGCACTGAACAAATGTCTCTGCAAACATCAATATTGGTATTAGACTCATAAATGTCGTCTATATTTCATAATGCGAGAAGCAATGGCTTTTGGGAATGCTCAGGCCCTTCATTCATTCCATCACCTTATTTATTTTTTCCTCCCTTCTCTGGAAGGCGGCTGCAGGGCTGCGATATATTTAGACCCATACTTCTGAGCTTGCTGCCGCGGCTGCCAAGGAATATAGATTTAGCCAGTTGGCTCAACCCCGAGCAGAGGCTGTTTCAGGAAATGGACGGTGATTTCAAAGGTCTCAGTGCAGTTTCACTTGGCATTAGGTATACAGTCCCCGGAGGAAATGTAAGAAAGAGTCATGATAGTTAGGAGTTCTTCCTAACTTTCGGCCCTGGGACGGTGCCTGGGTATCTTTGCCTCAGCAGCCCAAAGCAAAGGGCACACAAGAGCTCATGCGTTATTTCCAGCCCACAAAGGAAATGGAAGCTCTAAAATTCAGGCTGCTAAATTTGTGGTCAAGAAATTAAATAGGCACTTCAGTAGCTGCACCAGCTCCAGCAGCTTCTATCTTTAGACCAGTGTCTCTCCAAGATTCCATTAATTTTTTCCCCCATTCCTTCCTAATTTACTAAAAATCACTTCTTGTCTTACAGCATCACATCTGGAGGAATACTGACACAGTTGAGGTGAGGTTTGGGCAGAGAGCTGAAGCAGAAGGAATGAACACTGTCATCCTCAAAGCTGCCCGGGAGGCTGTGTCTACTGGGGGGGTCCCGAGCTTTGCTGGCCCAGCTGATGGAGACAAACTCTTTGCCACCACTCTTCTGCAAACACTTGAGAAAAGCAGGCAGAGTACCATCCCTTTTTTAGAAATAACTCCCAATCTGTTGTTTTAAGAGCTGGATAAATCCTGTCCTCCTAAATGGCCACCACTAAAGCTGCCACTGCCGTTGTCCCAGCCTTATTTTTGAGTTAAATTGCCCGAAGCAGCTTGGGGAAATGTTTGGGACCACAGTGCAGGAGCCCTGCCTCTGCCTGCGCTTCGGTGCCAATCAGGCATCTGTTATCAGAGTGCTGGAGCTGCAAGGAAGAACTCCCCTGCACACTTCAGAAGCTGTCAGCCAGAAATGAAGGACTATATTATATTCTTTTGGGCACAAAACCATCTTCTAGGCCAAGAAAGGAAACGAATATGTTAATTCTGAAAAAAAAAAAAAGGGGTGAGGAGGAAGGAGGAGGGTTCTGGTTTATTTCTTGCATTGCCTCGAGAGAGAAATGCCATCTTTCATCTTCTTTCTCTCTTTCCTTTCTTGGTATTTCCTTGCCCTGCTTTCCTCTGAGTTTCTGAAGAATTAGGAACAGCCACCCAAGTATCAGCCTGGCTGTGATGTGTCCCAGGGGAACAGGGATGACACGTGGCCAGCCAGGCCTGAGTTGCAAAGGCCACATCAGGCCACAAGCAGGGCTGATCTAGGCTGTGTCTATCTCAGAAGACACCTGCTATGACAACCTTGCGCTTCACCCAGGCATTGAGAGCCCATGTGCTGACTTCTCCAGGCTCGTAAGGGGCTCAGCTTATTAACGATAGTCAAAGAACATGGGCAAGATCCAGTTTCAACCTCTGAGAGGCAAGAGAGGGAGCCCAGGGAGGCTTTTCCCCACCAGAAGGTCCTGCAGAGCTCAAGGTGCCATGGGAGGTAGCTCAAGTCAGCCCATTCCCTCACCAGGGGAGAAAGCAAAAACCTATCTCTGCTTAGCTGCCATAATCCTCTTGAGCAGTCGTGCTCACCAGCTGCAGAGTGGGCTGGTAAGGTGCGTTTGATGTCTGCAACGTGCTTTGAAATCCTCAGATGAAAGGCGCTTGGGAAGCACAAAGTATTATTTTGACAAAGTGTTTCAATAGCTACCGCCAAGCAGGGAAATCGGACGGGCCATGCTCCAGCAACACCGCACCCATGAAGGTGTTCAGCGCTGCAGCTCAGGCTGCTTTCTGCCTGGTGCCCAAGGATTTCTGATTAGGGTCTGGGGATTCTGGGATGTCTGTGTCTATGGAAGAGAGAGGAAGACCATGGAAACACATGGGAAGCCATGTGCCTTGGTTTCCTTACAGTAAAATGAAAATGATACCATCTTCCTTTGCAATCTACTTTATACTATATATACAGACAAGAATTTTTTAAGTCCTATGACTGCCCTCCCCTCCTCTCATCTCTGTCTCCTCAATTGTCCATACGAGCACATCAGGACACTGAGCTTATTACATATTGTGGACAGCAGGTTGAGGGAGGTGATTCTCCCCCTCTGCTTCACTCTCGGGAGACCCCACCTGGAGTACTGCGTCCAATGCTGGAGCCCCTACTGCAAGAGAGATATGGACATGCTGGAACGCGTCCAGAGAAGGGCCATGAGGATGATCAGAGGGCTGGAGCACCTCTCCTGTGAGGACAGACTGAGGGAGTTGGGGTTGTTCAGTCTGGAGAAAAGAAGGCTCCGAGGAGACCTTCTAGTGGCTCTACCAGTATCTTAAGGGGGCTACAAGAAAGCTGGGGAGGGACTTTTTAGGATGTCAGGTAATGGTAGGACTAGAGGGAATGGATTAAAACCAGAGATGGGTCGATTCAGACTGGACGTTAGGAAGAAGTTCTTCACCGTGAGGGTGGTGAGACACTGGCCCAGGTTGCCCAGAGAGGGGGTGGAAGCCCCATCCCTGGAGCGGTTCAAGGCCAGGCTGGATGGGGCTCTGAGCAACCTGATCTAGTGGGAGGTGTCCCTGCCCAGGGCAGGGGGGTTGGAACTAGATGATCTTTAAGGTCCCTTCCAACCCTAATAATTCTATGATATTCCTCGTACTCAGAACTGGAGAATGACAGCTTTCCAAGACTATGTTACAATCCTTATACTCTTTATACCCTTTACAGTCCTTCTAAAAAGAGTGGATTAAATGACCAACAAACAAAACTGAAATCTCGATATTATTTAATAGGATTGTCCCTGATATCCAGAGAAATTTAAAGCTGGCAGAAAAAATAACATTTAAGAATATAAGAATATAGGAGAAGGCTTCCTGAGCTGATTCAGGTAGTCAGAGATCACCTCTCCAAGTTTCACTGGGAGTTGTGATGTAGCTGTGGTTTTATTAAAGTTTCCAGACTCAAAGGCATGTGATGAGATTCAGTTTTCAGTTCAGTAACTTCCAGCGCTGCTGATAAAAACCAGCAACTTAAAAATAACACCTCCCCTCCAGCTTCAAATCTCACAAAATAAGTTAGAAAAATGAGAATCTGACAAATTTTCCATTTAAAAAGTCACATGCTTCAAAAGACAACCTCCAGATTCTTTAGAAAGTGACTGCTGAAGTTTTGGAGGTTGCAATACTTTGCAGGTGGGTCTCGGATGAGCAATTTCAAGTGGTTTCCCTGAGCAGAGACCAGCACAGGGGCGAAGTGCTTCCCAGAATCCAGGCTGCTGCAGGGTGATGCTCCCGGGAAACAGTTGTGTGGTGTAGGCAGAGCTGAGTGACGAGTTCTGGATGTTCGGACTTGGTAATACTGAAGAAAAAGCAATATTATTACCCCTTCGCTTCCTTCAACTTGGGCTTGCCTTCCCCCACTCCCTGGTATTTCAACAGCTCTTCTGCTCCCCATCGCTGAAGCATGGAGACAGTCAAACCCCTCAGAAGATCATAAGAAGGACAGCTGAGAAGATTTCAGGTCCAGCTCTGTATCTCCAATACATCACAAAGCAGGGGAGGTTCCTGAGGGAAATTTTTCTCTGAAATAGCTCCTCCAGCTCTACAGGGTAGCTCGGAGAAAGGGAAGCTGCAGTTTCTCAGTACCATGAAAACGCAAGGCTTCAATGCCTCACTTGGAAGCATCACTGCAGTAGCGCATGGTGTACCCCTGCTGTGGGCTATATGAGTGTCCTGCTCAGGGAGGTTTGCCGGTCTGTGGGTTTGCACCTATCACAGAATCATAGAATCATCTAGATTGGAAGGGACCTTTCAGATCATCGACTCCAACCATCAACCTAACTCCGACAAAACCCATCACTAAACCATATCTCTAAGCACCACGTCTGCCCGGCTTTTAAATCCCACCAGGGATGGTGCCTCAACCCCTTCCCTGGGCAGCCTCTTCCAATGTTTGATTACCCTTTCAGAGAAGAAATTTTTCCTAATATCCATCCTAAACCTCCCCTGGCGCAACTTGAGGCCATTTCCTCTCATCCCATCGCCTGTTCCTTGGGAGAAGAGCCCAACCCTCCCTGGCTACCCCCTCCTTTCAGGGAGCTGTAGAGAGCGAGAAGGTCTCCCCTCAGCCTCCTTCTCTCCAGGCTGAACACCCCCAGCTCCCTCAGCCGCTCCTCACAGGACTCATGCTCCAGACCCCTCACCAGCTCCGTTGCCCTTCTCCGGACACGCTCCAGCACCTCAATGTTTGTCTTGTTGTGAGCAGATCAAAACTGGACGTAGTACTTGAGGTGGGGCCTCACCAGTATCCTACGGGTTCTCCTTCGCATGCTCTCAACATGTCCAGGGTCTGCACCTGAACCCTGGCGTATCTTCAAGGGCGGCGAGAAGTATCTGCGCGTTGCCATTACATGAGCAGATATTGGTATTGCAGCTTGTAGAGGACAAAGGGACGAACCAGGACTCCTCTCTCTTGAGACAGGAGCATGCTTTGTCCGGAGAGATGAGAAATGCTCAGCACTTAGTTAATAAAATAAAATGGAATGGAAAACCTACAGCCCTGCACGTCATTAGGCTGCAATTCAAAACCCAAACACAAATAAAACAATTTCCCTGTTAAGTGAAGCTTGCAGAATGAGAGTCCTGAACAGGTTTGCATATGCTGTGGTTTCAGATGAAAAAGAGAAGGAAAAAAAAGAAAACACACCTCTTTCTAAACAGATGAAGTAATTTTTCTTTGTAATTTCTGTGATTTACATAGTGACGGAATGCACAGCGAGGTTGGCATAAACCGCAGTACAAAGAGCAAGACTGGCCACACCAAGGCATCTCATGGCCCAAAAGATGATTTTCAGCCTTGCAAACCTCCCCCCCAGCCCGGTGTAGTCAAACTGTGTCCCCTGGGCGGAGGTGACGGCAGGGACCTGGCTCAAGGATGCTACAGGAGATGCCCCCAGCAAGCGGCTGCAGCCAAGAGCCCGGGCTGGGGGGAGACTGGGACGGCGGCGAATTCCCAGCAGACACTGTGGCCATCAGGGGCTGGGACAGGGCCCTGTCCCCACCACCCCAACCTTCAGAATTAATTAATCAGAGCAACTACAGATACACAAGTTTTTGGTGTAAAAAGCCCGCTTCAACAACCACAATATTTGGCCTTGTTTTATAAATTATAGCAATAATTATAATCTAATGATCACTCCTATAATTATGACTAACTACAAATGTCCAACCTTTTGTTTAAATAAAATAACAATAATATCAATACCTGATTGTTATAGCTAATGACAAATATACGTGCAATGCAATAACAAGCAATTAACACAATATGTAGATTATTAATGTCTCTTGTTTTCACTGATGTTATTATCATCTGAAGAATGTTTCAGGAACGCTCATTTTTTTGGAATGACCCATGACCTCATTTAGGGATTTTTGTTTGTTTGAAGCTGAAACCAAAGAACAATTTCCATGTCCAGTGCTGACTCCTGGCTTTCTGAGACGGGCAAAGCTTGCAGGGTTTTTCAAGCTCTGACTTTGCACACAGAGAGGCTCTGGGCAGCTTTTGAGCGTAACCGGGGCGGCTCTGCCCAACGCGGGAGAAAATTCAACCATTTGGCTTTTTGGTCTGCTGAAAAATCCATTTGTTCTGACCGGAAAGCGAAAGACGGCAATCAACTTTTTTTTTTATTAAAATAAATTCCTCCCTGACCGATTGTAGCAGCAAGGGCAGGGCGGCAAATGCCAGCTGTGAGAGAAGCACGCCCACGACGCCGGGCCCGAGGAGGGCAGGGGAAGGGGCATGGCTGGGGCAGGTTTTTCTCTGGCATTATCCGCAGGGGGATGGGATGAACCAGCTGCTCCATCAGCTCCGACCCAGCGCAGCCCTTGGGCTGCTGCACTGGGGAGCTCAGGTCCCGGCAGCCACTGGATGCGAGGATGAGGATGAGCTCTGCTTCCTCCGTGCTTCAGCCAGGGAGTCTCTGAACCAGGATGCTCCTGGTTCAGGATGCAGGGCATCCTGACCAGCCCTCAAGGGCATGAATGAAGACAGTACCCAACATTTGTCACGTGGCTACGGTCACAGCCCGGTGACCCTTTCCAGATGAAGATGAGAAACTCAACATGAGGCAGCAACATGCCCCCCGCAGCCTGGGCTGCATCCCCAGCAGTGTGGGCAGCAGGGTGAGGGGGGGGATTCTGCCCCTCTGCTCCCCTCGGGGGAGACCCCCCTGCAGTGCTGCCTCCAGCTCTGGGGCACCAGAAGAAAGGGGAAAAAGAAGAGCTGATTATGCACCGTCTATCCCTGCAAACATAAGACATCAACTGGAGTACATCAACTAGGCATGAAGGAGAAACAAATTCCTGGGCACTGGGAGGCTTCCAGTCAATGTAACAGAGGAGACGGAGGAGGAAGCTGCCAGATAAATTGTCAACAGCAAGTAGTTGGTGCAACTCTGCTCCTCTTTGCAGCACATATTCTTCTCCAGTTCCATTCACACTTGCAGCTTAAAAATAGCAGAGTCTCTGTCCCTGGCGAAGAGGTGTCACCCTCAGGTGCTAGATTCACTCAGATAACCCAGCCTCTTCCTCTGGAAAAAGTCCTCTGGGTGTGTTTGGAAATGATAAGCTCTCCCAAGGAATGTCTGAACTGAAGGACCCTCTAAAGGCTCCGAACCCACTGCCTGGCCCCAGAGATCCCTTGGGAACCTGACTCCTCCCATCCTTGCTCCACTCTGCGGCTCTGCTCTCTGCTACCATGCCTGCTTTCTTAAGGTTAGGGTGAAAGGGTCCTAAATGTGACCATACCAGGGAAGATCCACCTGCAGATTCAGTGTTTGAGCCCTTGCTCTGTTTTCCATAAGAAGCTGAAATGCCACCGGCTCACTGAGGCAGCTCCGGGTGTTTGCAGGTGTCCCTCCTTGTCTCCGGCATCAGCGTTCCTGTCCTGGGGGTCTGTGTGCTCCTTTCTGTCACCGTCCCACACGGCACTGCCCTGCCAAAGAGCCTGGGCTGGTTTGGCCCTGAAGGCACCCTTCTGGCAGCCTCAGGGGCTGGGGTGGCAGTTCTGCAAGAGGGGACAGCAGCAGGCTGGGAGGCAGAGAGCTCCTGCCAGATGCAATCGCATTGTAATGAAAAATGAAGCATGAAGGTAGCTGGGAGGGATGTTGGCTTCTGGCACTCCCATCCAGCGCCAGATCCGCCGGCAGAGGATGAGGAAGGCATAAAAGCACCTGAAGGTGTCACACAATGAGCAGCTCGGCACCCGGACTAAAGGAGAGCTTGGCTGGCTGTAGGAAGAAAATTAGACAGGGAGAATGAAAAAAAGACATCAGGTTTTGCTGCAGGTTAATTAACCTGGGAGGTCATCAGTACCTTGGCTGAGCTGTCTTCAACAGCTCATTAAGAGGTTTTTGACAAATTGATTCCTTCTTTGTCCTCTCTTTCTTCTCAGAATGGGAGAAAAGGGCTCCTGTCCAGAGTACGAGATGCGCCCTGGAGGGTGGCCAGCCCCTGGACCTGCCCGTGCTGCCCAAAGGGCGCTGGAAGCTCAGGGCGAGCTGTGACAGCAAGCGTGTCTCCACCAGCCATGGGAAGAAAGCCCTCCAGTTAGAAGAAAGCAAACAGGCTCTTCATTAACAGCTCTGCTTCTTGGTGAAGAGCTGAGGGAGGGACTCCTGCCAGCTGAATCCACAGCTAAATGCCCCATGTCTCTCCCAGCCTCTTCTTTCAACTTCTTCACGCTCCAGCTCCCAAGGTGGCTGCAGCAGGAGGATCCGGGCGCTACGATGGGCCCGAGCTTGGCTCATCGCTCTCCTCACCTCAGAGTTTGACTGTCCCCTCTCTTCGCTTTCTATCGACCGCTGAAGCTCAAGTTGATACCACGGTCTTCCTCATCAGAAAGGATCCTGACTTCGGCATTCCCTGTTTGTGTCTGCTGGTGCAGCCCCACTCAGATGGCTTCCCAGGCACAACGCCAGTTTCCTTATTTTATGTATCATTTGATGAGCGGCTATGAGGTTGTTCTCCCTTTAATCTCTGTAATTAGAGCCCCCAGCTGCCACAGCTATAGAAGCGATACAAGTAACAGCAATCTAATAATACTCCATAACTCACGCCCCCCCACCTTCTTCCTCTCTCCCTGCCTCTCTCTCTTTGTTGATGCTCTCAGGTGCGACACTCCATCTGGGTGGTGGGACTTGTGAGGGAAACAACAGACCTTTTGCTGGTCTAGCCCGATTCCAGGAACGTCACTGATGCAGCGGAGACACCCGCTGAGGCCAGGGAGAGAAGATCTAAAGGCAGAGTCATTTCATTTCTGTGTCTGATGAGTTCATTTGTGCCAGGATGCATCATATCTCCAACAGTTAAAACCCCTTCGTTCCCAAACCTCATCAACAGCCACAGATCAAGCAACACGGTAGAGAAGTGATGAAGAACCAGAGCTGAAATTATACTGACACAGGAGACAGCAATTTAATGAAATTGGTTCGTGTGGCTTCGGAGCCCTTCAAATTCTGCTGGTCCAAATGAGATCACTCCCTCTCCCGTCCTTTTACTTTACTACTTCTTAATGAACTCAGTGTTAATCAATGGAATGATGTGAGTGGAGTATTACTTCTCCATGGTTCAAGTAATACAGCACGTTTACTCCGTTCACAAGTTATCTGATGGCCAAGTCTCTGGCTCAGAAAATATGACGAAACCTAAACTCTTCACAGGAACCAAAGGCATGCAACGATTTCACTGTAATTTCATGATGAGGGAGGTGATTCTGCCCCTCTGCTCCCCTCGGGGGAGACCCCCCTGCAGCGCTGCCTCCAGCTCTGGGGCACCAACAGCAGAAGGACACGGAGCTGTTGGTGCGGGGCCAGAGGAGGCCCCGGAGATGCTGGGAGGGCTGGAGCCCCTCTGCTGTGGGGACAGGCTGAGAGAGCTGGGGGGGTTCAGCCTGGGGAAGAGAAGGCTCCGGGGAGACCTTGGAGCCCCTTCCAGTCCCTCAAGGGGCTCCAGGAAAGCTGGGGAGGGACTCTGGAGCAGGGAGGGGAGCCATGGGACGAGGGGGAAGGGTTTTAAGCTGGAAGAGGGGAGATTTAGGTGAGATCTGAGGAAGAAATTCTTGGCTGTGAGGGTGGTGAGCCCCTGGCCCAGGTTGCCCAGAGAAGCTGTGGCTGCCCCATCCCTGGAGGGGTTCAAGGCCAGGTTGGACGGGGCTTGGAGCAGCCTGGGCTGGTGGGAGGTGTCCCTGCCCAGGGCAGGGGGTGGAATGAGATGGTCTTTAAGGTTCCTTCCCACCCAAACCATTCTGTGATTCTGTAATTCTATGATTCTGTGACTCTATGAAGCTGTTCCTTTGTTTTGTCAGCACGGAGGAACACAGCATTCATCTTCCAGGCAGAGGAACGCCAAGCAGAGACTGAACCCATGTCTCCCATGGCTCAGGTAATGCGGGAATGGAGCGGGTCACAGGGAACAGGAGCATGTGATGCTCAGCACAGTCTGGAGGGATAGCAAGGGCCAACATCGCTCAGCGGTGTCAGCACGGTCCTGCAGCAGGCTCAGCCAAGGCTGCCTGCTTTGGGCTGGCCCCGGGACACGCTGCACTTCACGGAGCCACAGGATGTGGCTGCAGTCTGACAAAATCCTCTTTCTTTGCCCCAACTTAAGGTCATAACCATCTTGCCTTAAAGAAGCCCATGGTTCCCCGAAGGCTTTTTTTTCCCTTTCCCTCCGCTGTGAGAGCTGACGTTTATCTCCTGTCTCTCATGAGGAGGAAAGGATCAGACAATCTGCCCAGCTGGAGCAGGAGCCCCGCAGGGGCTGGGATATGCGAAGGAAAATCTGGAGCCATTCCTTGTGTACTGTCATATACTTGACTTCCTTCAAAATTTAAAGGATTATTTCTCCTCTAATCCTCTGGGTGAAGAGCTGAATGCAGACCTGTGAACGCTGATAAGGATCCGGCTCTTCCAGGTGTTCCACACCAGCAGCTCCCGAGTGGTTTCTGCCCCTCAGAGGCATTTCGAACAATTCGGATGGTTTTCTGTCCAGCTTCCACGTCGCAGTGAGCAGAAAGTCTGCCTTGTACTGGTGTCTCAGAGGTCTGGCCACCTGGATGAGTTTGAACATCTTTTTTAAGATGTCCTGCTAACGGGGCCTGGGAGACACGGCAGAGCATCACCCCCAGCGGAGCTGCAAACGCTGCTGCCATTAAACAGCGGAGAGACAAGGATGAACGCGGGGTGTGTGATAGAGAAATATGTCTGCAGATAAGGCTTTAATAGGGTTTTATAGCACCATTAAAATGCCCGAACATCGCCTTTATTATAATCCTTCTTTCACAACCCAAAATAAGATTTCTCTAGACCTGAATTATAGGGGTTAAGTTTTACTGGAGCAGGTCGTTATATCACAAAGAGAAATGGGTCCCGGGGTGAACGTGGCAGCTCCTCTCCCAGGGCAGCGCTGTCTGAGCAGGGGGGCAGGATCCTCACGCTCCGTCCGGAGTCTCCGCGGGAGCCCGGGAGTTCCCCTCACAGCCCAGGAGCCCAAAGGCATCAACCTTGTTTTGTGACAGATACAGCCAAACCAAACCAAGCCATCTTCATTTTCTGGTTTCTATTTTATCTATTTTCAAGAAAAGCACATTTTTTCAGCAAAGGAGAAAGTTTTTCTGGTAAATACCTAATTCAGCCTCCCCCAAATTAGCCTTGAATCAGCCTTAAAACTCTGAAACATTCTGAATATTTCTTCCTCCCGATCAGCTCCAAACCTTTCTGCTAATGTCTACTTTGGTCTGAAACCACCAACGCCCAGAGAAGTTCTTCCTCTGCTGTCGTTAATCATCTCTGATTATTGTTTCTGCTTTCTTTCCATCTTTTTATTACACACACGGCTCCGCAGATTACACAGGGAGACGTTAGGAAATGTGTCACGAGGGAGACAAACATTTTTGTTTCATCCCGGAGCCGCTCAGCGAGCAGAAAGTGGATGGTAATATCGGCTCCTGAGGAGAATTTTAGCGGTTTTCCTTCCTGCAGAGAGGCATCACTGCCATTATCAGTAGTTTTGATGTAAATACGCCATGTCACATGTGCGACTGGCTGAAGTCCTACAGCTTTATTTCCAGAAATGATCTTACGTCAAGCTCAGGGTTTCCTTTGGGGCAGGGGAAAAAAAAAAAAAAAATCACGAAAAAATGCTTCTATTTTTTAGCAACAACCACCAAATAAATAAACAAATAAGTAAATCACAGAGTTTTCATTCCAACCTCAAAAAACTGCAGCGTATTGGAATTTTCTGCTTCAAACCTCTTGTCGTATTTATTGACTCTGCACTGGCTTAAACTTCTAGTTGCTTTTCAGCACAATAATTTTGGATTTCTAAATCCGATCATCTTTATAAAGGCAGCCGTATCTGTCTCTCTCTGGTAGAGCTTTTTTATTTAAGTAACATAATTTCAAACCGATTTAATTGGATGTGTAATGAGCAAAATAATTGTGCCAAACTATGCATGCTAGTGATAAGCTTTACGTGCGTCATATGACATTTCCAAATATTTCTCAAGTTGTTTAAAAGCATCCTCAGCCACCGGCATGGCAGCACGCGTGTTTGCTTTATTCAGGTTGGATCTGGCAAGACAAAGCTAAGGACCTTGGGGCAGGCAGTGCATGAATCCACGGGCGCGTTAACGACCTGGCCTTAACAAATAAGTAGCCACAGAAAGAGGCAGGTTTGTCCTCGGCTGCCGCTCGTTTCTGAAAACCTCCACCCTGCGGTGAGAGGTCCTGACACCCAGCACGGTCCTGGCGTGGATGGGGACAGGGTGCAGGCACAGGACAGGTCGGGGGATTCAATGTCAGCGCCCAGAAGGGAGCCGAAACATGCATCAAACACCACAACGGTGGTTGCCGGCATGGGAAAAACTTCCCTGGATTGTAGACCCCTCCAGAGCTGAACAGATGAAGGCACCCCCTCTCTCCTCAGCATTAACACGCATGATCTGTTACCCATTCCTGCAAAGGTGGCTTCCTCCATTCTTACTTCTCCATTGGTTTCCCTTCCACAGAGAAGGACTAACAGCGGCAATTTACCCTCCACGCAGGGCACAGAAACTCTCAAAAAGAGCCAGGATACGTGCAAAGAGCATCCAAGAAAGGCAGTGCTTTCCCTGGGTGGATCAAGGCTTCCAATTATGTTTCAATAAAGGTTTCTATGAGCTGCAAAGAGCTTTACGTGCAAGAACGTCTTTATAACATCAAAAACTAGTTAAACACTGGGAGGAAAAAAAAACCAAACAACTCACCCGGACAGAGCCTTCTATAACTCAGTGCTGACTTTATGCCTATAATCTTTACATATATACATATATCTTAATTTACTGCCACTAAAAGCCTTTTAGGAAAAATAAAAGTCATTACAGTCTCTTTGTCTGTTTTTGATAACTGCATGAGTACATACATTAGCAAAATTACCGCAAAAAAAAAAGGTTTTAAAATTATTTTAATTAAAATGTGATTGTACAATTGTTTAAAGAGATAAAAATAATTCTCACTCATTTTAATTAGTCTTCATTTTTGCATGCCTGGAGCGTCTTCTCCTATGCTAGGGCCCTCAAATGCTCCTCTGACTCCTCCTGCCTCTCCCGTTCCCACGGCTCCTTCCCGCTGCCCCTTCGCAAGGGGCAACAATGGGGAATTTGGGGCGTGGGCAATACGGGCAGCACAAAAAGAGAGAATTTCCCTGCCACCGAGAGTAAATCTGCTCAATCTGCCACACTCACACCTGCAGAAAGGTGATTGCAGGTGCGTGTGCTGCAAGGAAGAAAAGAAGGAAACGGGAGCTCGGTGTCTGGACGTGGAGGGTTGTGTTGGCGCTGCCAGGGAGCAAAGGAGCCGAGCAAATCCGAGGGATTTGTCGGACAGCACTTTGGGGTTTGACAAAATGTTTTCATTTGGAAAATTTGTAGAAAGTGCACCTTTGCCCCCAGTCTCTCTGAGGCAGGGCTCGGCATCTCCTCCTTTGCTGGGAATGGGATGTGTGGGTGGAAGTGGGTGTCAGAGGGGAGCAAACTGGGCAGCTCCGGTGGGGCTCGGGGAACCCCCGCGGCCGAGGCTGACGGCTCCCGTCTGCCTCCCTTCCCTCCACGGGTGCCCAAGCCGCCCCTCCAGCCTCGGGACTGTCCCCTCTGCGCTGGGGATATGGGCTGAGGTTGGGGACGGGACGGTCTGAGCACCCTGTCCCTAAGCAGGCACGGCCCAAGCGTGTGCCAGTCAAAGGCTCTGACCCGCTCCGTTCCAAGCCAAAATCCACCATTACAAACCATAACCCTTGATTAAAGACACAGAAGAACAGAAACACGCCCAAGCATAAAAAAAGCAGGGCATTATGGCTTCATTATGAACAATAACCCTTAATGCCTCTCCCTTTCACGACAGAGTTTTTAAGATAAGAAAGCATCCCGCTTTGTCAGTCCCTTAGCTGAGAGGAGCAATTACTGCTCTTTTTACCGGACAAAACGAGAGAGCCCAGAGAGCTGTCAGGTCTGCTGTCTGTTGTTATTACAATCTGCTCCCGCTTCAGAGAAAGCATATCAGGGAGAAGAAAGAATGTGCCAGACTGGTCAACAGGACCAGAGTAACTGGGAACATCTCAATCCTCCACGTGCAGCGCTGCTGCAACCAACTGGTGCAGCCCTGGAAAGGAGGACGCAGGGGCCAGAGCGGAGCAGCCTCTCAGTGGGCCCGTATGATATCTATGATGTCCGATTATTTTTTTCGCAGCACAGCACTGTTCAAGGAGGGGACAAAAATGCAATTTTCTGTGGTTGCCCAAGAGGGATGCCCCGCAGTCTGGAATTTGCCATCTCTCTATCACTGCCTTTCACACCTCCTCAGCCGGCTTTGTTCGGGTTTGTGCGCGGGATGGGCACGTAGCTCGGATGGTTTAGCAAGCTGCCAAGTGCGTTACGCAGTAGCCACGTGATGAGTCTGCTTCGCCCATGAATGTAGTGCCAGAAGGATACTGCTTTTGGTTGGATTCAAACTGGAGAGCAGGTGTCCTGAGAATGACAGAAAAAGCAAGGCCCAAAAAGCACAACCCTCCCGCGGGTGCAACCTGGGCAGCCCAGGCTGGGACTCCCGTCTGAAAAAGTCCTCTGGCCGTTTCTGACTGGGAGTTAAATACTTGCTTTCAGGTGGTGAGGACTGTAGCAGCGGAGGGTCTTCGGTCTAAATACCCCCACTATAACCAAGGACCCCTGGACTGTAAGATGTCCCTGCTCACTGCAGGGGCGTGGGACTAGATGATCTTTAAAGGTCCCTTCCAACCCAACACATTCTATGGTTCTACAGTAAGGTGTCAATGCCACAAAAGCTATTGCAAACCGGCGTCCGGTTGGAAGTCCCGGTGCCTGCGCGATGGCTGCCGGGGCTGGAAGCATCCCTGAGGCATCCTCCCCAGAGGGCGATGCTGGCAGCAGTGGTCACAGCATCACTGGAGTGGGACGGAGGAGCCAAGACCATCTTTCCCAGCAACTCACTCCGAAGTTTAACTCAAATTGGGCACAGAGATAATAATGCCCTCCCCGTTCCTGGTTATGATGGTTGATTTGTAGCTCATATTCCCCTTTCCCAGTAGGCACGTTAGAAGCATTGTAGGAGACGCTGAAGCAATGATTTTTTCTCCAGGGGTGCTGTCCTCCTGTGGAATTCTCATTTCCTTCCTGTTCTGAGCACCGCTCTCCACGACCGGCACAAAATACTGATGGGTTTTGCAAATACCAGGAAAATGGCAGTACTGCAGACGCCCCCGCCCACCCCGATTTAATTTCTCAAATCATTCTCCCCGTTGCAAATATTTTCTGGTTTGTAACAGCTGAGGTTTGAAAACAATACTATGTGCACAGATCCGACATCTTTCTCTTGTTTGCTTTTATTCCACTGGAGAAAATAGAACTGATTCATTTATTCATTGCATATAAATTAACCAACTGTTTGACGCTTCTTTTTTTAATTATTGTGTCGCAAAACAAGCCACAGTTTGATTTTTACAAGTTTACTCATTACTCATACTTGTTAACCAGGATACGTGAGCACTCAGGTGCTAATCATTTATTTAGTAATCATTAGTCTTCGCCAGAATTTCTCATCCATTTCTTGTGGCATTATTTCTGCTTCTCAATTTGACGTCTCAAGCTTTTCTTTAACAGGGGAAGGACAGATCATTAGTGGTAAATAATAAACAATGAAAGATAATTGTCCTTCTTTTCAAAAGTAACTTTGTTCTGTACCTAGAGTTTTTGAATAGCTTTTCTTTACGTCAAGAATAGATGCACCCTTGATATAGAAACACACTCGTTTTTATTCCCCACTCGAGGCGGTGGGGTGATGGTGGGGTGATGGTGGGGTGATGGTGGGGTGACCCTCCCTGTTTTACTGCAGATGACCTCCTTGAACGGCTGTCCCATCCGTAGCTGTCCTGCTCACCTCACACCGACATTTTCCATCAGATTCCCCCCATCCTCCTTTCCTCCAAAAGCTGCGAGCCCGTGCTCGTGTAAATCACCCCCCATCGTGATGCCGACACAGCCATTGTCCCCACAGCCCTGCCCGCCGGCGGTGGCTCGGGCAGGGTGGTGGCACAGCAACGGTGGCCCTGGCAGACAGAAGCGCAACTTCTCCTCCTCCTTCTCCTCCTCCTCCTCCTCCGCAGGGGGAGAAGCTCTGACCCACCACAGCGGGGAACAGCTGGGAAACAAGAATTGCCTTTTGCAAAGTATTGTCAACGTTTACACTTTCATTTTCACTCCCTGCTGATGTGAAAACAGGACCCTTCAAAACTCTGATCAAAAAGTTGCAAAGAGAGAAGCTGTTCCCCTGCCCGAGGAGAGCCCAGCGGCAGATCCTTTCACCAGGACGCAGGAGAGTCTCGATTCAGGTCCATACCCTGCCTCCGCGGCGGCACAGCTTTCAACAACTACCCCCGGCGGCCGCTCACGCTGTCTCCCGACCGTTGCAAAGCAAGTCCTTCACTATCTACCCACAAATTCAACCTGAATCCCAAAAGCTTCACTGAAAGAGACTTATTTCTATTTTTTTTTTAATCGGTCTCACTCATCAAAGTACCATTTATTGCTGTTTTAAAAAGGAGTATTGGCTGAAAAGTTGCCCACTAGGTCTGAGAGGGATTGCTTAGGAAGTTCCACCAGGATGGTCTCGCAGGGAATGAGTTTTCTCTGGGATGCTCCCTAAACTGCAGCAGTCACTGACTCAACCAAGGAGCAGGGAAGAGTTTGCCCAGACCGCGATGGAGCAGAGGGATGATCGGTCAGGAGCTCTCATGGGAGAGCAGGACACATCAGCAGGGTTAGGCGCAAAAATAATCTCAGCCTTTGCACCAAGTGGGCTGGAACGGCAGTCATCCCTACGGTGGGAAAGCAGCCCAGCACTAGGAAGCCAGCAGTGGCTGTAAGTGTTGGCCCTGGGTTGTGTAGCACAGAGCGTGTCCTCCTGGATAATGGCTCCAGCAGGAGCCAGAGATGGATTTCTGGAGGCAAATGAGGAGTAAAAGCGTCTCTTGTGTTTTTCCACAGCCCTTGCGCATCCAAAGTGAGTGGGGCACCTCTTATGGGTTGCACAGGCAGCAGGGAGTGAGGGAAGGGCTTCGCCAATCAGACGGTACAGGATTTGGGGGTATTTGCAAGATGGTTGGTTAGAGAAGCCAAAAGCAGAGATTCCTCTCCTATCATGGACCCCATCCCAATCCTTTTCTACCCATGCTTTGCTAGTCAGGGATCGGCACAAGTCTCTTGCACGAGGTAACACTGTGAGTTCGTCATTGATCAAGGAAAATAACCCTTGAGTTCTGCATCACTGCTCAGAGCTGCACTCCCAAACCCTTCCTCCTGCGGAGCTGCTGGCAATCTCTTATTTTTCCTTTCTCATTCCGAAGTTGCCAATATCCACACAGAAGCAAAGAAGTACTATTTCACCGAGAAACCTCATGTGTTTTATGAGATGAGAGTTCCCTCTTCCTCAGCAGCGAGGAGCATTCAGAAACGCCCCGGGCTTGTAATTTCCTAGATGACCCCACATTTAAGTGGCTCCATTGCTCACTGTCCTCAAGCACAGCTATCGCCACCCATCCCCAGTCACCGGAGGCACTTCTGGCTATAGGTTTTCATCACTGCATTGAAATCAGAGAGAGATCCGCACTGCTGTCACCCTCTGTGAGGGAGTGATGAGAGGGGAGAGACATCTCTGGGTGCCTCCCTGCCGTGCTGGGATCATTACTGGGCCCTTCCTTGCTAGCTAGACCGTCACATTAACCTTCCTCAAAAGCCCAAATGCATTGCTGTGGCATATTCAGGAAAATAAGTGACTCACTGATGGCTATTACACTGATTATTCCAGAGTGTTTTGAAGTTCCTATTTCTATGGGAACAATGGCTGCGACCAGCCTCACCTCCCACAGCAGCCAGGAAACCCTGAAAACCTCCCAGGAGCGATGCATTAAGCACAAGGGAAGGCAAAGGCCCATTAGTACTTTTTGTGTTGCAGCTGCTGGTAGTAAGGAGAGACGGTTCTGGCCATTATCGGTGAGGCAGGGATCCATGCCGGCTTTGCACATGTCGTGGTTTGGGCCGGATTGGCCAATGAGAACGACAGATGCTCCCCCCCAACCTCTCTCTCCAAAGGGAGGAGAGAGAGAAAGAAAGAGATTTATGAGTTTAGAAAAAAATTAAACTACAAGGTTTTCATGCACAAGGGTTTTGCTGCCCAATTCCCACCGAGATAGGGACTTTGGTGGGAGTCAGGCACTGGTTAGTGAAACTGTAGCCAGATTTGGGAGCCTTTGTTTAACACTTGGGCTGGTGAGTCCCACCTTCAGCCCCAGGGACCATCACCCATGAAGGTGACCTTGCCACCGCGGTACAGCGCAGGTTCCATTGCCCACGCAGGCCACATGAAAGCTTGCAGTGCTGCAGGGCACAGGGGTACCTCCATGGGGCTGGGGAAAGGGGGTAAGTAGGGTAAGAAGAGCACCCCACTCCAGAGATGGGGCGAGGAAGAATTCAGTAGATGATAATGCCTCCAAGTGTTGCAGAGCGAGCCAGAGAAAGCCTCGCAACAGCACATTTTCTGATTACATTAATGAGAGCGTGTGAAGCAAGAATGAGCCTCACATCATGAAGCTAATGTTTGTTTTCGCTCCATTTGCCATTGAAGGCAACGTCTGAAAGACATAAAGGTCTCATGTCCCATCCTGCCCCCTTCCCCCTCATCCGCCACAGAGACAGAGTTAGATCATGTCTCTCCCGGACGCGTGAGCTTCACAACTCCTCCCAGAGCAGACCCAGACGCTTCCTCACAGCACTGGAGGGGCTCGTGCTGCTCATTTTCACTGACTCATCTCTGTTTCTTCACCAGGCGGCCCATGGCCACTGGACTGGAGCAGGGGGGAAATGCAAGCCAGTGAATGGAGCCAGACCACTGAGACCTCAATGTGCCAGGAAAAGGGAATACGGTTTGCTCTGAAGTCAGATCAGCTCAGGGCAAGATGGGTAGGACGAAAATGAATGGCTCAGGGGAAGACAGAAGGCAGGACTAAGTAATTTCTTTTTTATTTTTGTTTCACTGCATCCCTTGGTGAATACTGCCTTTGCCCCCCGCACAGAGAAAAGGCAGCTGCCGGGGGCCTGAAGAGTCTGGATCAGCACTGGCGAGAAATTTCAGTTGAAGAAGGAAAAAAAAAGCAAGCAGAAAGGGAAATTCATTCTGCTGTTTCAGTTAATGAAACTCTCCGGGGTTTGTTTTGAAATGACCCAACACGAAGCTCAAACACCCAAACAGAATATAACTTATAATGCCTCTGTTAAAGGGACATTTTAATTCTGTGCCTACCATAGTGCTTCCGAGGATTAACAGGTAAAAGGAACAAGGTAGGAAAGAAACCTGCCTTAATTAGAGGACCCAGAGTGTCATCTGAAAAAGGAACTGAAGAGTCTTTATCTCAATTAACCTGGCTTGTGCCATTAAATTTACAGAGATGGGGCAGGACAACTGTTGAGAACTGGTGGAAGGTACAGGGGGACTCGGCCACAGGCGCTGCGGGCTGGCTGGTCTCTGCCATCCGCACACACACACACAGACGTGGTAAATTGATGCTGTGGATTACTTGCTGGAAGAAATGAGAGAAGAGCAGAACAACAAGGAGGGCAAAAGGACAGAGAGTTGTGACAGTTCACCGCTTTTCCTGAGCTCCCATTGTGTCTGTGATGGGATCCTACGAAAACAATTTCCCAGGGAAATAACTATCTTGTCCAAAGATTTTCAAAAGGGAAAAAATATTCAAAGGGAGATTTCCAGCCAGTTTTGTTATGGGATAATGAGACTGTCTCAGTAACAGGATGTAAGGGCAGGATTTCTTTGGAGGCTGTGTATCACGATGCCCTTTTTCCTGCTTGGCTCAAAGGAAACCTGTGTATCAGGGAGGGAGCAGCTCTTGCCTTCTGTCTTGCCAGTCCGTGTACACTGCACACACCCAGGATGGCTCTGCCTTGCAGGAAAACTCCAGCTTGCCACCAAATGGAAAAATCAATAATGACAGAGAGAAAGGGGAGGAGGAGATGAGACAGAAGGTGAGGGTGGTGAGCCCCTGGCCCAGGTTGCCCAGAGAAGCTGTGGCTGCCCCATCCCTGGAGGGGTTCAAGGCCAGGTTGGACGGGGCTTGGAGCAACCTGGGCTGGTGGGAGGTGTCCCTGCCCAGGGCAGGGGGTGGCACTGGGTGGGCTTTAAGGTCTCTTCCAGCCTGAACCGCTCTATGACTCTCTGGGGCAGACTGCAGGGCTCCAGCAGATCAGAAGCCAGCCCTGGTGTTTTGTATGTGTGTAGGGAATTCAGTCTGGAAGGTGAAGCACATGGGTGGTGTCCACCACTGCTCAGCTGATCATTTAGTTAGTTTGGTTAGATCATTTAGCTTAGCTGATCATTAGAAGGGGTAAAGCGAGGCACAGAGCGAGGAGGGGTGTACCCTGACTCACAGGGAGTCACAGCCAGTCCCTCATCGCAGACTCTGCAGGAACTACAGGAATACGGTCAGGAGCTCCCAGCCCCATGCCGATCTCACGCAATGTTATTAAACCCAGGCGGGTTTGCCTCATCCATCCCATGGCCACCGCCAGTGTGGAGGTGAACATCACCTTCTGCAAGGGCCCCCAAAGCACCTCAGGCTGACCAGCACACGCTGTTGACATCTCTTTTGGAAAGTTTCTTAGCAAGGAAGTAACACAGAAATGCCAATCACCTCCCCTGTTGGAACACATATTGAAATGTTTTTCCAATCTGTCAAATTATTCAGTGCTTGTTAATTATACATATCAGAATCTGCTCTCCATCACATGCTCAGGCCACTGAGCTGAGAAGACTGGCCCTGCCAGGGTCCGGACTAATGAAGCCTTAAAAATCCTGCCTGCCTACATCTTTTGTCAGAAAGTAATTCACCTTCATATTTTGACTAATTACAGGAGTTCAGAATGGCTGGGCTGGCTCAGATCCAAAGAAAAGGAAACCCTCTCTCCAGCTCTAGGCAGTGACTGAGACTTTGGAGAAGGGACTCAACCCCGCTTTACGTCAAGTTGCCTTGGGGTGAGACCCCCAGAAGGGAGAACAGCTTTGGGCTTGATGCTGTGCCCCTGATCCCAGGCAGATGCGGCATCTTCACGGTGCAGGGTCCAATCACAAATAAATTAATCAGCCATGTAAAACACTGGGGAATGAACTCAACCTCATCTAATTTCCAGGCTCTCCCCATTCAATGTCTACCTGGGACCGGGGCTGAGCGTGACCCAGAAGTTCTCATTTCTCTCCCCATGGACACACATACCCACGGCTGGGAGGTGACACTCCCAGCTTTGAAGGGAAGAACTGAAATCAGGACAAGGTTCTGTAAAATTTACGAGTCCAACGCATCAGCTGGTAACTTCACTGATGCAAGCAGCAATTTGTGTGTAAAATATTAGCATGTAGGTAGTCAAAGTCCCCTAACAGGGAAATGTCTCTTTAACTGCCTTCTTGAGGCTTCCTAGGATTTACGGTCTGACAGAAAGTACACTCGCTCACTAGCAATTTTCAACTAAAAAAGTGAAAATAAAGAACAGGCAACTTGTAAATAAACACCTACCTTAAACCTAAAAATTACTTAAATAGAGAAAATCACGACTTAAATCAAAACGATTATTTTTTTTTCCTAGCTCAGTAGCTGGCCTATTCAGCTTCACAGTCTATATACTTTTGTATAGGAGCATGCCCGTCGCCGAGGAGAAACAATATCATATCGACTGAGGAGATCAATCACACTGGGAGAACAGCAGAGAGATGAACAGGGAGAACTGGAAGCCTCAGGAAAGAAGTTGTGAGCAGATCTACAGCCTGAAATACCTTCCCACCAGCCAGTCTTCAAAACAAGAGAGGCTTGCAAGCATGTCAGTGAAAAGGAGAAGTCATTTGCCATGATCAGAGGAAGTGGCAGAAAGGACTCAGTAAGTGCTTTGCTTCAGAGAGCTCACCTCACTCTATTAAAGAGAGAAAACAATTTACAGTGGTGCTCTCTATCCTTTCGGTTTCAGCAGGGAGGGGCAGCCGGGCAGAGCAAAGCTGGTTTCTGCTGTCCTACGTGTGAGACCCTCACACGCAACTGCTTGGACCAGCCTCTGCATCCACTGCCCCCAGCTGCCTCCGCCTGCTCCAAAGCCACCCCCCCAAGGCAAATTCAAACCCTTATCCCAACCCAGGGCTTCTGCTGCAGCACATAGATATAAGGTTGTGAGGAATTATTGGGTCTTAATGAGTCACCACCTCCAGCTGAGCTGCTGTGAGGGCTTGGGCCCACGTGAATGGCTTCGTTGTGAATGCAAATGAAACTCCAGGCAGCCTGAAGGGATGCACGCTGATGGCTTCCACAGCGAACAAGTTGTTGTGAATCCCAGTCCAGGAATCTGACTCTACTGCAGTTAAGTCTTTTGAGATTCAGGCATCAAACTCAGCCATGATTGGTTTGATTGGTTAAATTTTCATTGATTAAATCATGCAGAAAGTTGATCTGGGCATCAGGGAAATGAACCCCACTCTCTCAAACCCCACTCCAGCCACTACCTACCGGGTTGGCCTCATTAGCTGCCAGTTCCAACCAAATATATTTCCCGTTTTAAGCAGAAAAGGACCGGCAAGATGAGCTACCCGGCTCACAAACGTGTGTTTGGTGAATGCTGCAAGCCTGGCGTAGCGTTCAGGAGAGGCAAAGTGCCTTTGCGCTGGCTGGGCGGCTCCTCTGCGTCCCTGGCACAGGGTGCCCGGGAGGATGCTGCGGGTCCATGTTCACTTCTCACATCTGCCATCCCTGGGTCATTTAGGCTTTGATTGACAGCGGTGGGGACGTGGGGACCTCTGCCGGTATGTGCCCAGAGAGCGCAGCCCCCTGAGCCCTGCAAGAGCCAGGAAGGGGGAGGAAAGCGCTTCGTTTAGCAAAAAGCCGTGATAAATGACCCTGGCTCTGCAGCTTGATTATCCTAGTGACAATGATTTGTCACCGCAGGATCCGGGGTGGAATCTTTGCGTTGACAAATGAAAGCTTTCACGCCTCTGATGGGGCGGTGGGGGCAGATCCCGCTTCTCCCCTCCCTCGCCCAGCACCGGCTCTGCCATTACCCAAGGATACGTGCCTTGGTGGGAGGCAAGGAGACGCTGCCTTCTTTCATGAAAAGCTAATTTTACAAGAAGAAAAAAAAAAGGAGGGGGGAGGGAAGCCTTCACAAAGCCTTTTCTCGTGATTGCTGTGGTGGTTCAAAGCAGAGGAAAGGCCTCAGGGATGTGTCTTTGGGGTGGTGGGAGGCTGGGAGGCTCCTGGAGACAAGCGGGTGCTCGCGGGACCCCAATGAGGAGGCAGGGCAGCCTCACGCATAGCACGTCAGGGTAACGTTAGTGATTCTCTAGCTCCGATTCTCCACAAACCTGATGGATTTCCAGCACATCTCTCCACGCCTCAGTTTCCCCATCTGTAAACCAAGGCTTGGTGACATGCTGTTCCTCCCTGTCCCCCGGGGAGGAGGGTGAGGTGCCACCTGAAGGGCTGGCCAGGGCTGAGCCTGCTCCGAAAAGCGCAGCCTGGGAAGGTCTGCCCCAGAGCGGAGCTGCTCTTGCTTTGGTCGGGGGCTGAAATTCTTAGCTGGAGGAGCTGGTTCTGCTGAAAATCAGTGTGTGCGAACGATGCATTGCAAATTTTTGCAGGCAAATATTCACTCTGGAAATGGATAATACGCACTCCCAGCCACGGATCAGAAATGATACCTTGGGCTTATCAGAGCAATCATAGCCCAGCAGCAGAGCTCAGGTTTTGAATACTGCCGACTACAAACATGATTCAAACACAAGGAAGGAATGAACTGGAAGAAATTGCAGTCCTGAGCAAATTTCAGCTACCAGAGAAATGATTGTTGTGAATTATGTCCCATCCTCAGGGCTGACAGATCGACAAAGCCCCGAGTGGTCTGCGCCGGCTGGGGACGAAGTTCCCAGCCAGTATTTCTCCTCTGTATTTGGAACATTTGGCTTTCCTTTCTCGTTTTTGTCACCTGCCAGCTGAATTATTGCAAAAAAAGGGGTTTTAGTGGTTTAGATGAGGGCCGCAGACCTCTGGAAATACGTGGAGCAGGACTGCAGATGCAAATATCTGTACAGCCCTGGAGCACACACAGCTGCAGTCCCTCCTCCTCCCCAAATCCTCCCCTGCTTTGCCCCTCGAGCCTCTACAGGTTTCAGCTGCCACTTTAATAAGAATCACGTTTTAGCATGGCACAGGGAGAGCTTTCCAGCAGATTGGGGTTGGGGTTTTTTTTGATGGAATTAAAGAAAAAAGACAAATAAGTTCTGACAGAGTGTGTTAGTCTTCCTCCAGACCAGTGGGAATTTCTTTCTGTTGGAAAATTGACTTCTCCGCTCCCACAGCTCATCAAAATCATTCATTTTCAACGCAACACATACATGGGTTGGGGTGGGGCGGTTTTTGTTTGTTTTTGGAAAAGACTGTGTTTCAACAAAAATTCAGCCGCAAATGTCCAAGGAAATACTCGGAAAAGGAGAGTGGGGAAATGCTTTGGGGCTTGTTTTCCACAGAAGCAACAAAATATTCCAGCATTTTGTAATACTTCAGTATTGAGAAGACACTCAAGTCTTCCCTGGCTTTCAAGCTGCTCCCTAATGCAATTCAAAGTATGAGCACTCACCTCGGCACCGAGTGTCGGGGACTGGCCCCAATTCAGCAAGTTCTCAGCCACGTGTGCCATCACCATATTGATTTTCCTGGCTTGGCAGCAGAGGTTAAACTCCGCTGAACCGAGGTCTCTCTACTTCACCCACTTATTTAGTCTCAGGCAAGTCCCTTCCTCTCCCAGTCTCAAGATTCACCCTCCACTGGGAAATTTTACTTGAATAAAGACTTTGGGGTTTGAGTCCGTTAGCACCTTAGAGCATTCATTACTTCTGCAAGTCTCTGGAAAGGTCATCGCTGCTCCCCGCACACCTCTGAGCCGCTCCGCAGCTCTTTTGGAAGATGAGGAGCCCAGAAGAAAGCCAGGGCCCATAGCAGCGAGAGAGCTAAGCGGAGGCAGGAGCCATGGAGAATTTGCAGGGACCTGGCTCGACGGCACAGTGGGGGTTATGGAGAAGGGGCAGGAGAGGAGGAAGGAGAGGTGGGGTGGACTGTAAGGCAATGGGCAGAGCACTGGTAAAACATTTTGCAATAAGCTTTTCCTGGTGCCTCCCTCCATCACCCGAGGACTGTCCCCTTCCCGGCTCCTTCATCTTCTTCACGTCGGCATTGCCCCCCTTGCACACCTCGTCTGATTATCGCTTTCCGCGTGACACATCTCTAATGTCTCCTACAGCCAGCCTGAGCTTCCCTGAATTTCAGCAGCTCCTCAGCAAACTGTCAGCAGGACCAGCCTTATTCTCTTATCTGCAAACAATATATCTGTGTGGATGTTTCCCTGTCTCTTTATCAATGGCTCCAAAATACATCATAAATGAGATCTGGAAGAATAAACGCAAAACATGTGTCAATAATTATCTTATTTTTCCAGCCATACATTGCCTCATCCCCCTTTTGCTTCCATAAGGGTGACATGCAAGACACCACACACTGTGTCCTACGAGACGAAAGGCATGTCAGACTTAACCTAGTGCACTTTAAAAATTGTACTGAATTAATTTCCCGTAGGTTGGCTCGATGCAGAAGGAGCCTGTCTGGAATGCAAAGCAGCCCCGAGTTTGCACGGAGAACTAAGAATTCTGGGCAGAAAGTGATGATCAATTGAATTTCCTCTTAAATCAGATTGAAAAAATATTATGCACTGCAGAGCGATCATTAGCTGGAGTGATCAGGGAGAGCAGCGCAAGGAGCCAGTTTTCCATGGCCAAGCCACAGTGGTTTGTTAAGCCTTCCCTGGGAAAGAAGTGGGTTTAGCGAATATATCAAGTAGGGATGGATACTAAAGTCAAAGACTGTAGTTTGGCTCCTCTTCCCCAGCCCAAGCTGCTTCCTAATCCCAGATGCTTTCTATGTTGCTATAGAAATAATACAAAGCTCTCCTTGAGCGGTGCATTACACACCTCCCCCTGCGTTCAGGCATTTTGGGGTACGATGTGATGAACTGGCATCTCACACCAGCCTCTGCCCCCCCTCCGCCGGCACCGCCTGGCTCCGACACCCCCAGCAGCCCACAGACCATTTCCCTCTGCTTTTCCCCAAATAAACCACAAAAATTCCTGCCTTCCTCACCCTGGGAGGAAACTCTCCAGGAGCACTGGTCTGCAATATACGATAGGCATTATTCAGCCCTGCTTAGCGACATATTTAAGGTCCTATTATTATTATTTATTATTGGATCCTGCAAACACTCCCCATGCGGAGCCAGTGCTTTATGTGCCTGGGATCGAGGGTGAGTACTCCCTTTCCAATGGAGCATGCAATCTACGTCCAAATCTTGCAGAATATGAGATACTGGACCTGAAAATTGCATTATAATGTGACAGCAACTTTAGATCACTTTTAATTCCCAGCATTCATCATTTCCAATTTTTCCTCTCCTTTCCAGACCCACAGAGTGGCACTCAGCTCTGGGAGGCCTTGCTTAGCTTGCAGGAAGGGAAAAAAAAAAGTAGTCCTATTAAAAAGAATAAGCCCCAAACTCCCAACAACCCTAAAACATTTGATGCATTCCCAACATCACTTGAGGAGAACATGTAATGTAAATAAGTTATGAGCCGGGGAGAGTCTATTATCCCTGACCAGGAAATGATTTTTAGCAAGCATTAATATGGCTTTAGGTATTGCAAGGAGGAAGGGATCCCAAAATCAGGTGAATGAACCATCCCACACGATTTCACATGTGTGTGTGTGTGTCCTGCGAGCACACATCCGCACCCTGGGGAACGCCCAACACGGATGTGGCCGTGGAGCGCATCGCCTCGGGAAGTCGTATGAAGCCAGAGAGGGAGAATAACCTGAGTTGTAACAGTTAATGATAAACAAGATATCAGGAGTCAGAGTAACTCCACATCTCAAATCAGTTGTCGGTTATAAAGGATTAAGAAAGTGGAAAACGGATTATTTCCCATCCGTTTGTTGATGATGAAGCGCAGCCTCCCTGAGATGCAGTAAAGGTCTAGATGGATCTCAGGTCTAATCTAATTTGACAATTCTTATGTTCTCAAGTGAAATCTCCATAAAGTTTGGAAAAATCTCCTCTTACACCTTGTGAATTTTTCCGCTGTATCCCTCCCTGGTTGGGGAAGGTTCCTGCTTCCCGTAGATCCCGGGCAGGTGCTTGGAGTGACAGCTGACGAATATTCAATACGACTTTACCATCCACTTTGACTCTCACTATATTATAACTGAAGCTCTTCATCTGTGCTTTGCCCTCAAATGAGTGAGTCACTAAGCAGTTAATAAGCTTCTCTAAAACTTAATTAGTGGTCATCTCAGATGATCCTTTCTCATCCTTTTTGTTTTTCCCCTTGCTGGAACCGGAAGAAATACTTGCTCATGTGATTTTTTAAAATAGTTGCTCCTATTACAGCTTATAAAATGGCAACTCACACAGGCAGGAACACATGCATTATTGAAATGAACTATTCATTAGAACCACATCTAAAAGCTGCCCGTTAAACACAGGAATTATGGGAGCTCCCAGGTTGATGTGGAAGAGGAGACGGAGATCTCCACGGCCATGTGCAGCTTGAGACTTCAATAAATCCCTGCTCTAGCCTCAGTTTCCCCACTCGTAATGCTAAACTTACAAGAACATAAGTATTCCCTTAATGCTAAACTTACAAGAGTAGGTTTATAAGTGGGACTTTTGCCAAATCCCATGAAAAGCAACTTGCAGGTGTTGAGCTGTGGCTTGGAGCAGTACAAAGAACCGCAGCGTAACCCGGTGATTTCTTTTGTTATGAAGAACAGAACATAAATCGATCCCGATTCAGGAAGAAGTGGTAGCTAAACACTGAATGATCGCGCAACGGGAAAGGAATACTGTGTGCAAAATGAACATAATTACTGGATAGGAAACAGTGTGTTGTTTATTAAAACACAATATTGTTACCAATTCTGCACCTGACAAGAGGGGACAAGAGAATTTGATGCTGGGGATTTCAAAAAAGAATCGACAAAAGTATTACTTTGAACAATTCATTTTCTTCTGTTATGAATAAGTCAGTGGCTTAATGTGCAACTTAATTTCCCCAGAGATAAAGGAAAAAAAAAAAGTCTTAGAAACACTTCTGTTCTTTTTAAGCTTTAAAATAAAAATGTGATCCTGTTGGAACTGCTTTTTGTTTTATGGCTTCCCATCACAGTCAAAAAGCATCGGTGCAGTCTCCAGCCGTATCACTTGCTCCTGCGTCTAGTTAAACCCTGCCCTTCAGAAAACCAGCATCCATATTACATGTCTGTGTTTGCTGTAACTCTCCACTGCACAATTTAAAATCTGATTAATGGATTTTCTTCCAATGGGATCTATTGAATGCTCTAATTAAAAAAGAAATTGCTATCTCAGGAGCTCCCCCTCAATCAATCGCCCTTGGTAACGTTGGTTACTATTGCGCTGGCCAAAATTAAAAGAAAAAGAGACCAACAGGAAAAAAACCATCTAATTATTGTAAGATAAATACAGGCAGTTGCGAAATGCAAAAAGTTCAGCAGAACTTTTGGAAGAAGACATTAGAAGAGCTAGAAGCGCGTGATGCAGTGAGAGCAGTATCTTAGGGCTGCCTGATGAGAGAACCCTACCCCTTCCCCCAAAACATCTCTCTGCTCTTGGGGTGTCTCAGCTCCATGTGGGTCTGGGGCCACACTATAACATAGATAAACCCTCAGGCACAACATTTACACGTTGACTTAGCTCCAACCCTGGAGTCTGATGTCTGATTCCCCTGGTCTATGGTTTAGGCACCCAAAAATTATCCTCCGCTGACTAAAGGGTGCCCGGCTCCCACCTGGATGTCTGTGTGCCTCCAGCTGGGACACACTATCCTTGAGGCTCCACATTTCCTGTGTCGTGTGTTTTGTGGATGGATTTAGGGAAGGCTGGATGCTACAGCCTCAGATCTACCCAGAGTTTAGCTCTTAGCGCAGAGTGCCATGTCCAGCCAGCGCGGACAGACAGCAGAGTAGCCCAAAGGCACCTGGGCTTGGACTTAATGGACTTATTTCTCCTCTTGAGCCTGCACTAGATTTAATCGCAGTGACAGGATACGATGATGTCCAGTTTCACCCCACCTACCAAGCCCTGCGTTCCTCCAAGGGCAAAATGAGAGCAGGTCACCAGAGGACACAGGCAGTAGCCGAGGGGAGGGAGACTGTGCTGGCGCAGGGCTCAGGCGATGCGCCGGAACCAGGCACTTCTCGCTTATTAGAGTTTCTTTGAAGGCTTTCATGCTTATCCTGCTATAATCCTTTGCAAAGAAGTTCTTTGCTTTGGGATTTTTGCTGAAATCTGTTAACCTGGGCTTTCGTGTACTTTCCTGTGGTCAGGGCTATTTGGAAACGCTGAGCGGGGGGGAGGGGAGAGGGTGTTTTGCGAGAAGGGGACAGGCAGGGTGACATTACTTCTCGGCAGCTCCACCTGCAAGCTCCAGCTGCTCTGCCAGCCCGGAGCAGAGCCATCCCCAGCCATGGGCGGGTGGGGGACAGCCTTTGTGTGCCTCTAAGAGCTACGACAAAGCCCCTTAGGAAATGGGGTCCCTACTCATAAATTTAATAACCTTGTAATGCACCCGGCCCAGCGGAGTTCCTCCAGACCAAGGTGGGCATCACTGAGAGCAGAACCTGCGCTTCAGTGCCAGCTTCACCACCACCACCACCAGTTATTTTTAATTAGATCATGTCATATATTACGTTCAGGACTTTGCAAGATGGTGTGTTGGATGAGACAGGCCCCCCAGCCCATGCTGTTTCTCCACAGGTGCGGTGTGTATACAGTTATTTATTTGAATTATTTGCTCCCATGAAGACACATCATCCCCAGGCCTGGGGCACTAAGGTCCTCATTCCTTTTCCTGTGTAGTCTCAGGAACTTCAGGGCTGTCACTGCTGATTTACACCATTTCAAAATGAAAAAGATTCCGGCTCAAGACTCAATAAATATTCATGTCTCTGGAAAGACTAGGGACCAATTAACTCTTGAAAGGAAATTCTGTTTTGGAGATGAACCCAAGAGCCTCTAGCCTTGAGAGGAATAAGTTTTTGAAAGGATCTCTTTCTTAATTTTTGCTCGAGCATCCAGGGAATCAGACAGAGCTTCCAATAAAACACTCTCCGGAGTATTCGGCCCATCAATCGATTCAGTATTCACCATTCTAAGTGCTATTTAGACTTAATTAAATTGTGCTGGTTTCTGAATAAGAGAGAATTGACTGCTCAATGTGCTTCCCTTATTCATTTATTTCTACAGTAATCAGGCAACAAATATATAGAGTGCTCATGCGTTCCTTCTTCATTAGCAGAGTTACTGGGAATCTCCCTGTATCCTCCCGGGCCTTTCAGCGCTGGTAATTAAGGAGTTATCAGCAAACGCAGAAGTTCCTGCCCTGCGAGGCTCCAGGATGGTCCTGGGAGCAGTCTGCCTTCCTCACTAGCAAACACTTGGCGAGCAGGACTTTTCCAGAGTGCTGTTCCTGAATAAATAACATGGCTTCCTGGGAGCTGTGCAAACCTGGAGCATCTCTGCTCTCGTTGAGACCTTCTTAGTTATAATCATGCAGTGCCTTGTGCCACGAGAGAAGACACAGAGCATCAAAATACAGTGGGCTTCTTACTGAAATCCTTTTTTGTTAAAAAGGAAACAAAGGAAAAAAATCTTCAATCCGGCCCAATAATAGGATAGCCTTTGAGCACCTCTGCTGAATCCGGGGTAGCTGCACACCATTAATGGGCTGCAATGTAACAAGTCCAAATGCCGAATTCTGCACCTAGGAGGGAGTAACGCCAGGCACAAGCATGAGCTGGGAGAGGAGCGGCTGGAGAACAGGCACTGGGCTTGTCCCCTTGGAGAGAAGGAGGCTGAGGGGCAACCCCATGGCTCTGCAGCTCCCTGAGCAGGGGACATGGAGAGGGAGGTGCTGAGCTCTTCTCCCTGGGATCCAGGGACAGGATGTGTGCGAATGGTTCAAAGCTGCACCAGGGGAGGTTTGAACTGGATACTAGGAAACATTTCTTTACCAAGAGGGGGGTCAAACCCTGGAACAGGCTTCCTGGAGAGGTGGTCGATGCCCCAAGTCTGCCAGTGTTTAAGAGGCATTTGGACAATGCCCTTAATAACATGCTTTAACTTTTGGTCAGCCCTGAAGTGGTCAGGCAGTTGGACTGGATGGTCGTTGTGACTCCCTTCCAACCAAAATAGTCTCCCCTCTCCCTCTTCCCTCCTCTCCCCTCCTCTCCTCTCCCCTCCCCTCCCCTCTCCTCTCCTCTCCTCTCCTCTCCTCTCCTCTCCTCTCCTCTCCTCTCCTCTCCTCTCCTCTCCTCTCCTCTCCTCTCCTCTCCTCTCCTCTCCTCTCCTCTCCCCTCCTCTCCTCTCCTCTCCTCTCCTCTCCCATACCATACCATACCATACCATACCATACCATACCATACCATACCATACCATACCATACCATACCATACCATACCATACCATCGATTCTCCAGGACTCTCAAAGCTCTCCCTAGCGAGGCCAAACCCTACAGAACACCCTCAAGGAAACTCCATGTCCCCAACGTCACAAGGCAGCCCCTTATTCCACAGTGCTAAGGCCTTCGGTGAAAGGACCAAAAGTCTTAAAAACTCCAGTATCCCAACTGGGGAGCAAGAGCCACACAAGCTGGTCATGCAGGGACCACGCACAAGCCGGGACCTGGTGAGGTGGAAATGCCCCGATGGAGAAATGTTTCTCAGCTGCACGGGGGAAATGAGAGCAGCTCGGGGTTCCAGGTCCAGTTCTACTAGTGAGAACCCCTGTCTGCATCCACACACATAATAAGATATTTTTTCTGTTTTCACTTTAGCTGAAGAAGAGTGAAAATGAAGGTTGAATTCATACCTTCACTTCTAACTAAAAGCTATAGCCCGCAAGCAGGACATAAGCCCTTTGGGGAAATTTCCTCTTATCTTACGCTGTTCTTGCCCCTGGAAACTACCTTTCTCAGGGCCATGTTGAGGTCAAAGCCAAGTGCAACAACTCTTCTTTTTTTTTTTTTTTTTCTTTTAAATTATAAAAGAGGGCCAAATTCATCCTAAAAAGACCACATCCTTCATTCTGGGAAAACTCGTTTACTCATGGAGTACAACCCTTCCAGACCCAGGCCAACGTTGCAGCACAGGGCAAGAATTTTCCACTGGATGGTTTTGCTCATTGAAAGAGCCCTTTTTAAGCAAACAACTTCCATGGACATTTCTCGGAGGAGTTTTCAAGGAGATGTGACTCTGGGGAAAGTCTCTGGAAAACAGGAGAAAATTGTTTCCACGCTGGAAGGAGAAAAAACAAGACAAAAATCCAGCTTTTCAAAGTGGCTTAATTTTTAATGATCCCCTTCCTCAAGGACACGTTAATGAATTTTCTTCCCGTGTTACAAAAACACGCTGAGTAAAACTCACAGTCCAGCCTAGTTTCCAAGACAAAATAAGAAGAGACACAAAGATACGTAAAAGGTTTGATTTGAAGGAAAAAAAAAAAAAAAAAAGGTCCAAATGTAGCTGTACCTGCTTGGTTCCAACTGCGAGATTGCAATGAAAAGAAGAAAAAAAAGTCCCAAGCCAGGCTAGATCCGTGCCCCTTGCCTGAGGCTTTGGCAGAAGCTCATCGCCCAGGAGCCTTGTCGCTCCGCAGATGGAGATGTATCAGCCCCTTCAGAAATCAATTCCTCCTCCTTCCTACAGCCACTTCCAGCCAGACCCAGCCCTTTGACTACGAATCAGGTTTTAATCCCCGCACAAGGGCACTGGATACAACGCTGGTAATTCTTATTGTATAAAAAGGTTTTGTCCTGCCGTATTTCGTTATTCTGCAGATTTTCCTTTTGTCCCTCGTTGTCTGCTCATCCTTGCAAACTCAAAAACAAAAAAACCCAACCCATTCAAACCGGAAGATTTTCCTGCCTTTCATGTGTGGGGGGAAATTCAGCATTAGCCACACACACACACCAAAAAAAAAAAAAGCCCAAACCATAAAACTGACACCGGGCACATGTTTGGTTTTTTTTTTTTTGCAAAATGAGAAATGTGTTGATGGCACTTCCAGGCTGCAAATGGACATCAGCTGGTGGAGTATTTTTAACCACACGTTGAAACACTAAAGAAGCCAGTGCCGCGGCTTGGAATCCAGTCACACAGCAAACTGGACCACGGATTAAATTTGAATCTTGCTTTGGAAGCAGTAGCGATCTGGGCAGCACATTGCAGTTCCATCACGTACTTGTTGTGGGCTTGTTATGTGCAGAGTCAGGGCCGGTGAAAACAGGCCGCCCAGAACCTCAGAAAGGAAAAGCTAAGAAACATATTTCCCCATTTAAAAAAAAAAAAAAAAAATTCGCAACCAACTTGAAAACTGAACCAAAAAATGAGAAAAATCTCTGCTCGTTAAAAGTTTACCACTGTGTAAAAAGTTGTGAAAAACAGAAATAAAGGCCCTTTGATTCACGCTGGCTAAGAACTGCCTTTTCCCCACACTCACATTAACATGCGGTTCTTCGGATGCCAAACAAAAAAGGGTATTTTGAGTCCTAGGAAAAGCGGTGTTTCGGACCAGCGGCTGTTGTCTGAGAAATCTTCCTGATTTTCCATTACTGGGACAGTTTGCACCCAAAAGCAGGTGGGTTGCTGGGGAGCGGGAGGCGCTGTGGTGTGGGAAGGCTCACAGGTAAAGTGTTAATTCTTTCCCCAGTACTGTGCGGATTACGAAGGGGAGACTTTCATAGTGATGGAGCTGGTGTAGCTGGAAAGAAATCTTCCAAGGATCAGTGTCGGGGGCAAAAAAACGCCCTTCAGTTGTTTCAACCATTACATATAAAGTTGGCTTTTAATTTTTATTTAGAAACATGCCATCGGGATTCAGGGACAGCAAGAGTGAGGTTTCAGTTAAAGCAGGAATTAGAACTGGCTGAACCTCCCTCTGCCCTGAAATCACACAACCAAACCGCGATTTTCCTTGTAAGCTTTTAGGACTAGAGACATCTCTTATGCTGCATCTCTAATAGGTCCGCCACGACGGGTACTAAGTTTGATTACTGCTTCTTTGGTAGAATTGATTATGATTATTAACCATATTTCATAGTGACATTTTCCCCACTATTATGTCACTTTTGATATTTACTTTGCTTAGAGAAAATTAATGGCGTATGAGATCTTGACAACAGAATAAACCCTACATATTTCAAACCGCTTCCAGGTACAGAACATACTGTCATAGTCTTTTTGCGACCCATCTCCCCTCCCAGCAATACAATTGCCTTGTTCTACAAAGAGAGGTCATATAATTTCCCTGAGACAGCTTCATCAGGGACTTACAAAATCTAGATGAAACTCCTCCAGCTTCTTTTAATGCCTTGAAGTAAAAGGAGCAGTACCATGTGTCCATGTGTATAAAATTACAACAGTTGCTCAAAAACTCTAGATTCACTCTCATGATGCTTTAACAGTGTGGGGCAGACAGTTTTAGACACATCCCACATATTTTTCCTGGTCCAAAGATGCTCTTTTGATAAGGTCAAGAGGCAAAGACGCTGTCTGGATGAGGGAGATGCTGTACCATGGCACAAGTCTCCCATAATACAGCTATCAATGTTGCCATATCTCATGACACAGTCTTCAGGCTACCCTTTGTTGACATTTATGGCATTTGTTTGCCAACATCCCACTGCGTGATTCACAAGACGGATGAAATATCGTTCCTGACAGCATCCAAAGGGCTAGAATGAGGAGTCTAACCCAGAGCTTACACTGGTGGGAGAAGAAACTTTAGGACTTGACGTTATCAAAAGTCGTACTATTGAAATGTCCCGCCAACTCCAGCTCCATTCTCCCAGCACAAATCCTGCGCAATCCCACTGCATCAATGCTGTCACGCCGCCCTTGTTGCCGGGTCCAAGCACTGCCACACCACTGTCCCCTGCAACACAACTGCCATCTGTCTGCACATGAACTGACGCGTGGCCTTCAAGAGCTCTGCCTTGGTGAATACCAAATATCTCTGACCCTTACCAGTCGGGAGAAAAAGGAGTTGAGTTTAACACGGGGTTTGAGCTCTTTAAAACTGGGAAAATCTGGTGAGGAGATGGTCTGGATGTGACCAATGGGCTGCAGAGGAGTTTGCTGCGTTCATCTATGGAAAGCATACCCTACGGGGCTCCCCACCTCCTCTCAGCTCAATTCCCCCCGTGCGGTGGGCTGGCTGGCTCCGCGTACGTTGAGCAGCTGCAGCAGCATTTACTCGGCTGGAAATGAAGCAGTTTCCCAGTGCCGTGCATCCCCCACCACCCTGGTGTCTTTGGGGAGCTCCAGAAATAGGAGCTGCCGACAGTGCAGCAGGGACCAGAGCAGGCAGCCAGCTGGAGGCAACACGGAAATTCAGCTGGCACTGCCAGGCCTAATTGAATATTATCTGATGACTTTTTTTTTTTTGGCAGAAAATGGTTAAATTAAATGTTGGTTTGGCGGGGGGAACTTCTACTATGAGGACAGGCTGAGAGAGTTGGGGGGGGTTCAGCCTGGAGAAAAGAAGGCTCCGGGGAGATCTTGGAGCCCCTTCCAGTCCCTAACGGGGCTCCAGGAACGCTGGGGAGGGACTCTGGATCAGGGAGGGGAGCCATGGGACAAGGGGGAAGGGTTTTAAACTGAAAGAGGGGAGATTTAGGTGAGATCTCAGGAAGAAATTCTTTGCTGTGAGGGTGGTGAGCCCCTGGCCCAGGTTGCCCAGAGAAGCTGTGGCTGCCCCATCCCTGGAGGGGTTCAAGGCCAGGTTGGACGGGGCTTGGAGCAACCTGGGCTGGTGGGAGGTGTCCCTGCCCAGGGCAACGGGGTGTAGCACTGGGTGGGCTTTAAGGTCCCTTCCAACCTAAACCATTCTGTGGTTTTGAAATACAAAGTTTATTGCTTGTTGCAGAACAGCATGATGCCAGCACTCAAAGCTACTTCAGTGGACACCAGAGTGGCCCGGTTTGGAAAGGCCTGGCAGGAGTGTAGGGAAGCTGCAGCCCAGTTGTCCCTTGACCCCAGTTTTGCTGCAGGGAGGTTCCCAGCTCACGTTGCATTTGCCATAATACAGCAAGATGAGGAAATCTCACAATCCCCCTCCTTTTTCTGAGGCAGGAGGCGGTGGTGTACCATGGCAGATGCAAGATGCGAAGGCAAGGGTGGAGTCATAATTCCCGTGTGGACCGAGGAAACAGTGTTAAGAGGAAGATATTTCAGCAAATCAGTTTTGTCACTGCAAAAGGACAGGAAAGAAGCCATTTCTGCATGCCCGGATAAACCTGGGCCCTCAGTAAATTACTGCCCTTCAAGGTCCAGATGGACCTTTGCTCTTTTTCTGTACCATTCAGACGCAGGGGAGCAGGGGACACGGGGCTCTGTCCTCCAGCAGACGCCAACACTGCCCTTCCTGAGCAACAGCGCTGCTTGCGCCAGCCGAACCAGCCGACTCTCCTCCAAATCCCCAGACAAAAGCTTGAGAAGCGACCGGTTACTCTAACGGAGGGCGTGATAATTAGCGCAGAAGTGGAACAAGGCGGGAGGCTGGCTGCAGCAAAATGGCCAAAAAGCCTGTGTCCGCAGAGAGACTCGGTGATTGATGCTGTGACTGACGCTAGCACCGTCACGAAGGCGAAGACTGTGAAATGACGGATGCAGCTTCCTCCCGTAAATCTCCCAGATATATTTTCTCCAGAGCCAGGCCTGCTTTTGCCAGCATAACCAGTAGCAATTTCTCTGATAGATAGCAAGGCCATACAGCGAACGTCTAAAATCTGTCCGACAAAGAGACGAACGCTAATTAATGCTGCTTCTCAAGAGCTCGGGCAGCCCAGACCTGGAGGGAACCTTGGGCAAGGAGCACGTGCAGCCAGAGAAGGGAGACGCGACTCGCCAGAGGCTGCAACGCCGGGGAAAGCACTGGGATTTATTCGCATGCCCACGATGCAGAAACCACGCCGTGGAGAGACCTTCAAGTAGGGAGTCAACCTGCTACAGAATATTTTAACAAATATAATTAAAAGGGACTATTTTTGCAGAAGGCAGTCTCTGGAAGGCTAATTAAAATACCGCTGGCCCGTGCTTTACTTCCTCGGCTTTCTTCTAAGAGCTAATGAAATGCAAAGTATTGCTCCCTGTTTTCGTCTGTAAGAGAGTTCATCAATGTACCTCTCTGCACTGGATTAAGCCAAGTGCTCAGAAAGAGAATAAATTGAATCTCAGTAATTGAAGACTAACACTTTTTGGCTGCTAGCCGATATTGGAAATGAAATCTTAAAAAATGGGAGGTTCACGTGTAAAAAGAAATGTTGTGGCTTTGGTTCCATTAAGAAAAACTGAGTGTTTTGGGGGCAAGCAGGCACTTCCCTCAAGTTTTATCTAAAAAACTAAGAAAAGTTTCATGAAAAAAATGTTTGGCCAGTCCTTCGACGGGCACTTTGGATGGAGAAATCCCTTCAGAAAAGATTTTCTTTGTTTCAGCTTTAGTCCTGAGGATACATAATACCACGCGCGGCAGGAGGGGATGTTCACTGAGCAGAACAGTTAATTCCTAAGCTAAAAATATAACCTATTAATATAAGCAGGTAATTTTTTTTTTTGCTGCACCAGTGGTTTCTAGGAAGTTGCTACACTCTTCAAGCCTTGCCCTGCAGTTCAGATTTGAAACTGGGTTTTGCTTCGGATTAAAAAGCAAGTAGTTCCTAGAAGAGCAGAATAAAGCCTGGTTTTCAAAGCTGGTTCTTGTGTGGACTCTTTGGTGTCTATGAGGAGGTGAGTTAAGGATATTTTTTCTTCCACAACTGCATAAATTAGCCCATCTTCTTGAATGTTGTTTCCACTAAACCGTAACAGCTTTGAATCCTTAACCGCGAGGTCAGGTTTTACAGAAATTGGCCAATTCAGCAGAGGATGGGGACTCACGGACACACGCACACACACGTGCGCCACCGTTACACAAACCGTGTTCCTTTGGAAACCGGGCTACAGCCAAGCGACCCCCCACCGAAACCCAGCTACATTCGAACCCCGGAGAAACTGCCTGAAATCAGTAAAAGATTCCAAAAAAGCTTTTGATATTCAAGCTGCCATCTGTACAAGCCTAGGTCTCTCCTGTTTGGTGAAAGTGGTAGGTGTTAACGTCCACGCCTCTGCTGAGCCACTTCTTGGCACAAACAAAGCGACTTTGCTCTTATTAGCAGCATCTTATATCACATCCCGAGCTTCTGTTGCAGCTTCATCTGGGATTTTTTTCCTTATTTTCTCGATAAGGCCACAATCTGCAACTGATAGCACAGATTTTTTGCAATGATTCCAATTAATGACAAATAAACCCAGCCAAACAGATCACAACCAGCTCTGGAGTCTGTATATTAAGCCTTTTTCCTCGGAAATAAACGTTCATGGAAAAAAAAAAAAAGATAAAATTCTAAATTTGTTGCTCAAAACCAGTGTTGCTCAACAAATATTTCCGTTTAAGTATAACTCTTGAACTGGGCACCGTGAGTTCTCTATATTCATGAGACAGTATGTCTCCGTAGTCGTCTGCTGTTATTTTTCTCTCTTATTGTGTGGCCTCACCAGACTTCAAAATATATGGAAATATGAATGAGATTGCACTAAAGGAACAAATATGGAAAGTCCTAGAGACTGTCAGATTTGCAAGGGCAGAAATAAGGTTGTAGGAGGTCTGAAATTTTATTTCCATACTCTGTCTTGTTAGCTTTCCTGTAAATCTAACCAAACTCTGAATTTCCCAGAGTATTACATGTTAGCTCAAATCATTCCTGCAGCATTCTCCCAAAACATTTTTTGACCGGGTTACTGCGTTTTGCATTCCGCCTTACCTCCAATTCGATAATTTTATTCTCATTTTGGACGGGGATTTCAAAAGATTGTCAACCTAATTTTACGTCCAGCTAAAAAACAATCTCATCTTGTGATCAAATGAAGCTTGTCTCCCAGGACACAGGTCACATCCTGCAAAAACCACCGACCGGAAAAAACCACCCGCTGCTGCCAAGGTTTGCGCGCAAGTGAAGGAAAAGATGCTGCAGCGGCAGCTGAGCAGGATGTAGCCCGGGAGTCACTAAGGTATTTACCAATCATTTTTCTCATCGTGCTGGAAATGTTAACTTGGATAAATAATTCATGGAGTGAGTTCGATGTTGAGATCACTCCTGTAAGCTTAACTAATTACCCCCATAGCACCTGTCTGCATTCAGCTTTCCTTACCCGCTTAATGAATGGGGAAACTGAGGCACGGCTCTCAGGAGAGGAGAGTCGGTTGGAGCTGAAGAGCTTCTTGATCTTTGGAGAGCCTTTTAGAAAATAATTCCTAGTTAATGGTACTTATTGGTTTCTTTTTGACATGCAACTGGTTGGATGGCACTTTATCACCTCGGGCACGCTGTCTAACCCTTCCTGTTCCTTCTCCCTTTTGTGTGCTCCGATAACAAGCTCTTCCGGACAGAAGAGGCAATGGCATTTGCTGGCACCTTTTGGCTTGGAGAGAAGGAGAAAACATTTTCAGCTTGGAGAGAAGGAGAAAACATTTTTGGTGCCAGGAGGTGTCAGCGAGCAAAGGATCCCTTTGTCTCCTCGTTCCGGAGGTGCTGCTGCTGGATATTCACAGCCCTGTTCAGGCTGGAGGGGCAGTATTAGGTTTTCTGAGAAATCATATGCGGCACTCCTGATTTTCTCTGACGTGCTTCAATTTATGCAAATCCCAACTTCAGAGTTAGGGGAAATTCTGAAGACAGATGATTTACATGCCCAAAAATACCAGTGGAATTTGAAATGGACTGGAAGTAGCTGCATATTTGTGCTTACTCCAAGAAAACATTACAGAAACCCAGAAAGAGGAAAGCTCTGGGGCTGGAAGGTGGGATTGGACTGGGGGAGACTCTTGCAGCCCTCGGTGGGATGCCCTGCTCCTCTGGTGACTATGTGAAGACAAACACCATACAAGGGGACTCGGGCTGGGGACCATCATTTCACACCCAGGGTCGGGATGAGGCAAGAGGAGAGCAGCGAGGAGCAATGCAGACGAAGCCTTGAAATTGGTAGGGCCCTACAGGGAAAAGCCTACATGGCGCTGTCTCCCTGCGCGCTGGCTGAGAGCCTGTCGTGTGTAAGATGCATCATCCCTTCCTCGGAGACAGAAGAAGCCCCTGTCAGCTATAAAACACCCCTCATCCTTCAGCAGCAGCCTAACTCACTCAGCATTATGCAGAGCTGTGGTTTCAGCTCATGACTTATGTCTCCCCAGCCGAGGGTGAAGATCCATAATGGGGTCGTGACCAATTATCTCATCCTTCAGTTCTTTGCAGAGGGACACCGATGGGATTCAGTTGCCTGAGGAAGGGAGAGGAGACAGGCATATCCAAAGATTAAATACTCCTGGGAGGTGACTAACCCTCTGCAGCTGGGTGACGCAAGTGAGCAAAGCTCCTGGCAGAAGCCCCTGCAAGGTCTTGGCCAAGGGTTGTCCCTCAACCTGGTGCCTGGGGCTTAGCAAAGATGTTGCAAAAGGCCCGACGTGGGTGGAAGCGCATCTGATTTGGCACTTGCGGGCACTGTCATTTGGGGAACCTGTCAGCTTTTCACCAAAGCTTGCTAGGATGGAAAACGGGCTGCCTGTGGAGAGCTGCAAACATGATCCATGCAGCTGGGGTTGGCTCACCAGCACTCGTGTCGCCCCAGCTCTTTCTCTTCTCACAGCGAGTTGGCATGAGCCAGTGAATTACAAAGAAGGGCAATTAGTCAGACAGGCTGCCATTTACTCTGCATCCCTGTTCTCTTGTAGGCATATCTCTCTGCCAAGCACAGCCGGGCTCATGAAAGCAAACTAAAAGGAAGATGAGACAACGTTTCTCTGATGGATTCTTCTCCCTTTCTCCAAATGCTACCCAAGTCATTTTTCAGCCATCGAAAGGGATCATGATGAAAACGTCTTCTTTAAATCACCAGTACTAATGATTTCTAGCTTGAATGGGAAACTTGTAATTGTCGGCAAGGACAGATAGATAGCAAGGAACAAATTCTGCCAGGAATTGTCCCAATACAGGTCTCTGAAATGTCTTGCTTTTGGTGGAGTGCAGCAGTCATTAAAGCCTTTCAATGTAACTTTGTAGTTCAACTTTCCTTGCTTGACTGAGCGAGAAAGGACCATGCACCTTAAGTACTTTCCAGCCAGAAACAAGGCTCCTGCCTACCTGCCTGCCTGCCTTTTTGTTGGCACTCAGTGTTCACAGAGAGTGAAAGAGGAGCTGTTTCAGCATCTGCCAGTGGTCTTCCACGTACTTGGGGAGCTTTAATGCTGGCAGAGGTCTGTTGTTCTCCTTGGGGTATTTTCTGAGGTCCAATTTATTTCTTCAGCCATATGGTGATCAAGTATCTCTCGGCGCCTGCGGTGCTTTCAAGAACTTGGCTTTGTTCTGTGACTGGTTCTGGCCAGCTTTGCCTAAAAGCTTCTCCACGGCTGCTCAGCTGGATGCCTGCAGATGGTGTGACATTGCCTGGCTAATGAAGACGCATCACATCACCAGGTCCCATGCCCGGGACAGGTACGCAGCCCGGCACTGGCCTCTCGGAGCCTGTCCTGCTGCTGCATTCACAGAATGTGCTTCCTCCCTGGTGACTTTCTGCAACAGTGCTGTGTCGGTACAGAAAGACACCGATTTGTAACGCTGAATATGACTTTCCTTCATCTTTCCTTGCCTCTAAGGTATTTCCAAGCTTTTATCCTCAGCTCTGATTATTTCTCTAGCAGTTCCCATTTCCAAAGATGTTAAGTCTTGCTCCTGCTCTTCAGCTCAGCTGTCATCGCTGTCAGCCCATCTCCAATCCACTTGCTTTTGCTCGTAGCAGAAACAACACTGGAATCACACAGCGAACAAGAACTCATTTTCCCCTGGGAGACCCATCCTTGCTGGCAGGAACCGCAGAACATCAGTCACGCACCACCAAGCCGGGAGGAGAGAGAAGGGTTCTGCCGGTTACCGCTGGTGCTTCCCTTCTCTTTATTTTGGGTGAAGGGCTCTGGTGACCGAGGGACAGTGTGGGAGAGTGCCCACCGGGGCAGAGGGCAAGGTCCTTGGTCATGCTGTCTGTCCCTTGCATGCTGTCTGTCTCTGTTGAAGGGACTGCTGAAATGCAGCCTGGCTCCCCAAAAAACACAGCATCCACTCCTAAGGACTAGGAGAGACCGTAACTTCATAGAATCACAGAATCACAGAATGGTTCAGGTTAGAAGGGACCTTAAAGTCCATCTAGTTCCAACCCCCCTGCCCTGGGCAGGGACACCTCCCACCAGCCCAGGTTGCTCCAAGCCCCGTCCAACCTGGCCTTGAACCCCTCCAGGGATGGGGCAGCCACAGCTTCTCTGGGCAACCTGGGCCAGGGGCTCACCACCCTCACAGCAAAGAATTTCTTCCTAATCTCTAACCTAAATCTCCCCTCTTCCAGCTTAAAACTGTTCTCCCTCGTCCCATGGCTCCCCTCCCTGATCCAGAGTCCCTCCCCATCTCTCCTATAGGCCCCCTTTAGGGACTGGAAGGGGCTCTAAGGTCTCCCCGGAGCCTTCTCTTCTCCAGGCTGAACCCCCCCAACTCTCTCAGCCTGTCCTTCTCACCAGGATGATCTCCTGTACATCAGAGGCCCTTGTGCTCCTCTCCTGACCATTCCCCCTTTCCTGCAGTGTCACCTGACATCCACATGCACATCTATCCCACATCAGAAGTGTGTCCCATCGCTTGACAGGAGCCGTGTGCAGTTTTTGTCGTAAGAACACTGTACTCCAGGTCACAGAATGATGCAGGGAGGGAGCTAAACAGCCCTGGAAAGAGGATGAGAGAAAATGGCTAACAGGCCAGGCACGATGTGCTGCTGATCCAGGGGTGGTTTGTAAGGTTTGTAGGTTGAGCTGCTCCAAATTGTCTGTTGCTGCCCACTCCTGGAGACAGCATCCTCAATCAGCCAGCGTATTGCTCTCATCTGGTGTTTCCTCCGGTCCACAACTGTGACAACATCGGAGTAAATCTCTGCACCTCAGTCCCCGGGCGATATGGACCTGCTCAATTACTAAACCCTGGCAAAGTACAGTGGAAACTGTGGGCTATAATACACCCCTGGGGCTTGCTGGCTTTCAGCTTGCTCCTGAAATCATTCTAGAGGGCCATTTATTCGTTTGTATGTATATATATACTCTTAAGTGTGTTTGGGGATGTGAATACGTGCGTATGGGACAGGAAACGAAAAAGCGTATTGAATAATGCATGAGAAAAATGGCAGATTACAATGCTTTTTCTAAAATAACTAATAGCGGCAATAAAGCAAATGCCTGAAAGGGCTGTCATCCCATTTGTCAGGCGTGAGACAGATATTTCAGGCCTGTACCCGAAGCCCCCTCATTGCAGCCCACAAATAAATCACTGCCTCACCTCGTCCCCCCTCCTCCCAAACTCCCTCCCCACTTCTGCCTGTTGGTGCTCTGCTGTCCTGCACCCCGTGGCTGCCTCTGCTGCTCCAGCCAGCTGGGTCCTGTGTTTGGGAGCAGGATTTCTGTCCAGGTCTCTGCTGTGGAAGGGGAGGTCGGGTACAATCCGCTTTTCTCACGCCGTGAGCTCAGTCTCCTGCACTCCGGGCACCAAAACCCCACGCTCTGCTCAGAGACCTACTTCCAAACACGGGTCAGCAGCGAGATCTCATGCAAATAGATGGGAGCGGTCAGAAAACTGACGTGGTGAGATAAAACACACTGTTAGAAGAAGAAGAAAATAAATTTCTTTAATATGCCAAAATAGAAGGCACGCGCACGGAGAGATTCTGTAACCAGGCAGTGTAAAATGGAGAGCTGGAAAGACGAGGACCAAACAGAGAGGGAAAACAGGTGGGGTTAAGAGATGATTCAGACAAAACAGAAATACCTCCAAATTTAGAAAATTCAACCCAATAAGTGCGAATGTAAACTCTTATGCTGGTCTTACGTGTGTTACCCTCCTCAACCTGGAAGGCTGGGTCCCTCGGGGACCGCTCTCAGCATGTCTGCACAGTCTGAAAGTCCCCGCGGGCATCCAAACCAGAACCAGAAGACAAGGGGCTCGCAAGCGACACATGCAAAGCTAACAGGGCAGACCAGCAGACAGAGGGATGGGAATTGGTCCAGAGTATAAATTAGGACTCTACTCATGCACATTTTATAAAAAATTAATTACTGATTAAAGGCTAAAGCTGCAGTCACTGAAATTTCGGAGGAAATGTGTCAGTAATGCGTTAGTGTCCACAGATGGAGCTGGGGAGAGGGAGAAGGAACGTGCTCTCCTGTGCAGATGGCACCCACACGCACATCAGTGCCCCCGGGTCTCCACAGCAGCGCGGGGAGATGGATGGGCTGCACCATACAATTAGGATAATTTAGTGACCTATTGATAAGAGGTAACAATTTAAATGGCATTAAGCCAGTGCTTCCTGCCCAGGTTGACGGAGGACTCATGGCAGAGGCTGCACTCCCGTCCCCCTCGGCCACCTGCCCTTTCCATTATCCAACAAATCAGCCACACGTGGTTGTTCCTAAAACTCCCGGTCCAGGTTTCTTGCAAGCAAAATGTCTCTTCCCCAGACAATGCCAATTTGTTAAAACCAAAAATATCTGTGAGAAAGGACTGATTTGATGAATCTCCTCTTGGAGGAAAAAAGATGTCGAAAAACTGTTGAAAGCCCATTTTGCCATTTTCAACAAAGCCAGTATTTTTTGTTTGGAATAACTTCTAGCTTAGAAATGTAACTTAGTTTATAATACAAATGTTTTTTAAAGGTCAAATGGAAATAAACAGCTTAAAGACCCAATGTTTTGACTAGTTCAAGTTTTTCCTTCCTCAGTTAGTGATAAAAAAATAGAGATTTTTTGATTCTTTCTTCCCATTCAAAAGAGGAAAATTATTTAAAGATTCTGTCACGATGAAAAGACCGTTCCCATGCAGCACAAATTCCACCTGAATTTTGTTTTAGGGCAAAGCGAAGCACAAATAAGAAAGGATGAGGACCATTCAGAGGTGGTCCACTGAGAAACATGGTGTTGAGGACACAACAACATCTCTAGGGAAAGCGCATGCCCTGGGAATTGCATTCTGCTTCCTCTAAGTCCTCATCTTACTGTGTGCATGTACATGGTTTACACTGAAAGAGGGGAAATTTGCATTAGATCTCAGGAAGAAATTTTTCCCTCTGAGGGTGGTGAGCCCCTGGCCCAGGTTGCCCAGAGAAGCTGTGGCTGCCCCATCCCTGGAGGGGTTCAAGGCCAGGTTGGACGGGGCTTGGAGCAACCTGGGCTGGTGGGAGGTGTCCCTGCCCAGGGCAGGGGGTGGCCCTGGGTGGGCTTTAAGGTCCCTTCCAATCTAAACCATTCTGTGATACTATGATTCTATGTATATATGGGTTTCATATGTGTATAAGATTCTTTCACTATCTTCAGGTCAGGATTTTCCTCCTCAACGTTTTCCATAAGCCATGGGAGATGTAAGAGTGAGCAGTGGATAGGGAGGACTCGGGGGAGTCAGTGTCACAATAACGTTCTCTCGGTGCCCAGGGTCAGCGCCGCCGTCCTGTTCTCATGCTCTGGGCTTCTTTGTTCCAAGTAAGGCCTGGGCTTTTCCCCTCCAAAGAGCATTGCCTGGGAGACATCATTTTTACAAAGCATGTTTGCCTTTTCCAAAGAGCATTGCTACGGAGACGCAGCCGTTCCAGAGGAATATGTCCAGCAGCATTGTCTGGAGAACAAGAGTCTCTCCTATCTGTGGGGTGGGCGAGGGGTGGGTGGGACATTTCCCAAGGCCTCTTACAAACTGCAGTTTCCTCCTGGCAGTCCATGTAGATGTACGCATGTATCCTGAATACGGGGCTGAAAAACTGGGGGAAAAACACCAACCAGGACGGTATTTCCAAGGCTTCCAAGTTTCTGCTCAATTTACCATGGCAGTAGGAATAAGAAACACAGCCACAACCTGATGTTCATCCCTCGCCCGTGTTGCCTGGAGCCTTCAGTGATGGAGGCATTTTGCTTAACACAATGAGGTCTTCCCAAACAACATCTTTTGTTTCCTTTTTTCCCTTTCAATCAGCCCACTCCTCTGCAGGTCTGCCACACAGGCAATTATTTCTCCCCTCAAAGAAGGGAGAATTCAGCCTGATCTCTGAGAGCACAGCCCCTTTATGATGGCAAAAAGCCATATAGAGAATAGAAGGTACTTTAAATATTAACGACAAGAAAACAAATGGAGATTCATTAAACAATGCCACTATCACAGCAAAGCCTTGGTTGCAAAGCTCTGCAATAATTAGCTGTCAGGAGACAGAAATACAGTTGTATTAGGATTCATCCTAATCACTTATAGACCACTTCTCTTTCAGGCGGCTGCGAAGCTCAGTTCCTAGAGCTGGGGGATTTTTCTCCGCAGGCTGCTGAGCTCAGGGACTCAGAGAGCCCTTCTCTGGCAGCGGGACGGGCAGCTCAGCGCTCCGTCCCCTGGTGGGACCCCTCCACCTTGGCCCCTCGTGCCTGCAGCTCAAGGACTGGCCATCCCACCACTACTACCATAGCCACTGCCTACTTTTTTGGTTGTTTTTTTATCATAGAATGGTTCGGGTTGGAAGGGACCTTAAAGACCATCTAGTTCCAACCCCCCAGCCCCGGGCAGGGACACCTCCCACTAGACCAGGTTTTTCCTCGTTTATAACTGGCTAAAGAAAATATAGAAGGTTTGTGCAGATTCTCCAGGGGCAGCTGTGCTCACCCCTGCAAAGCCTCTAAGTCACTCTGGTGTTCTGTAAAGTTACTGCTTTGTTTTAGCTGCAAGAGGTTTTCATTACCCCCAGCCCCGAGTAGTAAATAACCCAGAGGAATTTGCTTCTACCCTGCCTGGAACAGAATAAGATGCTTTACTGGCTTGGCATGTTGTTGCATCTTTCCTTTTGGGAAACTGAAAGTCTTTACCAGGCTGCTTATAAAAGCCAAAAAGGCAGCGGGAAGGAGCCTGTTTCCCTTGAGGGAGTTTGGCAGCTTAATCCACACTGCGAAGGAATTCGTTGAATGGTCGATGAGAACTCACAGGGGTACCACCAAAGCCCATGTCTTTAAAATATCATTTTGTGTGATTTTGCTATTTAGGAATATTTTTTTTTTGATATTTCAGTGGACAGCAAAGTATTTTTTGACAGCTCACAATGGAAAAGGTGCAGTGAAAGACCAAACTGCAGAGGTTCAGTTTTAGTTGTTTGAAACCTCCTCCTTTGACTGGGTGAGAAAGGAAATTTTTTTCATCCCAGATGTCAGTAGGAATATTTTCATCAGAAAATAGCTGCAGAGAAAATTCTGCTTTCTCTTGAAAAGTCTTCACTAGTGGAGAAAAAATGAACTTCGCTGTGACAAAAGACAAGCCATGGGCGTGTATAAGGGAGTCACAGATTGTGAGCTTTACAGCATGGGGTTGGTGAGGGATCCCAGGGTCTCCTGCCCTTCACTACACCAGTAATTGCATTGAAATTGCTCTTCCAGATGAGCCTAGACTTTAGTCTTGCATCGATGAGTAGAACTGGGAGGTTGTGGCTGCTGTAGCCATTTCAGTTCACTTTCGAGATAGCGGGTGGGAAGAAAGCACCGTGGTTCAGGGTTACCTTTCCTTCTGCTGGAGGAGATGTTGGAGCTGAAAAACACTTGCTCCAAAGTATCCTGCCTGGGAATCCCTCCCCACACACTGGCAGCTGCTGTGCTTGAGGGGAGCACTTAGGCGAGCTGCGACATTAACCCTTCTCCAATGCTCACACGTGTAAAGAGAAGGACTTGTTTTATGGTTACACCAACCGATTTTCCTTCCTTCATATTTGCTGGCTTCTGCCCAAGATCATCTTGAAAGAAAGTGTTGTGTGAGGACTGAGCTGCACATGCACGTGTCCCCCAGATGTCCAGTGTCATTGGTGGTGATGTCCAGTGGTGGAGTCACCATCCCTGGATGTGTGTAAGACCCGTTTAGATATGGTGTTAAGGGATATGGTGTAGGGGAGAACTTTGTAGAGTGGGGTTGATGGTTGGACTCGATGATCCCAAGGGTCTTTTCCAACCTAAATGATTCTATGATTCTATGATTTTCTACTTCACTGTTCCAGGGCCAAAATTTCCCAGACTCCTTTGTCCACTCTGCAAACAAACCTTCCAGACGTGCAATGTAGGTTGAGGTGGAGTGTCCACACCTATGCTGGAGGAAAGCACCTCCCTCCACCCTCCTGTGCCTCAGTTTCCCAACTTGGGAAACTTCCAGACTCCAGTCTGAGAGTGAGCCCATAGTGTGAAACCAGTTTATGACTGGGAACTTTGGGTTGGAATGTGACCTCAAGCCCTGGGCATCGTAAAATAGCCACCCCAGGAGAGGAGCTTTTCTTCATAAAACCTGGGTCACTCCTGGGACTAATGAACACAAGTTTCAGCGGCCTCAATGAAAAGAATATAAATACAAGATGAAAATAAACACCATATTTCCAAAACCAATCCAGCGCTTTTGGTTTTTAAATAAGAACAAAAGATTCACAGTTTTGTTTGCTTGCTACAAAACAACAGAGAAGGATCTTTGCTCAGATATACTCTATTTGCTGTTGGGCTCCACTATTTTGATAGAGAATCTAATTCATTTGTTTGCCTGGAGAGAAATTCAATAGAGAAGAGACTTGTGATCAATACCTGAGCAGGTGCTGGCCCCGCACGCCGCAGACAGTCTGTGTTCCAAGAGAATGAGGCCCAAAGCAGTGGGAATCTGAGCTTCCAGAGAGCCAGGAAAAACAGCTTGTAGCTCGTAGCTGTAGTTATTCTAGTTACTGGTTATTTATATGATCAAGGTCTGGGAGTCTATGACCCAATTGCGCCAGGTGCGGTACAAAACACAGAAGAAGGATGAAAAGCTGGAAAGGTTTTGCACCAAGGCCAACAGCTGGCTCCAGCGAGGGGAGAACAGGCAGGAGCAATGCGGCAGCGCCGCGCAGCACGGCAGTGATTGCTCCCTGCTGATTAGCAACTGCTGTCAAGTTATTTCACAGATGCCAGGAAAAGGATTTCAGGAAAGGAGGGTTTTGGGAAGGCTCTGATGGGTCTGAGTTGTCTGCACAGCTCCTCTCAGGCGTAAGGAACAGCAGGGGAGGCAGCACCAACACTCGTGGCTGAAAACCCAACGATGGGTGATGGGGCATTGTGGAGAGGTCTCCCCAGGGCACTGAAGTTGTCTAGAGGGAATGGGAGATGACAGTAAAGATCCCCAGGTAGGTCTCGCAGGCCTATAAAGCCAAGACAAGTAACTTATGCTTGACACAAGAGAGGAGGAGACAGCACATACACATTCAGAGACCGGGGGGAAAAGCAGCCGGGACAGCCCAGCCCTGCCAAGCGAAGGTAAAACCCCCATTTACTTTACTCGTTATCCACGACAAGCATTGCCTCCCGATTACATGAGAGACCGTCCTCGGTGACAACAGAGTCAATTGTTTCTTCCTTAGTCTAGCAGAGGTTAGATTGGGCTTTGCGTCTGTGCACCCAGCTCTCAAATGTGCGTGCAATGACGAAGCAAGCCCAGGCGCCAGCCCCTGCTTCAACGCCAGCTGTCCCTGCTCCGAGCCTCCCCCAGACAGACACCCCATCCCGCGGCACAGCACAGCTCGAGCACCGAAAGTAGCCTGCAGGAAAGTCTGCTTGAAGAAAAGAGTTAGGACCTGATAACCTGGTTTAGAAGGTGAATAAGCCTGAAGACCGGTTTTGCTCAAAGTCTGCAGCAAAAAAAATAGGGCTAGAACAGAACAGGACGCTCCATCTTCTTTCTGTTCACTTGCCTTTCTTACGCTGCCTTTGTTTGTAGACGATTTTATTCAAGTAGAGCTGAAAACCTGTGGGGATGGCTGTCTTTCAATACAAATTTATTAATACGTAAATATCTCCAGCAATTTCGTTTTTAAAAATCTAAGAAAACGCTGGCACTCTCCCTCCTTCCCAAAGCCTTCCAGTTCAGTACAGACAAAAAGCAGAGCACAAAAGAAAATCTATACAGCCTTCAAAGAAATCACTTTGCTGATACACAGAGCAGAAGGCAATAAATAAATAAATGCTAGGCATACGTAAGCAGATATTGTAGAAATACTGGGAGCAATATCTCCAGATTAACAAACAGCCCGGCGATAGTTGGGAATGCATGTCAGTGCGGCTGCGAGTGAGTGGCAGAAACCACCTTGGGGCAAGACGCAAGTGTGTGGGGTGTGTGAGCGTATGGAAATACATATTTCTGTGAGAAAATTAGGTTGCATCTACGGTGAAATTCTTCATGCCCTAAGGTCAGTGCTTGTACAGACCTGGAATGCAGATACCTGGTTTGTAGATTTCTGAGGTCAGAAGGGATGAATCCCACTCTGGCCTCCTGCGGTCTCGCCTGAAGGCCTCCTCCCCCCTGATTTTCTGGCATTTTCATCAGAAGACACTGGACTGGGGCGGTTCCCTATGTGTCCCTGCTTGTAGCAAGCCCTGGTGAGTGGGTCCATGAGAAGGCAGAGCTGCCGGAGGCTTGGCCAAGAGCAGCCCAGTTACTGCTGCCCAGGATGGAAGTGAACTGGTGTGTGGAAAAACAGAAATGCAAAGAAAACACACATCGCCCCCGTCCCAGGCTGGTGACTAGGGCAGGGACTGGAGGAAGCTTCATGCTTTCTCCAAGGCTCTAGATTTGTTACCATTCCTTTGCTTTCTTTTGCTTCCAGGAGAATTCACTCACACTCTTCAAAAAGGGAAGGAGGGAGATGACTTGCATTAAGTCGCATGGAAATTCTCTCTGTGCTGCCTTTAATATTTATCTGCAGCATCAGAATAGCTGAACCTATAAATTGCTTTCTGCAGCAACTTCCAAGACACTGAAAAGACTTCACAGGGGACAGGACCCTTTCCTGAGATGAGGAGAGCAGGTAGAGCTTGTAGGCAAGGAGAAGAAGAGGCTCCGCTCCCCCCTCGTATCCATATGTGCCCATTTTCCTTGGACTGCATTCAGTGCTACCGTTCCATGAACAGTGGAGAAGCCCAACTGCATTCCTGCCTCAACTGCTTCCACCACCTTTGAACTTCCCTCTATTAAATGTAATGCTAATTTCAGTTAGAATACTTCCAAAGCAAAATCCTGGGGATTTCAGAGCCCATTAAAAATTGATCTCAAGGCATGCTTACCAAAGGGATCTTTACAAAAACCAATAAACACACTCAAAACCAGACTTCAGAAAATGCCCTTCCTCCGACTCCATGCACACCTTCTCTGCTGCTATTTGCTGTATTCCCAGCCCTGATCTGAAGCACTAACCAAGCTCCTCTGGACACAGCATTTTACAACTCCGTGCTTCAGCTCCTGCATTTTTGTAACTGGGTATAAAACTACAGACACATCCACTTTCTATCTTTCATTTCTTACTTTCCCTAACACGAAATACCAATAAAGATCCTGCAGAGAGCTTTGGGCAATATTGCACCGATAAATATTCACCTATTCCTTCTATTTTTCTTCCCCCTGATTGCTGTTCTTCTTGCTAGCCATATTTGCATGAAAATAAGGTCTTTATTGCTTATGTCCCCAACATGCTATTGCATTTAGAAGCTACAAAGATTATAAAAACTGCAGGAGATGAATAACCACTGGAACAGATGTCTGGAGTAATCAAAAATGTGAGAATATTTTCATCTGTTAAATATAGTGCAATGGACAGTATTGTTTCCAAGCAGAGCCTTTCCTGTGAGCTGCCCACAGAGATCATCTGCCTGGAAGGCTGTCTCATGGAAGTAAAACCTGGCTGGCTTTAAGCTGGCACAGATGGATCCTCTAATTTCCGATCCCTCTGCCCCACGTCAGCTTCTCAGGAGCTGGGTACCCACTTCTGAGTGAGCAGGTTCAGCACAGCCAGTGCTGTGTGTGAGACCCTCTTTTTTAAGCATCATGAACTTGGTCCAGCTCCAGCTCCTACATTTTGCCTCCCTTGTTCTGCTCACCACCGGCCTCCGACTTCATCCCCCTGTCCTCACAGAAAGAGTACTTCATCCCTCTATCCTCATGGCAAAAGAACTTCATCTCCCTGTCCTCACGGCAAGAGAACTTCCTCCCTCTATCCTCATGGCAAAAGCCTCCCTTGCAGCTCCCTCCTCGTTTCATGTTGGCTTATTGTACCTTTTTGACAAGCTTCAGGCTCGGAAGGCCTCAGCTGTTAAATCCTAATGCCTGAAATCAAAGGGCTTGTGATCCTGCCTCTAAAACACTTCCTTGGACTGTAAATTGTTTCGGAAGTAGTCTGTCTTTCTGCATATGAATCCTGTGGCGAGGTAGTACAGGGATGTGATTGACTGAGCCCTTAGGCAGAACCGGAGTGTGATTAATGACACTCTCCTCGTTTCCTTTCTCTGTTAGTGATGAGCATATTGGAAATGCCTTGATCAATATAGATTACAGGGATCAAGTCTTCATCTCCTTTCAAATCTGGTCTATAATGTGCTTCCTCTACTTTTGTTGAGCCTTTCAATGCCTGCCTTTTTCCTTCTGCTTTAATTATTTATCTCACTAACATCATTAGCTCCCAAGTACGTTTTGGATGGCATTTGTTTGTGTTGCAAGACACAGACTAAACTAGCATTGATTTTGAATGCTGCTTCTTCACTTGGAAGTAACTGTAGGCAAGTTATAAAGTCTAAAAGATACAGAATTTGTCTCTGATCTTCTCTACATAGACACAGCTCCTCTGTTCTTCATTATAGACAGGTTTGGTGGAAAGGGAATTGGCCTATGAAACTTTTGTCTCACTTCTCCACTTGAGGCCTTTTATATGCTCTACTTTTGAGACAAATCTGAGAGAGGCATTGGGTACAGGACTTATTAGCACTAATTGCCTCCCAGGGTAAAATCAAACATCCAGATCACTAAAATGTCCTGCTCTGTTTTCATAATAGCCATTTAATTCAACGGGCAGAAGAGCAGGGAACTTTCCCAGGAAAAGGTAATACATGTAAATTGAAAATGTAATGGGATATTGGGACACATTATACCCAGCAGGTCTGCCAGATGTGATTAAACTCACTTCCTTTACAAAAGGATAATAGTTCTCATTGTAGATCAGCAAAAAAAAAACCCCAATTATTCTTATGTTAACACTAAACCAACCCTATACGATGGTACCGTCCAAGTTAAAAGTAACTTTTCCGTCTCTTGTTTCTAGTGCAGGAAGATCCGAGGCAATAGAATGTGATTGCTCTTGGTTTCCAATGATCCACCCTGATTGAAAACCTTATTTTTCATTTGCTTTTGGTTTTATTCCTGATACCTGATAACCATCACCTGAAATTAGTTACACTGGCTCTATCCCCTCAGAAAACATCTGGGCAAGTGCTGGATTGGAGTTATGCTGGTTCTGGATCATCGTGTAGTTAGAAAATGCTAATAAACTCTGTGAAGAGAGAGACTCACTTCTTTTACGCTTCTCCTCTGTGTCAGCTTCTTCTGAAAGCCCAAGCAAAGTCCCAATAGGTCACAGTTTGATGTCCTGCCCAAGTGAACAATTTAGTGGCAATGCCAACTTAGGCAGAAGAGCAAAACTGAAACACATGCACTGCTTAAAATGGTAACCTGAGCGTTTCTTTCTCCTCAAGGATGTCAGTCTGGACCTTACCTTAGAGGTCCCTGCGAGAAGCTGCCTTGGGAAACAGGTCACAGGGCCAGCAGACAGAGCTGATCACAGAGCTGTCTCAGTGTGTAGTGCCTCCTTGGGAGAGACATTCACAGTACTCGAGGGAGTGAGGGAGGATTGATTAGCTTTTCCTTCCATCCCCCCTATTCCCTATTAGCTCAGCATTATCCAATTTTATACTACGGACACGTGTATTCAGTGCTGCTGGATCCTGTCCTGCTGCTGAAACCAATGTTTCCCACTTGGCTGCTTTTAAACCTTCCACTAAGCACAACACACAAATAATAAAAGCAGGAACATCACTAGAAGAATCTCAGTGCCCCTGTGGGCCGATTTCCTCCTGGTTTGTTTCCTTTGCACAGTCTGGTTACGGTAATCAAACAATCCGGGGCTTGCTAATGACCCAGCCTAATCTCTCCTACCAATGCTGCAGGCATAAAATGCCACGTTCACCTGAACCAAGCTAAACCTCCTTCCTTCCTTGGCTTTATCCTCCACATTTCCAGGATGGATTCAAAGCCAGTGGCAGGGGCAGCAGAACATCGGTTTGAGATTCTGAACATTTTATCTCTGTATCTGTGCATCTTCGGCTCTGTGCATTCACCCCAGACAAAGAGCACAGAGGTACAGAGGCCTTAGGAAAGGAATCAGACTGCTTGTTCCATTAAAGTGTTAATGGAAACAGCAGAGCAGAGGACTATGTTGGTAAGAAGACACAAATATTGGCATGTATTTACAGCAGAAAACTCAGCACAAGTATCCAGCTTTGCAGGTGCTCACTATTTTATAAGGAATGCAGCAATATTAAAGCCTCAGTTCTTCAACCCTGTGAAATTCTCAGGTAGCATTAAACAAACAAGAAGTCTAAATCTTGCAGGCTCAGAAGAAAGCTCTGAAGTATAGCCTAAATAAGCCATCGGTTCCATAAAGCTGGGAGCAAAAGATAAAAGAAACCCTAAAATATCATTTAAAACAAAAATCTCAGTATTCTTTCAAGGCTTGATTCATATTTTCAAATTTGGGCCAGGGCAGGAGTAATTCTCTCCCTTTGGTGCTCTGCAGAAGGTTTGCAACAGTTTTGCAAACTGTAGCTCCAAAGGATGCTTCATCCCTCTTGGGACCCTGAGTTTATGTCTGGGAAAACACAACTGAAAGTCACCTCTCAGATGTGAGATCTCCATTCCCCGCACCAGCCTCCCTGCCCGCAGCGTGTCTCTCCTCCAAGCACACAGCCATTGGCATCGCTTCTGGCACTGCTGGTTTGGGGGTGTCACTCTTCGGGCCTTAACGTACAAGAGGTGCCATCCCTGCTGTTTTCCGAGTTGTGTTTTTCCCTATCCAAAGTTGCTATCTGTTTCGGTACCATGAAAAAATCAAAGCTCTCATCCAAACAATTACCTTCCCTGCACGGCGGAAAACATCACTGATGCACAGCCACGATACAAGAGAGCTCTGAATTGGGCACGTTATCACTCCTGTGGGTATTTATGGGATGATATCTTCAATTGCAGGCACTTTGGGAGGGACCATGAGAGAGTTGTTTTGCCTCCAGATACGGCACAATTTAATAAAGGTAAGATTATTGCCTCCTATTTTACGAGAGACCTTTCATGTTCACAGAATGGGCAAATTCCTCTACTAACAAGTCCTGAGAAAGTCAGTATCTCCAAACACTTTTCATGTGGATACCAAGCAGCGTTAAGCTGCATTTTGTATTCAGCCCAGGGGAAGTGCCTGCTGAAGGGAACTTTTTGATGGAAGCAGCAATGCTGGCTCCGAAGGTGATAATCACGCGTGAAATTCCGGGCCCTGCAAGGTGCCAGCCCCATCAGACAACAGATTCAAGGCTGGAGAAGAGGGAGAGACGGAAAGGAAGTGCAGGAACCAAGTATTTCCAGGAATATCTGAACAGCAGCAAGTTTAATTCCAGCCTCCCCCACCCCTCCAGGGGATCTGTTGTTTTGGGGTTTTTGTATTGCTCTCATTTTCTGTGTGTGAATGGCAGTAATGAGGGCAGGGAGTGCACGTCCCTGGCTGCAGCAGTAATGTGCCTATTTGTCTCCACCGCCTTCCTTGTCCCTCATGTACTGAATCAGGCCTCCGCACACAGGGATTATTTTGGTTACAAATGGGATAATTTAGGCTTTTGCAAAAGCTCCCTTGCACTCAGGGTGGGCTGGTGCTGGTGTGTCTGGCAGGTGCAGCCTTGAATTTCCAGCTGCAGAAATAGGTAACATTTCCAGGTAAAACCAGAAGAGGTAACAAGGCTTTCCCAATTGGAACAGGTCACTGAGACAAATTCCCTGGAAACAAACTCCTTGAGACAAATTCCCTGGCAACAAGTGGCTAGTCTTTTTGACTTGGTCAAAACCTGCCACCTGCAAACCCCATCCAAGGATGGATGAAGCTCCAAAGGCAGGAAGCTCCAAGGATGAAGCTCCAAAGGCAAGGAATGCGTTAAGCTTGTGTTGGCCCACAGTGAGTTTGACTCAGGACAAGAGGTAACAGGCACAAACTTGAGCACATGAAGTTCCACCTAAACACGAGGAGAAACTTCTTTGCTGTGAGGGTGGCAGAGCCCTGGCACAGGCTGCCCAGAGAGGTGGGGGAGTCTCCGTCTCTGGAGACATTCCAACCCCGCCTGGCCGCGTTCCTGTGCCACCTGCTCTGGGTGACCCTGCTCTGGCCGGGGGTTGGAGGGGAAGATCTCCAGAGGGCCCTTCCAACCCTATGATTCTATGATTCTATGACAGTACCCGTGGATGGGGTCCAAGGGGCACTTTGTATAAAGGGTACAGTTCAAATAATTTCTGGTATGTAAAGAATGGGCATGATGAGAAAATCCTTTGTAATTGTGCCTCTTTATGGGAGATGGGAACTAGTCAATGCATTCAAATGAAGGCCAAGATGCCATTTATCTCATCCCCCATTGTCTGTGTGATCTGAAATGCCTACCAGCCTGCAAACATGAGAAACTGAGAAAACATGCCAAGAGAAGGCAACTGATCTGACCCTTTTTTTTTAACACCATTTTCCAGCTTCAGCCCAGATTTCCCAAATGCATTCCCAAAACACTATCATCCGGGGCGAGGCCAGGAAATGAATGACGAATCATCACGACCAAGAGGTCAGCTCATCCCTCATACCTCATGCAAGGTGCAGCTGGTGGAGGCAACGATGGGCAGAGCGGGGGGAATTTGCAGTGTTGCTAACATGGGCATGGGTTTCAGAACTCTCGAATATCAGACTAATGAAACTGAGCAGCTGTTGGAAGAAAAAGCCATTAATGCATTTAAGGATGCAGTGAAAACCTGTGGCAGAGCAGGACGTTAGATCCAGACCTCCTGATTCTTAGCAGCTTTCAAGTGGAAGCTCCATCTGGACAACCCCTGAATGAAATTAATCCTGGAAGATGGTCTAAAAACCACTGTCAGCACATGCCTAAAAGAAGTACAAGCTGCTCTACAAAGGCTCTGTCCTCTGCTCATCACTGCAGGATCCCAGCATCTCTCAGCAGCGTATTAAACAGCGTGATTACCGTTTGTCATGTGACATTTTTCCTGTAGCTGGAGGGAAAAGTAGTATCTGGCAGAAAATGCCCTTTTGTTAAGTGGTATTTTTCTTCTCAATATAGAGCAGCATTGCTTGCACTTTGAACGGTAGACGGTAGAGTTTACAATGGCCCTCAGCTGCTTGAGGCCAAGGGTATATTGATATTGCTTCTAAGGAGGGATGTTGGGCGCAGCACAGAGTGTTCCCTGAGGTGTCCATCTCCTGTTCCCACCAGGGCCTGGCAGACGCCCCGTAGAGCGCTGGCACAGTGTCCGAGGACAGCCCGGCCAGCAGCGCCTGGCAGCTGAACCTCGATGCAGACCAGCAGAGCTTGCTGCTGGGGGGCGGCTGGACACCCCCAGTGCCACATGCTCCTGATGGTGTCCCCAGCTGTGTCTCTACCCGTGCCTGCAGCTGAGACCTGGGCAGCCAGACAGTCTGTGCTCGTTCCATGGGCAGCTCAGAAAAATACACCTAAAATATATTGACTGAGACCATTTTTGGACCTAATGCCCAGCCCATGTTTCTGAGCATCATGCGCAGGACTGGGGCTTCACAGGCCAAGCTTCCGAGTCCCGTGGAAGCGGAGGGATTTTTTGGGAAGCCTTTTATTTGTTGCTCACTCAAGGATGACAGCAGGCAACCAGGGAGAAGTGTACTGTGTGTTTAGTGCCCTAAAGCTATGGCTTTATTACTCCAGACAGAGAAAAAGTTCTCAGGAGAAGGGAATAGTGACTAGAGGTTGAAGTTCACCTTCAGGCTGTGTTGCTTTGTCTTTCTCTTTTCAAAGGAAGGCTCCTGGGGAGAGCTAATATCCTTTATTAGCCCAACAACCCTCTTTTCAGCCTTTCCTTGGACAATGGGACTGATGCTGTGCTACTGTAAAGCAGCCTCATGCAAACCAGACAAGAGGCTTCCCCCCTCTGCTTCTGCCTTCTTTCTAGTGTGGCTTCAAGAGCAAGAATGCCTGAACACAGAAGAAAAGAGGAAACAAGATAAACTGTATAATCCCACTTCAAAGGCTCTTTTAGCTGAGTTGCACTGGATGGGAAGAGCAGCCTGAATAGATGGAGTTTAACTGTTTGTAGGGTGTGTTGCACCCTGTCTGTGTGCCACGGGGCAGGCAGGGTGGAGGGAGCAGAGCTGCCCCGTGTCCGTACCTCCAAAGTCGTCTTGGGGAGCAGCCACACTCTTTGAATTCTTTATTCTTTCCTTGACTGCACGTTAATGATACAATCTTTAGTCCCCTGCCGAAAGCAGCATCCTCTCTCTGGCCTATAACCTATAAATTGACCTGTATAACACCAGAGCTGGAGCTTCCCAGAGGATGAGTGCCACACTCACGGGAAGGTGTGAGACAGGGCAAGTCAGGGCCTCTCTCGTGAGACCCCACCTGGAGTGCTGCGTCCAGCTCTGGAGCTCTCAGCACAAGAAGGACATGGACCTGTTGGAGCGGGGCCAGAGGAGGCCACGAGGATGATCCGAGGGCTGGAGCCCCTCTGCTGTGGGGACAGGCTGAGAGAGCTGGGGGGGTTCAGCCTGGAGAAGAGAAGGCTCCGGGGAGACCTTGGAGCCCCTTCCAGTCCCTGAAGGGGGGCTGTTTGCAAGGGCAAGTAGCGATAGGACGAGGGGCAATGGTTTAAACTAGAGCAGGGCAGGTTTAGATGAGCCATTAGGAAGAAGTTCTTTCCACTGAGGGTGGTGAGACACTGGCCCAGGTTGCCCAGAGAGGGGGTGGAGGCCCCATCCCTGGAGACATTCAAGGCCAGGCTGGATGAGGCTCTGAGCGACCTGATCTAGTTGAAGATGTCCCTGCTCACTGCAGGGGGTTGGACTAGATGGCCTTTAGAGGTCCCTTCCAACGCAACACATTCTATGATTCTATGATTCTATGACACGTTTCTACCATTGCCTTTAGTTTCATTTCCCCAGTTCTCAGTTTACCTAGAAAATGGGAATAGTGTTACATTTCACTCTGGGAGATACAAGAGGAGGAAGCTATGTAGGAATTAACAGCTTTTCCAAATATGATGCTGCTAAAAGCTTTTGAAGAGACACAGGAAAAGATTTATATTTCAGTGTCTGACAAACGTTAAGAAAGGATGTGTCTGCTAGAACTGTGCTTCCACCATGCTGTCATTTAAGCTGTAAGAAAAATAAATGGTGATTTCCAAAGAAAAAAAGCAGCCAAAGGAGGAGGTTAGGCACTACGAGCCTCATGTTCCCAATGAGACTGGTCAAAGTTCATCCATCACAATCATTTTTTGGTGTACAAGTGAGGCTTTTTATGCTAAAAAAAAGTTCACAAAATGTGAGTTGTACCCAAGCAGAGGTTTTTTTGTAAATGAAAAGCCATTTCTTGGCTGAAAAGTAGTGTTTGGGGGCCAAAAAGCTGTTGAATTTTTGATGGGGAATCAATATTTTCAGTGAATAAACCATAACAAAAAAAACCATAACAAACAAACAAACAAAAGACAAAAAACCCAAGAACAAAACCACCCCAAATCCTCATCAGAGCAAGAACAGGTAGGGAAAAAAATTTTAAAACCACACAAATATCCTCAAATTCTAGATAATTTCCTTCCACAAAGAACTAATTTACCAGAAAGCAAGGGTATAAACCACCCTGGAAAAAAGGCAGGAATACAGCCCTCCATCCCGTGTCACCCTCTCTGCATTAACCAAACCACCTCCTCACTCTTGATGAGGGTGATCAGTGACCTCTGCTTCTTTTGCAAACCCTGCAGACCATCGACATCAGAAGGAACGCCCCCCTTCCCACCACATTCTCCTCACTGGGAGACAGATGCTGAGACCCATGGCATTCATCTTGCCTCGGCTAGGGCCAGAATCCAGATTCTCACCAACAAACGTGAGCTCTGCAGCGGAGGCAGGGGTCTGGCATGGAGTGTCATGCCATGGTGAGAGGGACTGTCACCAGGGGCTATATTGCATCCTCTTCCCTTGCTACGTTACTCTGTGCTGAGATATGTCTGATGTGTCACAGCTTTGTCTTTGTGACGCAAAGCCAAAATGGCCTACAGTAAATTTTGCTGAGCATGATGGAAACTAATTCTCCAGCTTATGTGATCAGGACTGCACTGACAACAACCAGAAACCATGACAGAGAAGGTAAATTACTAATTAATAAATGGCAGCTAACCGGGTATCAGGGAGGCAGTCAAGGCTGCTTGCTATTATTTATCACTTGTATCGCAGCACCACCTACATGTCCTTGAGACAGAGCACAACTCTGTGTCATCAGGCCCTGAAGAACCACAAAATATAAAGGGCATTTGGGATGTGTTGTAGTTCAAGATTAAAACATTTAAATGCAAACATACATATGTGGGCTAGGAACTTGGCTGAATCGCTGAACCTGAGCACCATGCCATGGGAAATGGCCTGTATCACTCTCGACTTCCAGCATCCACAAAGGTCTGGCCTAGGTCTTAGGTGATGACCGACAGGCATCCCCTGTGCAGATACCTCGATCTCAAATGGCACAGTTTGGGCAACTCAGTCAAGCCCCAGATTTTCTTTGACATATATTTGGGTGTCATCTTTGGGTGCTGAACCCATCTGTTCTACCCCAACAAGTCTCTAAAAGGAAATACAAAAGCAGATGCACAAAGGTTCAATTCTTCTCATCCAGATTTGGGGATGAGAATCATCTGAATAAATGTCAGAGAGACAAACACAGAGGAGCGCATTTCATCTGTTTCTAGAAAGGACACCTATATTTAGACAGATGGATGGTGTTCTGACGTCCATTGCCTGTATTCAGTGACCACCACGGAACTCAGGACAACTCGCTCATTCGGAGACACGCTGTAGGTATACTAAGTCCTTGAGATAAATCCCATCCCTTGTGAATTCAGAGGGATGGAAAGGATCAAAGCCACAATGGAATCATACTTGTCACCTCAGTATAAGCAGTCTTAGCCTTCCACATTTCTTTTCATTCAGATTTTCTAACTGCCTTGGGGAAGACGAGTTTTTTTTTTGGAAAGAAACTGGATAAATACATCAACCCAAAAGATCTGGATTGCTCCATTAAAAAGAAAAGAAAAAGAGTCAGTTCAGTCAGTTCTCCATAAAGAAGAAGAGGAAACGTTGAACATTAAGTATTAGCCCAATCATGTTCTAAGCCTTACGCTGGAGACGCTATTAATTGTAATTGCAATTCAATTGCTCTAGCGCTGGGTAGCAGCCAATACCGTAATGGATGTTAAAGACAAAGTAGCTGCACTGGAAAGAAGGTGCCTCAACTGAAGCAGATTTGAAAGATCAGCAGTAAAGTGAAGGCGCTCATGAGAGAAGAAAGGGGAAGGACAGAGGAAGACTGTTTAACAGCACCAATATCAAGGCAGAGAAGCAAAGATGCCTCTAAGTACACAGAGCATTGTTTGGATAGAGTTCTTCCAGCTCACCAGTTTTCCCATTCAGGAAAAAAAGTAGCATAACCATCTTCCACGGTCAACCTGTTTCTGGTGTGTGAGGGAGGGCAGGGGAGCGCTGGAAGCACTGTCTCCTCTGAACAGCCCCTGGAACTCAGCTGGAGAACGGCTTGGAGGTACCGCACGGAGGGACGTGTCTTCAGCCCCCCTCCAGGTGCCGGAGGCTGGGAGAGGTCCGGAGGCTGGGAGAGGTCAAAGAACACCCTGAAAGCTGCAGGCAGTGAGAGATGTGCCAGCATTAGGGAGGAGAAACCTGCAGCCAAGAGTATGGAGAAAGCACTGATTCTGTTCCACGCAAATAAAAACATATTTGGACGTGGATAAGGCATCTAGCACTGCTTCAGAGCAACCATTCTTCTATTCTTTGGAAAAGAATACCCTTAAAGGGCAACAATAGAACAAAGTGTGCTCCAAGGGCAAGTAATATTAGATGTGAGCCAGATAGTGGCTCAAACTAAAAGTCTCTACCCATGGCTGGGAAACATTCAGCTTTAGCTAATGAGCTGTTTGCAAAAGACCAGAAAGAAAGGCAAACAAATGTAAATAACGGCCTCAAGCTACGGCTTGTAGTGAGACATTTTGTATCTGCACTCCCAGACTGTGAAAGATCTACAGTTACAAGCAGATCACTATAAACTTACAGCATTTGTCCCAAAGTTAAGTTTTCTCCTCTCTTCATACAGCCTGCCAGTTTAAAGCTTTTTTTACAGCTTCTGCTTGATCTGTGCTTCAGCTCTGCTCTCTCTGAGTTTTTTCATTACTTGGGATTGCTTATTAAATTCTTTGTGTGAGCAAAATTCCAACTGGAACTGAACTGTGATTCCCTGACTGCAGGGTATTGTGCTTGGTTATAAACTGTAAAAGGAGGCGCACTGAATAAATGTCTGTGATTCTGAAATTCTAAGAATAGAAAGGAGGAACTCTGGGCAGAGCAGACCTATGAGATGTGATGATTTTTTTTTCCTCAAGGTTTTTCCAATAACTCCATGAATAGAGCATAGGATTAGGATGTGAAAGCCCTAAAGAAAATCACTGCTCTGCCTTGGGAAGAATAGGGACTTGAGCTAAACTCTGTCATTGCAGGTGAAAGAAAAAGCATTGAAAAGTTATCTCACTGCTCTGAATCACTAGACGGGCGCTTCTCTAAGAAAAATCTATCTGGACCCATTAAACATGAGACTCCAAGGCCAGAAGTCTCAAATTTGATATCATATGCTCCCGTATAGCCATGATGACACTGATTCAAAACCTCTTCCCAGATTCCCTACCACTGATTTTATTGCCAATTTGACCACGGTGAAAGAACATATTTTTTTAACTGAGTGTACACCAGTCTATAGTGCTCCCTCCATAGAGTCCAGAGGAGGTGGTTTCTCCCTGCCCCCTTTGGCACAAGGTAGGTGGGATCTGGTCTGACCCGCTGAAGTCCCCTGTGGCTAGTCATTAACCACAGGAGCACAATAAGGTCAGAGGTGATTAGAAGTGGCAGAGGAAGGGTGATACTTCTGCAAGGAGCGGTCCCTGGAGCCCAGACAGAGAGGACAGGGCGGATGCTGCAATGGCAGAGAGGTCACCTCAGTCCAGGTGTAGGACTGGGCCAGACCTCGTCACCTCTGTTTTTCACAGTCCCTGGGCTTTGATTAGAAACTGTTATAAAGCAGATGGAAAATGGTAGGCATCTCCACCGGAGTCAATCTTCTTAAAATTGCTTAGGCTCTTCAAATGCCATCTATTTTCACAGGATTGCCCTAAATGTACAGCGTGAGGGGAACCAGGATTCGCTCCGCCAACACTGGTACTTGGGCCTGGTGGCGGGGGGGATGTGCTGGAAACCAATAAACCCCCCGGACTCCAAAATCTCCAAACTGACCGAGCATCTCACCTCTCCAAAGGACATTCACCGTGTTCTGTAATCCCCCAAGGTAATGGACAGATGCCTGAAGTAAACAAGGTGTCCATATGCCTGTCACTGGGGCACCAGTAGAGTCAGTGTGCGAAGCTCCTGTGGGTTCTGCAGAGACCAGGGAAGTCTTACTTCTTTGAGGGAACAGAGGAGATAAATATCTATATGTTAATATAGGTAGATACAAATAACAAATGAAGCATGCAAAAATAGGAATTTGTTAGTCACGATGCACAAAGGAATAAACATTTCCTGGAAACAGTTGCAATTTTTCTGCGTTCTGTTTTTTTTTCCATTGGATTATCTCTGCTGATTAGCCTTTTCCGTGGGAGTCAGAGAATGACTGGGCTTGAAGGCTGAACTCCTCTTCATCTCAGCAGAAGTGCTGCATCCACTCAGACTGGGCAAGAGGCTGGAAACTGGTCTTGCTTGACCTGTTTTGCGAGCACAGGACCGAAACCCACAGATCTCTTCTTGGTATTTTTAATTACCCCAAAGGATTCCAGATGAGAAAGAGAGGGGGTTTGTTTATTTTGCCCTGATGAGAAATCCTCCTTCCTGTAGTATTTTTAACCAGTTTGCTCCTAGAAGTGCTTTGGCCCAAAGTCAGGCCCCGAAGACCCAAGGCAGAGGAATAAGCCACAAGTTTCATGGTGGGTAAGGCATCACTTGAGGGAGACCTTAGCTGCAAACGGCTAAACCGAGATGGGAAATTCTTCCTCAACTTTTATGTTTGTAATCTAAAATTATGTTGCTGAAGACAGGCTGATTTATGTGTCTAGAAGGGAACATGATTATTATTTTCCAGTGCCTTTCAGAAGCACCTGAGATGAAGCAAGGACCAAACAACACTGCTACAGCAGAAGAATTAAATTGTCTCTTTATTTTAAAGCGTCACAGTAAAATTAGCAGGCTTTGAAATTTCACTGCTGCAAAGAGATTGGTTTCTTTCTTTAAATCTCCCCAACGATAATCTGGTTAATACATTTTTTAAGGATACAAAGTCATCTAGTTTCATTTCCTACTCACTGGGGGGAAAAAATATGCTTTTAAATGGAAAATTATCCATTTTGAATGGAATCTGGATATAAAGGCCAGTTAAGCCCCTTCAGAAATAATCAAACCCATATTATTGTCAACTCCTTTAGAGAGACACATTTCTACAATAATTTCTGACTGATATTCTTTATCCCTTTCTTGTTGCGAAGCCTTTCTTTCCGTTGCTAAAAACCATGAGTGTTGTGAGTTATGACGGTTCTTTCCTGGGTGTTTTATGAGATAAATGCATAGTCCTGGGCAAGCTGCAATATTTCAGTTGAATCATTTCTATACGGGCGGCACATTCAGCATTGTGTAATGTCTTTCAAACCAACCTCACACTGATGAAGCTGTCATAAATCACGGTGTGGGTTATTACCCTGGTTCCATTTATAAGGTAGTTCAACCACTCCACATGACACAGAGCCTACAAAATAAGCTTAGCTCTTCCTCCCCGCTTTCCAAGGCACTCCCCTTCCCAGAGCAGCACACAACAGGCACAAGTGGAGACATCTGACCTTCTGGTGGATTTGGGATGCTTGAGGAAGAAGGCTAAGAGAAGGAGAAAAGGCCAATTTTCCTACTGGGAGAGAATTAAAGCTGTGGTAGGTCTCTGTGCTGTGGCTGGTAACAGATTGTTGTGGTTTGGGAAAAACGGCACATGGATGTAGAAATCCAGACCTGACCTGGAAAACTCAGCTGCTCGACAACCCAATAATAACCTCCAAGATAGGAAGGAAAAGTCCTCCAAAAACCTCCTCAGCTTTCTCCATCCTCCTTAAAGCTCCCTCCTCCTACAATGCCTGCAAGGCTCAGCAGTTGCTCAGTGCTCAGGAGGGTGGAGGATTCCCAACCAGGACTGAGCAGGACAGCAAAAAATGAATCTTCAGATAACATAACGATTGCTTCCAAGTGCCCCTAATATCTCTTAGAGGCCTAGTTCCTCACGTCACCTTCTCCCACACAGAAAAAACAACTGTCAATCAGCATTAATGTGATACCTACTGTCAAGAAAAAACAGCCTAGTCAATGAGTAAGTCACCCATCTGCAGGTGCCCCGAGCTGTCATACAGGAGGCCAGGTCTTTGGTGTGACAGCAGCACGATCATTGCTAGGCAAAGCTAAACCCAGGAATTCTGTCTGGGACATGCCCTGGGAGTCAGTGGTTCAGATGCTGTTATTGCAACCTTGTCGAGACATCATCAGGAGGAACGAGCTGTTTCGTTTTGCTCTCCTCACCCCCCTTGTCAGAGATGGAGAGAAGGTTCCCATTTTCCCTGGAGGAACTGTCTCTAAGGTACCTGTCTCATCATACCGGAGCAGCTTGTCTTGCAAAATCCCTGCTCTTTGCACCCACTCTTACCCACAAAAGGGATTCTCATCTGTATTTTTCTGAAGTGCAGGGCAACTCTCAGACCCCCAAATCTTCCTGAACATTTGTTATCCGATAGCTGTCTCCTTATACATCTGCAGGCCCCTAGCATCAGTTTCCAGGGATTCTCATATCAGACAACGTCAGACCTTGTTTACAGGTTTCTGCTAAATAAAAAGCCATCAGGTAGCAACGGGGATCATGCCCTCGAATGCACTGATACAAAATCCAGATCATTCAATGCCTTTTGGTTTTGGTAGGGAGCAGGTGTTACGCTAAGTGGAGGTAAATCCACTTGGTCAACTCTTTATCTTGGGCAAAATGAGAAGTCAAGCACCTAAGGGTAGGCGTCTACAGTGTAGGCATCTCCACTGGAGCCAGCCTTGTTAAAGCATCACATAGTCACTGGAGATGCAGTCACCATGGTCAGCTGTCCCTACAACAGTGAAGTCTGATAACCCCATGCACCGTGTTCTCTACGAGGAACTCAAGCCCTTAAAATTCCAAGGTTGGTTCTTCAGCTTCATACATTCGTGACTTTTGTTCCCCATTCCCCCCAGTCTTTTTTCACTCAGTGTGAGCCACACTTTTCATTCTACCTAGAGTGCAAAATTCCTCAAATTTCTTCACTGCAGTTTCTCCATTGTTGTCCTGCTTGAGACAGCAGAAAGCTCTTGTGAACAGAAAGTGCTTCAAAATGATCGAGTGTCACAAAAAAAGCTTCCTCCTACCACCTTCCTTCCCAAGAGAGCGTAAGTACAGCAGGTCTTTTGAAGGATGAGGAAGGGATCTCATCCTCCACATGGCCAATGCAGAGATGGTTGCTGAGGGAATACAGACTCAATTAGCAAATCACACTAGTTCCTAGGACCATTAGCCACAACTGCGGTGGTGTATGCTGGGGCAGCACCCTGCTCTCCCCCTAGACCATACTGGCAAACGACTGACCTTCTACCACTCCACTGAGTGACATTGACTGCCACGTGGCGTGGGTTTTGCTGGGGCAAGAAATGGGAAGAAAGAAGGCAATTTTGCTCTGCGTCCTGAATGGACCCAATTACAGCCTGATCTGGATGCCTTTATTCTGTGTTAAGTACACCCTGAGGCAGTGCTGAGAGGAGGATGCATACACGGGGCATACACCACCTGAATGGGGGAGAGCTGAGACGGTTTCTAATCAGTGACCATTACACTGGCTTGATTACCTCTGGATAAACCCTCTTCAAGCCCTGGCCTCTGAGCTGAAAGAAAAGTCAGAGGTGACCTTTAAAAGCTGAGCTGAGATTACAGTAATTGGCCAATAATATGAAACAGTAAATACGAGTCAAAATGATCCCTTTGACTTCAGTGAGAGGAGCAGCTAATGCATTTGAGAGTGTTCTCATTATTCCCACTCAGCATCAAGATTTCAACCACATCTGCTCAACACGTTAGGCTGTTAAGTGGATCGCTCTTTCATACAAGGGAGTAACATCACCTCTGAACAAGAGCGAATCAGTGTGATTGACGCAACCAGATGTCTGGAGTTCTGTGATTAGAGCCGCATAAATAACCAATGTTTCAGTTCACTGACCAAAACCCCCAAAATGGGGAAAAAAAAATCTTTTTTTTTTTCCTTTCTTTTTTTTCTGGTATGATAAGCTCTTCAACGTAATTTCTTTTGGGTCAAATTAAATCTTCTGTATTGTCTGAAATGAATCATTTCATTTGGCTTTCAAATTGTCAGCTTCATTCCTTTCTTTTTGTTTTCTCATGTACGAATGGGAGGACCTTGGACACCACCCACTCAAAATATTGTTTAGAAAAGGCTGAAATGGGAAGGTTCGTCTTTTAAGTTTATTTTTCATTGAAATAGTCAAATGAATTTAACACAAATGTGCAAAGGCATTTGATCATTCGGATTCCTGAATTGTTACCAAAGAAAACACTTGATCTATGCATTTCTCTTTATTCTTTGCCTTTGTTTTTGTCTGATCTCCGTTAAATTTCCAAATTATTTATATTTCTAGATGAAGGGTTTCGCCTCAGGACATATTGCCATGTTGAACACCCTGAAGGAGTGATACAAACCAGACGAACATCAGGTCCCCATCGCATGGTGCCTGTAATCCAGGCATCTTTGCTTCATCTCTGCTTGTCCTGCAGCTTAATCTGACTGAAACAGCCTCAGGACTAAGATCCTCCAACACTAACCCACCTCCCCCTTGCCATCGTCAGGCACCTGGAAAAGATCAATGACCAACTCTTAAAGCATTTCTTCAATGCCAGATCTTAGTAGAGTCTCTTCCCGGCAGAGACATGATGGCACCAGCAATAACGTTTTCAGGCCTAGCCTCAGTGAGATGCATTCGGGGTTGTGACACCTACATGCGCGCAGGATTTCTACGTGTTCGCTTGAAATATTGACAGGCTTCACGCGTGCTTGATCCTGTTCATTCTTGCCCTTTGACAGTAGATGGACCCTTTGCTCTGTTCCTTGTCCACCACCATTTGGAAGGAGAATTTTGAATGAGTGCCCGCAATGCCAAATGAGTGTAGCTTTTTAACGACAACGCAGTCATTACTGAGGCTATTTCTCTTCATCTCTTAAGGGTAATCCATATTCAACCACGATTTACGACCTTGTATGTGAAAATACATAATCTAATCATCATATACCTTTAGTCTCCAGTGAATGCATCTCTTCAGTTCTGAGCAGACAGACAAGTAACCAAAAGTGTTGCAAAGTTTCGCCTTGTAGGACTGAAATGATATTGTTCCAGTCAAGGACCACCGTGTTTTATCACCATGAAGGCTCCTGGTTCATTAGGTGACCTTAAACAAATCGTTTAACTTCTTATGTGTTTGTGAACCCAGCTGGAAAACTTCACACAAAACCATCCAGCAGGCAACTTAGCGCAAGCCACATGCAGTGCTTGCATTTGAGCTTTCCTCGGGGAAATAAAGCACAAATGAAAATTGCAAACCATCATCAACCCATAATAAATGTTTAAAACACATGCTGGAGTCAAGAGGAAAGACTGAAATTTAAACATGAAGCAAGCCAGACTACCAGTTACTTTTTTAAAATGTGGTTGGGGTTTTTTTTCTGTAATTTAGCCCCGCTTAACTCTTCCTGAATCTCAGTTTCTGCACACATGCTTGGTACTTTTTATATTATGACCATATGGGTTGGATGAACTAATTGATGAGCTGACAGCAAGCTGCACCGCGTTCCCCATCTTAATGATTTTACCCTGATATATCTGTCACCTTGGGGCGTAAACAAAACAACCTAGTCCTTCCTTGGGTGAAAGAGGAGAGAAGCGCACACACCTCAGCTCGCTGGCTGACCTGCTCCCGGCCCCGGCGCTGCTCTCATGGCACGGGGTAGGGAGGGAACGTCAGCTTTGTTTGGCTTGACCTATTGGTTGGCTGCATGGATCATGTCAGCCTGGAATATACAACATGGACATAAGCAGAAGGTGGCAGATGTCCCCAAAGTGCTGCTGCTTTGAAGAGATGTCAGGATAGCCAGCCCTGTCTGATTACACTTAATCTTCAGCATTTCATTATATGGCAGAACTAAAGCCAACACTAGAGCAGGCAGCAGGATCGGTTTCACAGGGAGAGGCAAGACCAAAGGACCACGCAAGGATGGGTAGGAACCGTATGACAGTATTGAAATGCCAAAGAGCTGGAAGTTAGCGCAGTAGTGGACATCTGGCATTCCCCCCCAGCGCCTTCAGCCAGGGCTCGAGGCGTGTGCTAGTTGCACGCTGGTGTCTCACCCAGAAGATTCACAGTCAAGCTAGAGCTTACTGCAAGTTTGGGAGGAAAAAAATAAACGAAGCAGAAGAAAAAAAGCCTTTATGATCAGAGATAAAGTTAAATACCAGAAACAGTCTGAAAATACATGTTCAAGAATGTCGAGCTGGGGAAAGTGCTCTTAAGGTAATGAAAGAATAAGTGGAAAATGCAAACTGATAATGAGACATTTTCCCCAGAACCCGCCCTGACGAAGAGCTGGTGGAATTGGACTTTGTCTTCCAGAGATAAACCCAGAATCACATTTTGGGTTCAGGGCAGATGAAGAGGTAATGCAGAGAAGTGTCATCAGGGAGCTCAGCTCCCAAGGAGGTGGATTATCTGTTGGAGAGGCGATGGAAGAGAAATCAGAGAACAAAAGGTGAGGCAGCTTGCTAAAAATCAGGGGCAAAATGATGAATAAAAAAACATTAGCAAAATACATGCTATTCTTATTATGTGCCAGGCAGGAGGGAAGCCAGTAACCTAGGAGTCACTTTTAATTTAGCACAAGATACTAAATTGTGCTAAAAAATGCATCATAATTCTTTGATTCTTCACAGCAGATCCAGAAGCTTTGTGCAAAAAATAAGAAAGCAAGCCTCATCTGAAGCGAATAGCTAATGGCCAGTAAATGTTGGGCCGTATTCAAACAAAAATTCTTTTAGATGTGAGAGGCTTGCTTCAAATGCATGTGGGGTTCTTCTCTCATTATTACGCATGGGAGTGAGTGGATTTGAGATGATAATTTGAAGGAAAGGGCTTGGAAATGTACCCAAAGCAGAGCTGGTCTCAGGCCTGAGAGTCCCGGGAAACACCTCGCCCAACCGTCAGGAGTGCGGCAGCACGTGTGAACACTAACCTGGCAAGTCTTGCGGAAGAGTTTTGGGGTTTTTTTTTGTTTTTTTTTTTAATTAAATTGATTATTATTTTTTTTTAAATTGAAGACTAGATGTTTGTTGCCTTGTGTGCAAAATACCTCCTCTTCCTCTAAGAAAAACTTTCTACATAAGTCATAAAATGGCACACAGAGATAAGTATGGCGTTTTTTTCTGAGGAATGTTAACAACGAGCACTGTGTGGTAGTTTGAACAGAACATTTGGGAATTCTTACGAAACATTTTGGAGGATTTAAGGATATGTCACTCTTTCTACAGGCAGTCCATCATTTCCTGCTCAGTTCTGCAGTACATATTCCCAAAATAAGCACTGCTGAAACACAGGCAGTGGGAAGGTTATTGTCTTCCCTGGCAAGCTGATAAACGAAGAGGCGAGGTAGTGAAACTGTGCATGGATAAAACAGTATTTAAGGCAGCATGAAGACAGCGGTGAAATTGTTTCCCGCAAAGCAGCAACATGATATAAAACAGGACACCAGCACGTGAGTTACCCAGTGATACACGGTGCACAAATTGGGTTTCCCCTTTCTCCAAAGCATTCAAAGAATGGAAAATCAAGTTTACAGCCCCTAGCAGTGGCAAGAAATCTGACTAAACATAGATCAAATGGAAATAGTGATTTGCAGCATGCCATTCCTCACCAATAGCATTTCTGTGCTACACAGGCTATAAGCTAACTATCTCCATTTTTCTCCTAGGAGATAAGCATGCTGTCACGTCTCTCCCCACAACTAACATCCGCTCCACTGCATACGTACCACCTACCTTTTCTTTCAGAGATGAACTAGCTGATATATCTCTAATTAAACTCTGAGCAATCAGCCTCAACTTGTATTTAGCTTTTAAATCTGATGTTTCTATTCCAGACCTGAATAATGGCAAGTGTGCCCAAAAGCTTCTCTGCTTTTTCCAACTATACTTGATCTAATACAAGATAATATTTCTACCTAAAAGCCTGGTCTCGCAGTAGAAAATCAAACCCTTCATAAAAAGCATTCTAGTTGTCCGTATGGTTTTAGTTAGCATGCTTGTACCAATTCAAATCCATATGGCAACGGGACAGTAGGTGTATGGCCACTGGCGACAGAAACAGGGGGACCAATGTTTGCTGCTCTGAGGTCTAAAGAGTTAACAGGCTTTGTGCCTCCAGGGGATTTTATCAAAGCTGTAGGACCTCAAGGAGGACCTCAGATCAAACATCAGCTCAGGTTAGACAAAGCTAATCTGTTGCTGGCCACACACTTGCTCTGAGGTACTGCCACTTCCCACTGTCCAACGACGCACTGGCCTCTGCCCTTTTTGGCTCAGTAAATCCCAGAGACAGATGCCCAAAAGCTGGCCAGAGCCGCTTGGTTTTCTGACCTTGTCCGGGGTGAAGCAGTCTAGCAACTGCTCTAACTGAAGCTGACAGGAGTATTCAAGGGGCCCATACATCAGATGGCTAATTTAGAGGCTTCTGTGCATCCGTACACATCCCGCTCTGCCAGACAACACCTGCGAAGGGGCATCGGGAGCCGGTTTAGAGCCAGCAGAATGGCAGGTACCACCCACATGCCCAGTGCTGCCTGAACTGCAGCCAAAGATCTAAAATGGAGAACTGACCCCAGAAACAGCAACAGGGGAAATAATTAAAGTCAGGAAAGGCTTGGGGGAAAGCTCTCAGCAACACGAGACAGAGGACTTCAAACTGTCCTGTTGTCGTGAGGGCCTTTGCTTCCCAGCTGTGTCGTTGTGGCAAAGGCAAGCCCCACTACTGATGCTGCAGAAGGGAGCAGAAGAGCAGAAACAGGCTGGGAAGACCTGGTTTAGGAAGCTTGTGCCCCCATTCTCTCCCTCATGGTGCACTTGAAGCTCTCAGTACACTGCACCCCATGGGGTCCAGCACCATCCTAGTGAATGGAGGCTGCTCTAAAGACGAGGAGCCCCCAGAAGAGCAGAAGTCTGCTTGCCTTGCTGACGTTATCGTTAAGTCTGCTGCATGGTGAACACGCCCCTACTCACCCTGAGCACAGCCAGCTTTCAACTGCATCCACCCTTGACACCCTGTCATAATTACTATGGTGGCTTCCATGCCTGGGCAATGCAACGATGGAATGCATTTGGTAAATTAACTCACCTAACGTGCTTCTGATTAGGGCTGCATCTCACTAGGCTGTTGGCCAAAGGGCTTTCTCTGCTGTCTCCTCTGTAGGAATGGCAAAAGCACAAGGACGGCCCTTGCACCAACTGCTGCAAGATCCTTTCACAAGGCTTATTCTCCAGAGCTCCAAGTCCAGCGTGGAGCAATACAGTTCCTGCATTTTCTCTGTTAGACTAACACACAGCATAATTGCTCTCCCAGTGAAGTTATTTTCCTTCCAATTATACTCTGCAAAGTTTCTCCCGTTAAGTCTTTCTTGTCTCACTTCAATCAGTGACTCCTCCACCCCTCTGTACTCAGTATATCACCCTTTGAATATAAGGGATGCCCTGTGAAACATAATGAGACTGTTATTCCCACGCACTCCATGGCAGGGCTATCAGTTTCATTCAAACTCTATTAGCCACTTACAATTGCTCTCAGAAGATTTTCTGTAATGAATTCACCCACCTATTGAGAAAGATTCTACAGAACTCAATTTCCTTCTGCAAACCTTTCTGTCAGCCTGTGATTCCTCTCCTTGCTTGTTTCTGCGTTGCCTCATTCATTCCTGCAGGAGGGCAATTGGGAAACCTGCAACCAAACCCCTGTTAAGCACAGGGATTCTCAGCCTTCTCTGGTGCTCAGCTCACTAAAGAAGGATTCCCATTGACTCCAGTGAGCCCTGGATCTCCGCTCGGGAATACCCCATGGACCCAGCACTAAGCTCCCAGCGCAGCATCGGTGGACGGTGACCCCTGCAGAACCCTGTCCAGGCACTGCCAGGGCAGGCGGGAGCTGGCAGGCACGGACAAGGAGTCTGTCTGCTCTCCAGGGTTAATCAGTCCTTGTTCTCTCTGCTCTGCCTTTTACCACCGCCTGGTGTGGGGGCTGCTTCTCTGATGCAGCTCATCAGGAACTACGACAGGGCCACTGCTCTCTCCAGCTGGCTCGCCAGAGCCAGCATCAGATAGAAATAACGAACAGCCATTTATTGCAGCAACTCACCTTCAAACCAGAGAGCTGAAGAAAAGCCCTCCCCGACCAATATCCTTGCCTTGAGCCTTGCAGACTTTTCTGATTCTATTAATTTCCTTTAGAAATAGAGTAATGTCACCTGACATCTCTCAGGGCAAACACTGGGAAACAATTTGAAGTTTTACTCCTAATGAGAAGCAAATTGCTGTCTCCAGCCTGTGTTCTGGACTAATGATACAATCACATCAGGCACCATTCATAATTCGGGGGAGGAACAGACAGACAGCTAGAGAAAGAGCCACTGAGAAGCCAAGTGTGGTGAACTGTACATCACTGCACCCATTACGGGGTGAAACTGGAGTTACTGAGTGTAAATCACAACGTCAGTTTTTCCTGACAGATGAAGAATGCAATTATCCCTTCACTAAACTGATACAATTTATTCAGCGTGGGTTTACCTCCCTTTTTTTTTTCAATTTAAAACTAATTTGTTGAATGGATTTGATTACAGGCACAAAGATTAGGGCAGAGCTGTAGAGAAGCAGCTGCTCCAGGTGAATACTCCCTTCCACCAAGAAGGGGAATTGGGGTCTCACAAGGCCAGGCCCCTCCATCGCTCCAAGGCCCAGCGACACTCGACAGGTGGGGAAGCGGGGACAGAGAGAAAGCAAATCCTAACCCCTTATAATCCCTTACTAATGAGCACTGGTTCTCGTCAACATTGATGCTTTTTTCAAGACAAAGGGATGGCGCTGTCTGCCTTCATAAGAGTGGGAAATTCAGGCATACGGCAGGGGAACGGCTCGCCTGTGGCCAGACAGGATCGGTGAGGGACTACGAAGAGAAGCCAGGTCTCCTGAATTTAGCTATTGGAAATTGCTTTCTTGTTACTAGCATTTCTGATTAATTGTATGGTGTCACATCAGAGGCAGAGGGGGTTCATTCCAGATGCCTGCAGCAGTTTCTGTATCGAAGCATGAGATTTGATTGTCTTTAGTTCAGCTACCAATTCTAATAATGAGAAAATCCAAGGGCTGTATTTAACACGCTGCTTCTGGTGAAACTTGCCACGGCTCCTTCCTTTTCGCTGCATTCCTTTGTTCGCCGTTCTTTTGCTCAACAAAATATCCTTTGGATTTGGTCTCTTCGTATCCATGATACCTCTGTTCTCTGCCTGCCCTCACCCCGCTCCTGTCCTGGCTGAAGCAGATAAACTGCAGGTATATTGTATCGTTATTTGAAGGGCTCACCTGCATCACATTGCCCTGGCCCAACAAGTGGCCGGGAATCAGCGCAAGGCTGCCACAGCGTGCTCTCAGCCTGCAGCCTCTTAGGGTTACATGCAGTTGAATTCCACCACGATCACTCTGAAATAATTGTATCCTGTGAAAAATGGTGTGCTTGGTGTGAGAGGATGCCTAACTAATTAAGAAACAGCAGTTTGTTTAATGTATTGAAGGAAAATTCAGAATCAACCCAGACTTTGGGAATATTCCAAGTAAACGTTTCATGAGAAATTTTGCATGTTGGGGAGTGTTGAAAGAGTAGAAACTGCTCTCCGTGACGTTAGGATCATCCTTTTACACAGCCGTGCCCCACAGAGCAGCAGACCTCTTCCCTTGGAAGATGAGATCTCAGGAGAAAAAGGAATCTTGAGCCCATCTAGTTCCTCTTTATGAGGACAATTATTTTATGATTGCTTCCAGATGTTTCTTGCCGTATCACTACTGCCAGCGATGAAGCTTTGGACAGACCCCGTGGGAAATCATTACATTCTTCTGATGCCGCTTTACTGCTAGGGTACCTTACTGGAGCCACGTCCATCCCTACTGCAAACCAGTCCTGCAAGCGAACATTGAGGGCACGGGCTGTAGAAGAGCATTCAGGCGGGGGTGGAAGGAAAGGAAGAGCAGCTGCACTGCCAACATCCACATCGTTCACCCCCAAACCACGCTGGCCTCGGAGCTGCTCTCTTGTTGCAAAGAGCAGCATCAGAAAAGAGGTGGTTTGGTGGTGGGTACGAGTGCATCCCCTCCTAGAAGAGAAGCCCTGATCTTAGGGCCCGTGGGCACTGCGGAAATGAAAAAGAACTCCCTTAAAATTAGACCATGGGCCATTCTGAGGTACAGGGAATGGTTCCTCTCCAACAGCTCACAGTCTTCTCTCTTTTCTCTACCCCAGCTTATTTATTTTGCTTCAGCCACAGATGCTAAGCAAACCACTAAACCAACCAGAGCTGAACAACCAATTAAAAATGGCAGCTCCAGGCCACAAGCAGCTTTTCAATTATTCGTTTGTTTACACCCCTCCCTCCCAACCCTCTGGTATTGCTTTATAATGGATAATTTGTTGAAAACAACCTCACAGATTTCAAATCCTTAACAGCAAGTCGGCTGGAAAAGCAGATCTTCCCACCGCAGCTGGTGCATCTACAGCTGCTGTGAGCCCTGCGCTGCCGAAGAGGATTTGGGGATTCTCTTGTAAAGCTGGAGGACCTGGGGAGAAGGTGGGGGTCACTCCTAGAAGGAAATATTTGCTCTGCCTCTGTTTGATGAGTGTTGTTGCAAGCAATATCCCTGCTTCATCTTCTGGGTAAACTGGGACCATTTATGTAGGATGTCTACCATATTATCTTGGTTGCCATGCAGCCCACGATGGGTACCCACCTAAAGCACGATGCCCTCAGCATGCAGAAGGTGGCTGACTCTTAGTCTGTCACAAGAAGACGGCTTCTCCATTTCCACATTTGGACCAAGCACATAGTCCTTGCTTTCAGTCTTGTCTTATCAGTAAGGCAAAAATTTAAGGGTCCACCTCTCAGTGGTGGATATTGGACAAACTTCCAGCAGCTGCAGTCCAAGAAAACCGCAGAGCTCCCCCAAGCCATGGCTTTGGAGAAGAGGTGGCTTATGAGCCCCTTTAGAGATGTCATGAAGCCCCAGGCAAAGTGTGTGGATATCATATCAGTGATGAGATATCCCAAATTATGGCAGCTCCTCAAAAATTACACCAGATAGCCAGAGCCAGGACCCGAGAAGAGGTCAGAGGGAATCCATGCATCAACCACCATATGGGCATCTTCAGTTGCACCACGGGCAAATGTTTGTGGGGCTGTGCTGTAACCCAAGGCTGGGAACGGACCTAACTTTCAACCAAAGACACAACTGGGGATTCGGTGCATTACAGCCCAGGGAGAGATAAAGCCAGTAGAGGAGGCACAGATGAGGAAAGAGCAGAAATATGTTTCTGCGTGTTGTGCCCATGCAACCATGGCTTTAGAGACACAGAAAGTCCAGGAAAGCCACTGCACAGCTGCAAATTCACTGCCTGCCCAGAGCCCAGTATCATCAGTCATTCGGGGAATTAGTGGAAGAAACTGTCTAAGGCTGAAATATGATTAAAATTACTATCAGCTTAAATGTTACCCTGTTGAGGGCTCACTGGCAGCAAAATGTGATTGCGCATCCTGGGTACTATGATCAATTGGCCAATGCTTCCATTTTTAAATCATTTGTTCTGTTAAGCTAATTTAGAGCCAACACTTTTATGAACCAGTGGTTGGCGGGGAAGCTCTCCTCTGAGCAAAGCTGGGACTCCAAACTTAGCTCCGTGACAGTTCACATGCCACCAAAGCTGCTTTTTATTCTTTTTTCTTTTGACACTTCATGTGTGTGTGCAAATAAAAAGTTTGAACTGATGCTATCTGAAGGGACTGGAGGTCCGTAGACTTAAGCTGCTTTTCATCATATCTCAAGATTCTTCTACCGATTTGGAGTTGTAACACACTAATTATTGCCAGGTACTTTGGCAGGAATGCCCAGTTCAGTTTTCAGAAGCTTTTGTGATTCCATTAATGGCTTTCTTTTATGGGACATTAACTAATTTGGAACCTAGTACCAGAAAAAAAAAAACCAGCAGCAGCATCATTTCAACTTCTGCATCATAAGCTAATTTGATCATTATTTCTTTTTAAAGTTATAGCCCAAGCACTTTGGAAATTACTCATGAAATACCATTTCTCACTTCTATTTCTAGATTCTCTGCTGATGTAACCCCATTGACTTCAAAGCATTTTACACTAACAGTGAATTTGGCCATGCAATCAACTGAAGAAAAAAAAACATACCCTGGTACGGCCATTTTGCTCTATTATTTGACGCCCGGGGACTATATCCCTTGCATATAGCATGCCTTTGGTGCTGCAAAACCCTTAATGAGAAGGTTTTCCCAGACTTAATTTCTGAAATGCCATTCCCAGATGTCATAAGCAAGCTATAGAAAAGGGGGTAGAACAAACCAAGGTAGAGGGGTGAAAACATGATTAGACTCATATTTAAGATAGAGTTTTCAATGACTGACTATCAAAATGAAAGGGTGCATTGACTGTGTTTCCATGTGGGTCTGTGCTGGGCACCATATTTATTATTTCTCACACAACCAGGGGCAGAGCAGAGAAGAGCCTTGTGAAACTGATAGCAAGTTGAGAAACAAAAGGAGACGGTTCTTCATACAACAGGTAACATCTCTGAAGCTTCTTGCCAAAGGTGTAGACACAAATCACAGCAGGGTCAGGAGATACTCAAGCAGCCAAAGGCTGGGAAGGCACCTATGGAAAGTTTCACGTACACTTCTCCTGTTCTCACACCCCCCCTGTGACTGGTCGCTTTTGGAGGCAGGATACCGGGCTGGAGTGACCCTCAGTCTGAAGCAGAAGAGCATTTCTGCTATTTTCAGGAGAATATAGGCACTCTAGAAGGATGTTTTGGAAAAACTGGAGAAATTAACTTAAAAAAATCAGGATGACATTCAATAAGAAGTTGTCCTAGGTATTACTTATGCTTACACTGGAACATCAACTGCGTAAATACGTGCTAGATAACACTTGTCAGGCTGAAGTTCTGCACAGAAGAATCTGAACGGTTTAGTGCATCCTTAGGGGAACAGAAATGAGCAACGCGATGCTGTTGTACTAATGGCAAAATCCCCCTTGGAAGGCACCATCAGGAGAACAAGGCAAAGAGCAATCTGTCTGTCCTTCTGCCCATCAGCCCGCAATGGGTCTGAGCTTGAGTCCCAGGTGCGGTACTGGGCTGTCTGTGGACCAGCTGGAGGATCCAGAAGAGAGTTGCGAAATTATCAGGACTCTACAAACCAGCCTACAATAAAAAAATGGAATGAGCTTCTTTAACATAATAAAAAGAGAAGGGCAGAGATAATAACAGTGCACAAATATATAGCAAGCCGCCGCAGAGAGGACAAG